>NC_080783.1:128657446-128995270 GCF_028018385.1 Neofelis nebulosa
AGGATGGCTTCCCACTATGAAGAAGCGATCACTTCCCTTAGGTATATGACTGACACCCAAGGATAGGATCCTAATATTGCAGAGCTCTAAGACATCCTACAGGACAAAGCATCCATGTTTCTGAGGCCCAGAGAGGTGAAGAGATTGTCCAAAGCCACACATGGCAGAGACATGAGATCGGACCAGGAATTCAGACAGGATAACCTACTCCAGAGCCCTCTGCCCAGAGACTTGCCTATCCAGAAATTCCCTTTTGTCCTCAAAAGGGAAGAAAGAGAGTTCTGGAATTGTTTACCAGACCTAACCCACAGAGCCATAAGAACAACCCAGAGAGAGCAAGGTGGCTGCCCCAGGCCCCAGGTCACCTGCAAAGAGGCCCCCGACCATCCCAGAGCTGGAGCAGTGATCGCCAGTATCCCCCCCCACCATTTCTTGAGCTCTTACAAGTGCCTGGTCCTTTACATACAGTACCTCCACTCCCCACACAAGTTCTATGAGGCAGCCTTTATTCCCCTTACTTTATGGATGAGGAAAGGGCGCCAGAGGTTAAGTGACTTTCCGCAGATCATACACATAGGAAGTGCCAGAGCCAATATTTGAACCCAGGTCTGTTTGGAGCCAAGACATGTACTCTTTCCTCCGTGCTCCCTCTGGAGACCTAACATGAGACTCTGGGCTGAAGCCCTAAAGCCTATTCCGTAGAAGTGGCCACTGCCTTTCAAGCAACAGCCTAAAACAAAACGACATATACCTTAGTACAGGGAAATGAAATTAAAATATCAAACGTAAACCTGTAGACAGCCAAATGATTTTTATCAAATCCTGTGCTGACATGTTGGCAGGATCATCTTGAGATCAGTCAAACCCTCTGGGATCAATCAGGTAAAACCTAATCAGCACCCACATGCTTCCTACAGGGGCCCAGCCAATGCCCCCTTCGAAGGATTGAGAAAGAACCAGGGCAGACTCAGGCTCATCAGAACAGGATTATAGAAAGAGCACTGGATTGGGAAGAAAACCTTGGTTCTAGCTGAGCTCTACTCTATTGGTTGGTGGTAAGACCTTGGCCTGTAAGTTGACCATCTGTGCCTTAGTTTTTCTATCTATAAAATGGGCAAAAATTGGGGCACCTGGGTGGGCTCAGTTGGTTAAGGGTCCGACTTCGGCTCAGGTCACGATGTCACAGTTCCTGAGTTCGAGCCCCGCATCAGGCTCTGTGCTGACAGCTCAGAGCCTGGATTCTGCTTCCGATTCTGTGTCTCCTTCTCTGTGCCGCTCCCCCACTCATGCTCTGTCTCTCTCTCTCTCTCAAAAATAAATAAGCATTAAAAAAAATTGTTTACAATGGGCACAAATTCTTAACACCCCCCCCCAACCCCTAGTTTATCGAATAGGGATAGGAAGTCTGAAATACAAACACAGCCTTATTTTCAGGCTTGGGGGAGCTAGCCAAACAACTGGTGTGGCAGCCAGCGGGCAGAGTCTCCAGGCCCTGAGGCCCCTCCCAGAGAGCTATTAGGACAGGTGGTTCCAAGGAGGCAGTGGACCTTGGAGCATCCTCTCAGCTGCTGAAAGCCATTTTGGTTTGGGAGTACGGAGGGAGGGAAAACTTCCTGTCCTTGCCCTGGGGCAGCTGATGACAATAATAATAACAGTGATGATATGATGATGGTGGTGGACATACCACTTTTCGAGGGCCCGGCCTGCGGAGGCACTTCTTATGCTGTATCTCGTTAAATGATCGAAATCAGCATTTGGAATAGCTATTGACATTACCTGCCGCCGTCCCATCCTGCCAATCCTTCTTTTTAGAGTTTAGCACAATGGAGGATGGGGCAGACCAAGGTGGAGAAACTGGGGTGGTCACACAGACCACGTCAGAAATCCACTGCCCACCATGCCGCATGCAGGCCCAGAAATGGGCTCCTGTTACACTGGGGGCAGCGGCACCCCTCTCCTCAGTATTGTGATGGGCTCCCTGGTCCTAAGGTCTAATTTCTCCATCCCAGACTTGCTCCTTGGGGCGGCCCTGTCCCACTCACCCTTGCCCACCGGCATCCCTTGACAGGGTCACATCCACCCTATGCTCCCCGGCCTCCCCCAGCCCTTTCCTGCTCCCTCAGGAGGAGACCTGGAAGCGAACCAAGTGTACCTTTCATCTGTCCATCCACCTAGTCAATAAATATCTATCAAATACCTTTTATGTGCCTACAGCTCTCTCCCAGTAACTCCTCACCTGCTTAGTGGCACCCACGGCCCTCCTCCGTTCTCTCTGCCTCTGTTGAAACCTGCTTTCAGGAAAGAGGCTGATAAATCCACTCACGCTGATAGCAGCTAATGTGTTCCCTCTCCCAGGGATATTAACAATTTAACAGGGAACAAAGGGAAGAAGCTGAATGCTGGGATTCCAGCATCGACCAGGGGTGTCCCTGAGATCCCACAACGTGGACTGTCAGTTCAGCCGCCCACTCCCCAGCCTGGGCTTGCCCCCCAGGATGCCAGCATTGGATCCTCTCTGCACCCCCCACATCCACATGGACACCCAGCTCTCCCCACACAGACAGCAGGCTCACAGCTGGGACCTCCCCGTCGTGGCTCGTGGCTGGCTGTCCAGATCCCCTGTACCAGCACCAGCCATGCCTGCTCCCCGGGCACCCACCCTGTGCCCACGATCTGGGGGCCAGGCTGAGGGGCTGAAGAGGAAAGCAGAGTGAGAGCCTTTCCATTCCCTTTATTCCCCCCACAGTCTGGCCTACACCCCCTGCCAGGAGCCAGGATCCAACGGTATATTCAGCCTGCAGCTGCCACTGGTCATGTGAGCCCATTGCTAGGTTACAGGGACCCAAAAATAAATCCTTCCCAACCAGATTAGAAACTGGGGGCCTTGGATGAACCAGGCTCAAAAGAGTGGCAGGAACACCCACAGTGCATGTGCAGGCCAGGCCTGCTAGGAGACAGGGGAGCCTTCCCCATATGGCCCACCCTTCTTCCATCAGTTGGGGCTCAAGGCTGGACCCCCAAAGAAAAACTACAGACAGTTCCTGGGTCCTTGACAACTATACAATAAGTAGGTCTACAAGGGGAGTGGGTCTTCCTAACAGTCAGGGATTGCTTGGGCAATGCCCCTCTCCCTGTTCTTCCCATCCAACCTCCCCACCATCTGCCTACCCTCTGAAAACCCCATCCCACCCCCAGTGCACCCACAGGGCACCATTAACCATTTTCCCTGTGGCCTGTGAAGCGATCTGTATCAACTGCTCAGGAAGGGAGATCCAGCAGGGACACAGTACTGGGCACTTTCACAGAGTTCCACAACAATCTTCTGAGTTAGATTTAAGTAACTCCATTCATAAATGTGGAAACTGAAGCTCAGAGAGGTTAACTGACTTTCCCAGAGCCACACAGTTGAGCAGCTGGGCTTCACATCCCAGATCTGTATCTACTGAGGATGGGGATGTGGCAAGGAAGAGGACAGGGAAGCATAACAAAGGAAGGGGAATCCTTGAAAACCCTTCCCTGTGGTCTGATAACTGGGCACTCGACTTGCTCGGAACTGGGTACACCGTCTGCTATTGCCACCCACCTCCACGCCCTCTAAGCCAGGCTACAACTTGGGCTCTGTCACCTTCTCTGAGAAACACTGTTCAGGACCTAGTTAGGGTCATTCCTGGTGCTCAGGCCTGGGGGGAGGGGGCATATACAACTCCCCACTGATCAGCACCCCTCTACTTCAGAACCTTGACACGGAATCAGAATAGCAGAACTCAAAGGGTCATAGGTGGCCAGGTACCTATTTTATAGATGAATAGGCCCAGAGAGGGGAAGTAACTTGCCCAAGGCTACCCAGCTGACCAGTGAAGGAGATGAGAATCCAAGCCTCCAGATTCCTACCTCCCTTTTTGTTTTTGGCCTGTCATTAAGGATGCAGCCAGTTGGGGTCCATCAAACCTGATGCTGAGGTCAACCTGTGGTTCCCCTAACACCCGGTGCCCTTTTAACCCCACCCAGCCCCCTGTTCTCCCCAACAAGGTTTTGAGGATGCCTAGACTCCCCACTCACTTCCACACTCAGGTCCTGGCCTCCCCATTCTGAACACACCTCTATAGTCTCCTAAAGCTTTGGAGCACCCCCCCCACCCCCTTCAGCTCCCAACAGCCCAAACTGCAAGCTCCCTTTCACCCAATACAAGAAGTGTTTATTGAGTACCTACTCTATGAAAATGTCTGTGTAGGGGGTGAGAGGGATGAAAGGAAAATGATGCAATGATAATGAAAATGATGAAAACAAAACTTGCCCTTCTGGTGTTTACCATCTAAGATAGGGATGATGCAGGTTATAAGCTTCCAGAGAGAATCTGAGTGCTGTGGAGATTTAAAGGGAAAAAAAAAAAAAAGTGAACCACTCCCTCAGGAAATCTGGGCAGACTTCATGAAGGAAGTGGCATGGGTCTTAAAGGGGAGCATTGAATTTTCACTGGCAGTAAATGAAGAGGGTCAAGGAAGAGAAGAGTCAAGGAGGAAGGAGTTGGTCTAGAAAAAAAAAAAACATGGGGACAGACAAGTTTAGGGAATATCAGGGCACTGTGACTTGTTCAGTTTGACTGAAAAATAATTCACATGAAGGGAAGAAGTGAGAATGGAGAGGTAGATTGGTCAGGCTGTGGGTAAGCCAGACTGAAAGGCCAACACAGCAAAATGTTTTGAACAGGGAAATGAAGGACCTCAGATGTGCTGTCTCCTGTCTTTTCAGTGAGTCAGTCAATAAGTATTTACTGAACTCACAAGTTCCAGAGTGAGGGGTTGAACTCAAGGCTGGGAATTTTCCTTGTCATTCAGGCCCAGAAGGAAGGAAAACATACAGGTCACCAAGGACATGGTGTCTTCGAACACACAACAGAGTCAACTCAGAGGAAAGGGGAGATCAGAGACGAAGCAATGAGACCATGTGACATTCATGGCCCCAGGTGGGGCTCTCAGAGTGACCTGTGTGTCCATTCCGTGCGGAGGAGGTAAAATGTGGAGCGGTAGGATAATTTGAGTGCCTGGAAATCCTCCCATCTAGATTCACGGTGTCATAAGAAACTGCCTGACCTGATGTGCAGGGACACGGCACCCTGGACCTCCCACTGCTCATTCCTGTGCTGGACGGCCAGCTCACAGTTGGGTCCTCCGCTCCGGCCTAAGAACAAAGAGCTAGGCTGGGTTTCCCAACTTGGGCTCCACAGAGCACACTAGCAGTGCCTGCTTTCTGACTTGGGGTGGGAGGGCACCCCTACTCTACATTTCTGGGTCAGTCCCAGCTAAATGAGGGGCCCTGATCCCATTGGCCCCACCGAACCCTCAGGCAGCCTGACCCTTCCTTCTGCAGGCTGGATGCTGCTAGGCACAGGGATACAGGCCCTGTGGCCTTTTCCCCAGACATTCTCCTTTTCTACAAAGTCCTCCCCATGGATTCCTGATCCACCAAAATACAGGACCCTCCCTAAATTCAATTCTTATGCCTTTCAGTCCAAGGAAGGCCAGGGCTCCTCAGGGATTTGGAGAGATGGCCCCTCAGAGGGTGGCAATGGTCAGCCTGAGGACCATATTAGAGAATGGTAGGTGAAAGCTCGGTCTCTCAGATGGCCTAGCCTGGAAGGGTAGCCCTGCAGGGTCTTCTAAATCAGCCCCACACTGGGGCAGGGGTCCTGGGATGGTGAGGACCTGGGCGGGAAGGAGGAAACTTCCCCCAGGCTGCCCTGATGGCCAATAGCCACAAGAGGGCAGTGTTGGCCACAGAGACTGAAGCCTCAAGGGGACAGGCTGCTGCTACCTTGGAAATAAATCCCCACCCGTTTTGTCTTTCTTGGGGGACTTGCTGTCCTGAGTCTTGACCTTTTCACCTCTTTGACTTCCCACAATCTCTGCTGGGGGTTCAGGCAAGAGGGCCAAGCCTCTAAGAGAACCCCCCCCCCCCCAGGAGGTGCTTAGGAAGAGATGGACAGACTGGCATCCTGGAAGGAGCACTGAACTTGGAGTCCAGAGGCTGCATCTGCATAAGTGAGCAGTGCATTTGGGGCTACTCTCCTAATTCCTCTGAGCCTCAGTGTCGACTGAGGGCTTGGGATAGGCTTGTAGATGTCTCTAAGGTCCTTTGCAGCTTTAGAGTTTGAGTCTGAGTCAGCAGTTGTCCTTGAGTGGCTTCTCTCTCCAGGGCCCTGACAGCTTGAAAGATTCAGGGCCCCAGGGGCAGAGGGCAGGTGCAGGAAATAGCAGAGGGCACTTCTGCTCTGCAAACTGGTCATGCCTCTGGGAATCACAGTCAGAAAGAAATGCAGTGCTAGGACTGGCAAGAGACCCAGGAAGGGCCTCCTAGGGTCCGCTGGGCCTCAGAAAGACCCCTCTAAGGGCCTCCATCTGACTGACTTGTATATGACTGTGTGAACAGTAAGAAGGCTGGAGGCTGCCTGAAGGGTATCGCCCACTAGGCCCAGGCTACCCAAAAAGCCTCAGGGCCAGATTGGGCTGCCTAACGTGGAGGCTGCAGCAAGCCTAGATCCCCTCCCTCTCTGGCCTTTGCACGCCAGACTCTCCAGCAGCTGCCTCCTCTCCTCCCCCCCACATTACTCTGACCTCTGCTTCCAGTTCCCCACCCGCGCCCTCACCCCCAGAAAGCAGAGCTCACAGCCCGGATTCTAGGGGAAGATCCTTGCCCAACTCCAGATTCCCTGTGCCTCTCTGACCCCAGCCATTCTCTCAATGCCTATGATTTCACACCAGGCCCCTGGACACACTGGCCAGCACCTACCCTGTTGGGGCATCTGATCTGGCACCTGGGGCCTGACCCCACCCAGCATAGGGTGTATCCTACTTTTTGTGTCCCATCCCTTCTTTCTTCCCCGTGGCCTCATTTCTCACTTTTCTGTCTCTTATTTGGCTTCCCTTCTTTGATCTCTCGAGAATTCACTCTCAGTTCTTAGGCTTCTCCATGCCCCAGGACCTCTTCACCATGGGCCTCTGCTGCCCACCTCTCTGTTTCTTTGCCTCAGTGAACACCTTTCCCTTTCCATCTCTCTCTCCACCCTCACTTCCTCCTCTGCAGTGAACACATTGAGAATCTGATCCATCCTTCCCTGGACTGAGGGTATAAATAGCAGAGGGAGGCCGGGCCAGGAGCCAAACTTGCTCCCAGCCTCTTCCTTACAGTCCCAGGGTTCGGCATCTGGGACCAGTGGTGGGGAGGGTCCTGGGCAGGGTCTCAGGGGCAGGGGGTTGCAGGGTTGGAATCCAAGGCCAGGCCCAGACACTGAGGTGTCACAGCAACACAGCAAGCTGGGTGTCACAGGAGCTTCCCTTGCAGGCTGGGATCTCCCCACCAGCCTATCCGCCCCCACCTGACATGGTTATGGAAGCCCTTCTGCTATAGAGAAGGAGTTCTGGGTCAGAAGACTCCCCAGGGCCACTCGAGGGCCCTGCCCCCCCCCCCCTTCAGGGCGCAGATGCGCGGGCCCAGGTGGCTGCCAGCAGACAGCAGCTGGGGACTGCGGTGGGAGTGGTGCCCTCAGGAAACAGGCCGCACTCTCACCCCAGCCGGCTCCCAGGCCTAATTAGACACCGGAACGGGCATTGATCGTCCCTGAGCTCATTATGTCACAGCTGGGGAACAGCTGGCCAGTTTTTTCCAGACCATTAGCTGCACCATGAAGTGAAGAGAGGGAGGGGGTGTGCAAGTAGGATCAATACCCCGTCTGTCTGTGGGGGAAGCAGCCCAGTGGCTGCCTCCTTTGGCACTCACAGGGCCGCGGCTCTCCGGGACTGGGCTGCCAGGAGCTGAGCTCCTTGGAGTTCTCAAACAAAAGCTCAACTCCTTCCAGCCTGGAGGGACAGAATCGGGGTTGCTGGGCTGACCCTGACCTGGCCCTCTGAGTCTTCTCTCTCAGAGCATGAGCAGGGCAGGACAGAGGTTCAGGTTACCCACGCTGGTCTCAGAGGAGACCTTCAAAGTCCAACTCCTCTCCACCCCCACAGCAAGAGGACACCTCAGGCAGCTGCCTGTGCTGGCCCTGGGCCCACCTCTCTGTGCCCCTGGGCTCCGCCCGGCTTGGTTTCCTCTGGAGTGAGGAGATCGCAGGGGATGCTCTGCTCCTTGGGGGTCCCAGGTGGTAGAAGGAGGGAGGAAAGAGGTGATAGCTCTCATTCTCTTTCTCTCTCTCTACCTGGCCGGGAGGGAGGGGGTGGGGGGGGTGGAGGCAGGTCAGCTGGGGGGCACCCAAGCAGGAGGAAAACTACCCACACTCCCTGACCCCAGGAGGCCCACTGTCAGAGGAGAGTTCAGGGTGAAGGGAACCAGCCTTTTATTTATGGAGTCATAAAATGTCAAGGCTGGAAGACACCTCCAAAATATCCCAAGCCATCCTCCAGAGGGGGCAAGCAAGCTCTAATATGCCTGAAGCTCTACTATGCCCGGCTGACTGCCATCAAGTGGCCCTAGTTTTCTCTGTTCCTGTCCTGTTTGTTCTATACTGAGTTCTAACATGCCCCATGATCTCTTGGGCACATATCCTCAGGCCACTGGTGGAGGCTTCACTTACCAGGAGAGTTGTGAAGACTGATGGACCCTGGACTCCCCTCCACCCTGCCTCTACCCCTGCTCCTAGCCTCACCTTGGGGAACAGCACCAATTGGAGGAAGTCCTGTTGGGTCCAGATGCAGAGCTCCTGGGCAGTTCCCCTGCCCTGCTGAACAGAAGTCAGGCAGTGCCCTCTGCTCCCTAAACTTCCCACCGTGGCCTTGGTTTCCAGAATCAGCAGTGAATATAGAGCATGAGAGTCAGAAGGTCTGGTTTCCAGACCTGGGTTCCTTCTGGCTGGGCTCCAGCCCTGAAGAGCCAGCGGACTGATAGTAACTAGAGGTACAGAAAGGGCAGAAAGGGCCTTTAAAATGTATTCCTCACATTACAGATGAGGAAACTGTGTCCCAGTGGGGAGAAGCGATTTGCTCAAGGACGCCTAGCTGGTTAAGGCAAATCTGAGACAGGTTTGCCAACTCCCAAACCATTCCTGACCGTGTTTTGGCCCATTCCACCACAGGACCTCAGCTACAAGTTCCAAAAGCCACTGATCAAGATCTAGTGGGTCACTCTTGACCCAACCAGCAGGTCCAAACAAAGCCAACAAATCGATCTCTAACAAACCCAGAGCACACCCTCTTTCTCACAGGGCTCTCAGAACACAGAGGGGACCTGGTGCCCGTCAGAATGCTCCTTGGTCACACCACCACCACCAGAAGTAGCCCCTTCTCCCACGAGCCTCCATCAGGTCAGCAACAGCTGCTACTCATGGGATCAAGCAAAGACCAGCTGGGCTCTGCTATGTCTGATGTTAATCTGTCTGCCTGTCTGTACAGGTGCAAAAGGTGCTTAGGGCAGAGGGAGCCTAGTGATAACGTGGCATTGCTCGAACTTCCTCCAGCGTGATTCACAGGGATGGAGTGAATTAGAAGAAATCAAGTATCGCTCCTTCTGCTGGCACCGTGAGGAAAGAGATGTCTACATGGGCCAGAAGACGACCCAGCAACTGGCCTGGGAATCAGAGAGGGCACTAGGTGAGGTCCCGGGGACCCAAAGCCACTGGCAGGACAGCCTCATCCTTATTCTCTTCTCTCTTGGCTCTAGACAGCAGGTGCAAAGATGCCGAATCCTTCTGGTTCTAGCAAAACCAGGGGGGAGGGAGTGGCCAGACAGAAAGAACTTCTGGCATAGGTGGCTTTGCTGTGGACCGTTGTATTAGAGAGCTCTGAGAAGCAAAGCAAGCAGGAAGCAGCGCCTCGAGGCAGGAAAGGGGTCATGAAAAGGGAGTGAGAGAGGTGCCAGCGACAGACCATCTCCAGTCAGAGTGTCATGGGAAGGAGTCCCGGCGGGATGTCCTATCAGTATCATTTATTAGCTCTGTGAACCGGGGCCGGTCCCGGCTTCTGGGACCGTCAGCCTTTCCTGACCTGTGAAAAGATACAGGGAGGAGTTTGCTGCACGGGTTGCTGTGGCTCTAAGGCCCACATGAGGGAGTATCAGTGAGAGGCTTTGGAAAGTGTACAAACAGGAACGATGATTTTTATTACCCCATGCTGCTGTCTGTCAGCTCATCAGCAATGTGTAGCATTAGGACTCTGAATCCTAAGCTGCCAGAGAATGGTTTGTATCATAACACCGCGCGCACAAGCATTTTTGTCAGGAGTGACAGAAGCAAAGGAGCTTTCCTTCTAGAAGGGACTTCCCAGGCCCCACTAGCAGATGTTTATGAATCTATAACAGCATTCATCAGTCCCCACAGGGTCTCTCTGCTTGCAGAGAAGGCACCTAAAATCCAGGCTTCCAGGATGTGTGTGGACACACACGGATACAGACACGTGCATCATGGCAATCCCTGGTGGCTTTGCCATCAGCTGCCCCCCTTCCAAGGTGCCAGACCTCCTCAGTTCTCAGACTATTAAAGGAATAATGTTTTTGAGAATAACAACGTTGTGATAGTAACCAGATGAAGCACTGAAAGAGATGTCAGTGAGGGACAGTTTTGCATTCATCAGCTGTAGTTTTCTGAGAGAAAGAAGATACCATTAATGATTATATTTGGGATCATTTTATGAATTTCAAAGGACTGTCACATATATTATTATTTAAGCCACATGGCATTCTTGTGAGACACACCATTTTCTGAGGCTTAGAGAAGTGAAGTGCCTTTTCCCAGATCACCCGACTACTAGGTGACAATCTGGGTCATTTATCCCAACTCCTGTCTGCTTTCCATGACTCTCCTGCTTCTCACCTCCCCTGAACATCCACCCCTCACCAAATGTCTCTCCTGCCTGAGACCAAAGGTACACATGTTCCGTGTACTATACTCCTGCTGTATACCACACACTATTATAGTCTATGATCCTTTTAACCTTTTTTTGAAATGTCAAACTTACAGAAAAGTTGCAAGAAAGGTACAAAAAACTCCCCTATACCTTTTGCTGAGTCTCCTGATTTGTTTTACTTTTACCACACTTGCTGCATTTTGAGTATGTCCTTTGCCCTCTCCCCTCTCCCTCTTTCATGTACATATATGTGTAATTTCTGACCCACTTGAGAGTGAGTTGCAGGCCTGGTGCCCCATTAATTCTTAACACTTCAGTGCATAGTACCTCAAAACAAAGATATTCTCCCACACGACTACAGTACACATTATAATTAGGAAAGTAACATTGATACAAAACTACCATCTAATACAGAGACCCTGTTCCAATTTATCAGTTGGCAAAAAAAAAAAAAAAAAAAAATTATCAGTTGGCATTCTAACGTAAGTTAGCGCCTTCCCACAGGGGAGGTGCAGAGAGAAAGGAAGACAGAGGATCCGAAGAAGGCTCTGTGCTGACAGCAGCGAGCCCAATGTGGGGCTTAAACTCACAAACCATGAGATCATGACCTGAGCTGAAGTCGAAAGCTTAACTGACTGAGCCACCCAGGTACCCCTGTATATTTTTTAATGTTTATTTATTTATTTGGAGAGAGAGAGAAAGAGTGGGAAAGGGAGAGCACGAGTGCAGGGGGTGGGGGCAGAGAGAGAGAATCCTAAGCATCCTGTCAGCACAGAGCCTGACACAGGGCTCACGAACCCTGAGATCATGACTTGAGCCAAAATCAAGAGTAGGTTTCTTAACCAACTGAGCCACATAGGTACCCCAAAATGAGAATTCATGAAGGATTTTTTTAAAGTTTACTTATTTTTAGGAAAGAGAGTGTGAGTGGGGGAAGGGCAGAGAAAGAGAGAGAATCCCAAGCAGGCTCCATGCTGTCAGTGTGGAGTCCAACGTGGTGATCAACCCCATGACCCTGGGATCATGACTTGAGCCTAAATCAAGAGTCAGACACTTAACCGACTGAGCTACCCAAGTGCCCCATGGATTCTGTATATTGAAAAAAAATGTTTTATTGTTTCTTTATTTTGAGAGAGAGAGAGCACAAGCAGGAGCAGGGCAGAGAGAGAGGGAGAGAGCGAATCCCAAGCAGGATCCATGCTGTCAGTGCAGAGCCCATCGTGGGGCTCAACCCCACAAACCATGGATAATGGCCTGAGCCAAAATCGAGAGTCCGTCGCTCAACTGACTAAGCCCAGGCACCTGGATTCTGTATATTTTTGACATGTTCCCATCATTCTTTGAGCCCTTCCTCACTTTACAGCATAACAAGATACTCCAGGCTCATCTAGTACTTTCAGGCTGATCAGTCCTGGTTCTTTTTAGTGGAAAATGATACTTAGAAACCAAGATCTGGGTGCTTGGTGTGCTGGCAGCTATTGGGTTATCATTGCTTTTAGGACCTCACAGCAGACAGAGTTAGAAATATATATGTGTGTACACACACATGCACACACACACACATCTATTTATATTAAAAACATGAGTTGAAACAAGGTACCCCAATTCTGATCTAATACCATGGGGTTTATTCCCTTTCCATAAATGTAACTCCTTTCACTAACCTCGACAAATATGGTGCCCATTATCCTCAATATATTATCTATTTTCTTAATTCCTTTACTTGTAATCAATTCCCTAACCACACAGGCCATCTTCTCTAGCCCAGTTCACCAAACATGCCAGTTGACTCAGCCAAATCTTGGCCCCAACTCTGCTGACCATGTGGTCATCCATGTGGTCTCCATACAGATCAAAGGGAAAGAGGACAGGAAGAGCACATCCCATAATTTTTTAAAGGATTAGATTTATTGAAGAGTTTGTTTTCATCACACAATGAAATCAATTTCACAGTCACTCA
This sequence comes from Neofelis nebulosa, assembly GCF_028018385.1. Taxonomy (NCBI): domain Eukaryota; kingdom Metazoa; phylum Chordata; class Mammalia; order Carnivora; family Felidae; genus Neofelis; species Neofelis nebulosa. Next base: position 128,670,239 of record NC_080783.1, read on the forward strand.
GATTTTCGTCATATAACCTAGAGACATCTGTTCCAATAGTAGAGCACTGTTTATGTGTCCAATAGAGTTATAGAGACAATATTTATGAAGTTTTTTTCTAGATTAATCTGAAAGACAAATTATAATATGTATATATTCATTCATTCTGCATTTTTAAAGCTTTCTCATAATCTATTTTATATTCATGCTAACTTTTGGAGATGACAATGTAGAAGCCCCTTGCCCTTACCAATAAGTTTGGAAACAAAACTTCAAAGAAGATATATTGGAGACTGGTTGTTTACCAGACCATTTTCTTTTACTTCCTGTGTACATAGCTTGACTACATTTCCCAGCCTCCCCTGCAGTCAGATGTGGTCACATGACAGAATTCTGGACAGTGGAATATGGGCAAAATTGATGAATGTCATTTCCAGACCTGGCCCATAAACCTTCCACACAATTCTGCAGGCTCCCTGTCTCTTCCCCCACCTGCTGACTGAATATAGGGGATACTGTAAAGGATTTCAAAGCCTCTAGCAGTTAGCAGAGCCACAAGATGGACAGTGCTGGGTACCTGATTCACCCCATCAACTGAAGGCCATCAACTGAACATCAGTATTGAACTCTCATGTGAGTGAGAATGTCAACTTCTATTGTGACGAGCCATTGAGACATGGGGGTTGTCAGTTACATCGATAGATCACCCTACCAATACAGAGAGTAAATGAATTGCCCAAATTTATCCTTTAGAAGCAATGAAGTATCAGGTGCCTGGCTGGCTCAGTCTTAATGTGGGTGACTCTTGATCTCAGGGTTGTAAGTTCAAGCCCCACGTTGGGTGTAGAGATTACTTAAAAATAAAAACTTAAAAGAAAAACGGGGCACCTGGGTGGCTCAATTGAGTGTCCAAATTTGGCTCAGGTCATGATCTTGCAGTTCAGTTCATGAGTTTGAGCCCCACACTGGGCTTGCTGCTGTCAGCATAGAGCCTGCTTTGGATTCTCTGTGCACTTGCACTCCCCCTGCTTGCTCGCTCTCTCTCTTTCTCTCTCTCTCATATTCTCTCTCTCTCAAAAATAAATAAACATTAAAAAAAAAAAAAGCAATGAAGCATAATGTTGAATGAAATCTTCTGAGGTTGAATGAGCCCTATCTGAGGGCTCTTCCCATCAGATAAGACCATGTACATGCATTTGATACCTCAGGACACTGTAACTCTATCTTTCAGAATGTCTCACTATTCTAAAAGTGACATTTTCCTCCTTTGCCCAGATATATATTAGTGCCTCCCCTTCTCCCTTTTCTTTTCCCAAGGGGACTGTGGCCCAGAGTTTGCTCTTTCATGGGCTTATCTTTATCAGATGGAAACATCGGGTTTGTCTAACACCTGATCTCTGGCAGAGAGAGACTTACCCAGCCTGTAGAGGTGAGTATCCCCAAGGAAAGGGGACAGTCCTACTTCCTACAAGTGGACTCTGTGGTTGGTGTGGAGGTGGTAACAAGGCCTGTAGTCTCAGGATAGACCTAAATCCCAGGGGTTCATGTTGATTTCTTCCTCTGAACATAATAGGCCAGCAGCAGTTACTGGTCACATACACATCCTGGCTTTTCATAAGCTGATAATTACTGGTCCAGCAAGTTAACACAGCCCAAGCTGCTAGAAATTTAAATCTTCCCAGAAAGGGTACTCCTCACCCTTCTCCCTCTAGGCAAGACAAGGTTTCAAGATTTGGGAGAGTGAGAGAAGTCAGGTATAGTGGGAGGAGAAGATGGAGAACAATGCAACTAAACGAGGGAAAGGAGAACTCAGTCTGGAAATGTGGACACGAAGCATCAGAAGCTTTCCTAATATCACAGTCCAAATTACAGAGTTAGAGTCACACAGTTATATTTAGAGCTAGACAAAGCCCCAAGGGTCTCCTGGCCTTCGTTTCATATGGAGGGAATCAAGGACCAGAGTGATTAAGAAGCAGGTCCAAGGTCACAGAAGTAGTCAAGGGTAGGACTAGAACCCAGACCTCTCAAGTCCCAGGCCAGTGCTCTTAGTACTTTCCTTCTCTGCTTGCAGGTCTGATGGGAGCCACTCAGTTCTAACAGTTGGAGCAGCAGATGTAATTAGGATACTAAGTGCTGGAGAGTGTGCTCCCCGGGGACCTATCTCTCCATGACCTTGGCCAACCCCCAAGCCTCCCTGAAAGCCTTTCTCTGCTTCTACCAGAAGCCAGCTCCCCTCACCCACCAGGGTCTGACACAAACAGTCTGTCTGGGGTGAGTCTCTCAATTCCAAGGTGAAGCAGGAGTGGGAACATCTCCATTTAGAATCCCAGAGTATCTGGGAAGGGAAAGTCTCCAGACTGGAAAGGCATGGAAATTTCCCTGAACCCAGAAGCATGCTTGGAATAGTATCAACTGCCGCATCACCACTCCAGCCCAGCCTTGTTAGTGAGGCAAGCCACAATCAGGAGATAATTAGCTTGCTGTTATTTATTCCCCACACTAATCAGCAGCCCACTGCTTGCACAGTGGAGAGGGCTCCCGCCCCCAGAGCTGTGGGGGTTCTCAGGGACCTTTAGTTACCAGCCAGGAAACAAGTAGCAGACAAAGGGCTGGGCAGAGGGGGAGAGGGAGGAGGAGACCACAGGACCTGGCGCCCGCAGGCTTCCCGCACAGCACAGCACGCAGCTCCCTGGGGAGAGGCAGCCCTGGGATCACCAGGAGCCCCAGGCAGTGCTACACTCCTCTGCGTTTTGTTCTTGGGGTTGGGCTCTGGTCGATAAAGGGCGGCCGGCCTTCAGCTCCTGTTCTGCCTCACTGCAGTCAAATTGCCTTTTTCCAAGGCGACTTTCAAAAAAAAAATGACATTTATCAAAGCCTGCTGAGTGGTGACCTTGATGGGAGGGAGAGAGGGCGGGTATACTGTCTGTGGAAGCAGGCAAAGAAAATAAGAAAAACCCGGAGGGAAGGAAATGCTTTCAAACCTCAAAGTTTGGGGAACAATCGCGGATTGATGGCTGTAGGTTTGAGGACAGCCACTCCATGATCACCAGCACTCCCTCCTGCCTCCTTCCTCATCCTCACCAGCACATTCTTACTGGTCGTCCCTGTCTTTCCAGCCCCAAGAGGAGACCAAAGTTGCGTCATTCAAATAGCAATCTCTGGGAAGGGCTCAGACCTGTGTCTTGATAACTTTGTGAAATACTGAACCTTCGATCAGTAGCAGCTCCAAAATTTCTCTATAGGACAGGCTAAGAGGCCGCCCATTTGGTTGGAAGGTGGGGAGTAAGGGAAGGTGAAAGGCTTGTCCTGAAGTTATGTTTGCATAGCAAGTACCCTGGGGATGCTCCCATATATTGTACACCTGTTTGGAATAGTGTAGATAAAGCCCTCTCATGCCACATCCTGGTGCCATTGCCACATAGGATACCCCAAAGAGGACTTAAGAGACATCTGGTCAATCTTTGTCCCTACACAGGATTCCCCACAAGTTTGCTCAAGTCTCTTTTCTGGCCTCCTAAGCCCTTTGTACCCTGGCTCATATATTATCTATCATTAAGCACTGTGACCACCTGTGTCTGTTTCCTTTGCCAAACCATGACAGTTGAGAACGGAGACTGTTTCTTATGTGTCTACCTTTGTATTTCACTTTTCTACTCCTTTTCTTTAAAAAAATTCTTTTTTATTTTGAGAGAGAGAGAGAGCGCAAGCTGGGGAAGGGCAGAGAGAGAGGGAGCGAGAATCTGGAGCGGGGCTCTGTGCTGACAGCAGAGACCCCAATGTGGGGCTTGAACTCACAAACCAGGAGATCATGACCTGAGACAAAGCCGGATGCTTAACCGACTGAGCCACCTAGGCACCCCTCTCTTTTCTATTCCCAAACACTCACAGGATTTCTTGCTATATGCTAATGAGGTGTGTGTGATAAAATGAATGAACAAACACATGAAAAGATATCCGTGCAAAGTAGTCATCTGGCCCCTGATTGAATGCTTTCTGTGATGGGGAGATCATTACCTCAAGATGGAAACAATTCATTATTGGACAATTGAAATGTCAGCAGATGTTTCCGCCCATGGGACAGAAATCTGCTTCTCTGACACTTCTCCCCAGTAGAACAGTTCTTTCCTTTAGAGGCCCTAAAGAACAGAAGTCCTCAACCTAGGATTCCATGAATGAGCCTTCTAAGATCCCTGTCCCTAAGAAATGTGTATAAAATTTTGTGTGTCTGCCCATGTGCTTAAGGGAAGAGAATCCATTGGTTTCACAAAGGAGTCTGTATCACCAAATTTTAGAGCCACACTGCATTTGTTTACCCCCTCCTCCTCATGGAAATGTATACTAGACAAACCAAGGGGCCTCAAAATGCTTGCTTTTTTTGATTTTCCTTCCTTACTTTTCCAAAGAAAGCAGATCCCAAAGTTGTCATGTGTCATGAGCAAAATTAGCTCTGCTACTCTAACCACAGATGATTGGATGGGGATTAATTCACATACTGAAGTTGACCACATATGGGTGGGACACACAGGAGACTGAAGGAAATGGTTTGATAGGAATTCTGCTCGAAAGGGTTCTCCATGTTAGATGGCAGCAATCTGACTCATCGCAATTCTCTTACTGGGGAAGTAGACATCCTTGTGGTACCCACAGAAGGTGGGTACTTTGGGGGCTGCAAGCCTCTTTCTGCCATTTCAAACCACTGTTTCAGTTCTCCAAACGTAGGAAGCATTGGGTCCACAGTGACTACAACTAATAAAGCAACTCCCTAGCTACAGTAAACCTCTGTGAGGTCCTGCAAGTAACCTCTCTTCTGAAAACTATGAGGTATGACTCTTCTTTTTGGTTCCAAACATTTTAATATGCAACCATTCAACTTTCCAAAGGGGTTATTATGACTTCCTCCCAAAGTAAAAGGTCTCATTGCTAAGTCATCCCTCATATATGAGCTATGATAGTATTCACATATACTCTCATTTAATCCTCATGAAACTCTTCTGATAGTGGTTCTCCAATTTGGGGGTACCAAGAATCATCAGGCTTCACCTTAAGTACAGATTCCCAAGCCCCCATCTCCAGAGGTTCTAAGCAAGTCTGAAGCGGGCCTTGAAATCATCTTTTCCTTTAAGTTCTTTGGAGATTCTGAGGCAAGCAGCCTGAGGCCCACCCAAGGAGAACACTGCCCTAACGTGTAATGTTTCCCAACTTCCCTGATGATCAAAATCCTTCCCAGACTCCTCTCACGAAATTTCTGGGTCTGCAGATCAGGGGCTCTGGAATTTTTTCATAGAGCAGGTATCATAGCTCCCATTTTTGTATATGAGAAAACTGAGGCCCAGAGTAACTTATCCACAGCCACACAGCTAGTTCACGACAGGGGTGAGACTAGAACCCAGCTTTCTTGACACAGTCCAGTGCTCTTTCTACTGGGACACAAAGGCCATACCACCTACAGAGAGCCCTGAACATAACAGGAGATCGACAGATGTTTGTGAAATTGAAAAGAATCCACATACGTACTTTCTAGGTCCTAGAGGGAAGAAACCATTTCTAAAGCATATTTTCATCTCATTCCATGCAGCCTCACCCCAAGGTACATAACACAGTGGTCTGCCCTAGGGGTTCAACAGATTTTTTTTGTGAGAGAATACATTATGATATGATTACTGGACTGTGGTAACATCCATCAGCTACCCCTGGCTGTGCTCCAGACTGTAAATGAGCTGTCCAGAGCTGAACTTGATACTCCAGCTATGGTTTGACCCTAAATGAGTGCAGGAGGAGCTCCTTTGCCCCGGGGTTTTAAAGGCGCTGCTGCCTGTTCTGGGGAGCTGGAGCTTGCCCTTCCTGGTGGTCTGGTGTGTGCCCTCACAGAAAGAATAGGAACTGGGGCGCCTGGGTGGTGCAGTCGGTTAAGCGTCCGACTTCAGCTCAGGTCATGATCTCGTGGTCCGTGAGTTCGAGCCCCGCTTCGGGCTCTGGGCTGATGGCTCAGAGCCTGGAGCCTGCTTCCAATTCTGTGTCTCCCTCTCTCTCTGCCCCTCCCCCGTTCATGCTCTGTCTCTCTCTGTCTCAAAAATAAATAAACGTTAAAAAAAATTTAAAAAAAAAGAATAGGAACTGACTGCTCTATTCCTGACCCTGGGCTCTCCTCAGCAACTTCAGCCTCTACCATGGCTTTCCAATCCTAGCCCCTCCACTCATTAACGCTTATAATTCTGCTAGGCCCAAAGTCTGGGCCTGAAACCCTTGGAGAACATAGGCCACAAATTCAGATTCTGCCCCACCCCCCCAGTTCTGTCTGCTTTGTATTATCCCTGGAAGTGTTATGATGCATCGAAAAGAACCCTGAACAAGAATGAAAGATGTAACCCACTCCTACCTCCTCACATTTGTAGAGCATCTACTGCACGTTAGAGGATCTGTTAGGTACATGAACTCATTGAATCCCCACAACCCCATTAGGCAGGTCTTCTGATTGTGCCCATTTTACAGGTTACGTAATAGCTCAAGTCACACAGTGAGTGGCAGAGCTAGAATATTACCTCAAGAAGCCTGGCTCCAGAGACTACGCTCTTAACTGCAAGGCCACACTCCCTCTTCAGGTTAACTCAGCTCTGCTGTGAACCGGCTTGTGAACTTGACTTCTAAGGTAGCTTCCAGCCCCGGTAGTCTAAACTTCTGTCATTATGGGTAAGGGTCAGACAGGCTAACATTATGATTAGCCTTAGAATCAGCTAAGAACAGTATAAGTGGTTGAAAAGCAGAAACTTCAGACATAAATGAATAGCTAAGGACTCAAAAAGCATCATTAGAGGAAAAAGATTAACTCAAAGAGTTAGTCCAATGGGCTTAGATTAAAGGGAGAAAAATCCTTAACGGAAAGTTTAACATTCAGTTTAACCCTAATCCTCCCCCAAATCATAAAAGCACGGACTTCCTAAACAAGAATATTAACTTCCCAGATATAATACAAACTAATCAAGGATTCATAGATAAGAATTACTGATAAGTCTCACATGAGTTAGAATTTAATTTCAGATATAAATCCTTTAGAAGTCAAAAGAGAGGGCCGCATGTACAGGATGAGAAAATATTTCCAGACTGATGACAAAACTTCTTAATGAAAAAAAGCTAAACTCCTTTTGCAGGACTTCCTGGTTATCCAGGTTCACATGGCGGGAGCTCCAGAGAAGCCTTCTTTATAATAGTGCTTGGGAACAAACTCTTCCAATCTCTGGGATGTCTGCTCAGCTGCAGGGTGATTGTGGTCATAGAACCCCACCCCTAAAGGCTGAAATAACATTTTGTACCATGAATTTATTTGTCAGCAATATTTCAAAGACACATTTACCTGATGACTCAGTGCTGGGCTATTTTGAGACATCCATATGTGAGTGTCAAAAGTCAAGAAAGTTGTTCATGATTTAGCCATCAGGAGTGATTGCTCCCCTACAGGAGAAGAACCCTGACCAAGAGCACGAGCTGTAAATTGAAGAAGGTGCCCTCAGATCTATTTGACAAACCTGAAAAGCCCTGGACACTGACAGGTGTCTATGGCACCCCTCTACCAGTCATTCCTTCTCTGCCCATGGTTAACATCCATATCTTGGCAGTTTCTCCAGATCAAGTGGAACTTCTGAGGAAGTGGACAGGGTTGAGGTAGAAATGGGTAAGGAGTAGGAAAAAAAGGGAGAGTCAGATGTCACTTGAATCCCCAAAAAGAGGAAATGTTTGCCTCCTGGGCAGTAAATAATGGGTGGGCCTGCTACAGGGCAAGCTAAAAGGTCAAAAGGGTCAGTGAAATGAGTGATAGCTTATGGAGGGGGGAGAGAGGGGTGGCAACAGGAAGTCTCCAAGCTAAGGACCTTCAGGGACAAACCAAAAATGGTAACATGGGTGACCTGCTAGAGCTCAACCCAATGCTAAGGCTTAAATTTTAGCCCTTTAAGCAATACTTAACAAAGGACTAATCTTTATTGCCACCCTTCCCAGAAATAGCTTCATTTTAGAGCCTCCTCTTTTTGGAGATACTCCAGGAACTACAAAAATGGTGCTGATATTAGTTACATACTGGGGTTTGCCACAAAATATAAGAATGCTTAGGGACACCTAGGTGGCTCAGTCGGTTGAGCGTCCGACTTTGGCTCAGGTCATGATCTCTCACTCCATGAGTTCGAGCCCCACATCGGGCTCTGTGCAGACAGTTCGGAGCCTGGAGCCTGCTTCTGATTCTGTGTCTCCCTCTCTCTCTGCCCCTCCCCTGCTCATGCTCTGTGTCTCTCGCTCTCAAAAATGAATAAATGCTAAAAAAAAATTTTTAATAAAAATAAAAAAACATATAAGAATATTTAAAATTAAAAACTTTTTTATTTGAATTATTTAAAATTTGTAAATATTTATAAATTATAAAAGATAAATAGAGAAGGAGATCTTGTAAATCTGAATGAATGCTCTAAACAGGCAATACCCTAGAACATGGGAACAGGCAGGTAATTGGGCAAGGTAATCTACGCACATGTTGACAGCAAGACCAAAGGATCTCCTAACCCTTATGGAGAAAACTAGGAGTTTTTAAAAAGATAACACTTACGGGGCGCCTGGATGGCTCAGTCGGTGAAGCGTCCGACTTCAGCTCAGGACATGATCTCGCGGTCCATGAGTTCAAGTCCCACGTCGGGCTCTGTGCTGACCGCTCAGAGCCTGGAGCCTGTTTCAGATTCTGTGTCTCCCTCTCTCTCTGACCCTCCCCCATTCATGCTCTGTCTCCCTCTGTGTCTCAAAAATAATAAACGTTAAAAAAAAAAAGATAACACTTATAAATGATAAAGACCTTTCACAAACGTTAGCTCATTTGATCCCGAAAATAACCCAATGAAGTAGGCTCAAGTGCTATTATTATTCCCATTTCACAGATAATGGAATGAGATTTGGTAGAAGAAAGCAAAATACCCAAAGTCACACAGCCAGTATACAGCTGCGACTTGTCCAAGCCCAAACCTTATGCTTATCCTTACTTCTACACAAGGCATTGAGACTAACATATAATAAATGTGCAAATTTAATGCAATTATTAATTAATTAATTCAACAAACATATTTTGAGTTTGTTGGGTTTGTTGGCCAGACCTAAGGCAAATCCCTGCTCTCAAGGAGCTTACAAACTAATGGGGAAGCAGACATGTAAACAGACAAAACAGTAGGTGAAAAGTTCTATAAGGACATATGCACAATGTGAAATGGAATCACAGAGGGGCGCCTGTGTGGCTCAGTCAGTTAAGCATCCAAGCATCCGACTTTGGCTCAGGTCATGATCTCACAGTCCGTGGGTTTGAGCCCCACGTTGAACTCTGTGCTGGCAGCTCAGAGTCTGGAGCCTGTTTTGGACTCTGTGTCTCCCTCTCTCTCTCTTTCTCTCTCTACCCCTCCCCCATTCACTCTCTGTCTCTCAAAAATGAATAAACGTTAACGAAAAAAATTTTTTAATGGAATCACAGAAAGGAACACCTAAGTGTGTCCAGAAAATTAGACCACATTGTCCTAAAGAAGGGTGGCCAGTCCCATGGAGTCTTTAAAGCAGAGTCAAACATAGCTTCTTAATAGGGTGTCTTCTTCCAGTCTTCTCCAGTTCTGATTCTGATGGCCAATACTAGCTATTGAGAAAAGAAAAAAAAATACTTCTAGAATAGAGAAAACTAATTTATCTAGTCTCATAAGCTGGTAGACATATCCAACCTCTTTTGCTCAAATGCTGAGCTGACCAAACAACCTTCAAAATTGTATTTAGGAACACTAGGTTGATCCATTCCAGCAAGAGGATATAAATACCCACTATAAATAACCTGTTTATCCTACCAAGGTCTCCTTTTTGTTGTGAATTAATAGTTATTCTGGTCTAGAAAGCAGCTGTGAGAGAGTTAGCATCAGTCAATTCCCCATGCCAGTGCCATCCAATGGAACTTTCCATGATTTTGTTCAATAGGGTTAGCTAGCCACATGTGGTATTGAAACTGAAGAGGCAATTTACCATGTTATTTAATTTTAATTAATTTAAATGACCACATGTAGCTAGTGGCTACCAATTTGGACAGCACAGCTCTAGACCCTTGCTACTCAAAGTGTGGTCTGTGAACTAGCAGGGTCTGCATCGCCTTATTAGTTTGTTAGAAATACAGACTCTCAGGTTCTCCACCCTAGGCCTCTTGATTCAGAAATTGTATGTTAACAAGATCCCCAGATTATCCATATGCACATTAAAATTTGAAAATGGCATGGTTACTTCTGAATGAGCTGGGGGGAAAAAAAAAGGATTGACTGAGGTCCCTATCTGTGATGACCTCTCCAAATTGCGGACTCCCACACTTGAGACTGGTGTCCAGCATAAGGGGCCCTCTTTCTTTGTATCTGTCTCTCCTCCATCCCTTAAGCATAAAGGGGAAAAGGGAGAGAAAGAACCTGGAACATGGGGTCTAAGGAAAGTTAGTATAGGATATGGGGGATGGCGTGGGAAGAGTATGTGTTCCTCAGGGATACTTATACAAAATAAAATGAGGGAATTCCCTTGATAATTACTGAATATGGATGATGGGTATATGGGAGTTCATTATACTATTTTCCCTACTTTTGTGTATGTTTGAAATTTTTCAAAATTAAGAAATAGATGTGATTTCAAAGAAGATGTGTGTGATAGCTTCCAAGATGGCCCCTAATGAGCCTCTCCTGGTATCCATGCCTTTGTGTGGTCTTCTTTCATACTGAATCAAGCCTGGTCCATGTGACCAAGGTGGAGATAACAGGTGTGACCTTGGAGATCCAGGTCATTGTGACTTCTGCCTTGCTCTCTCTTGGATCTCTAGCTCTAAAGGAAGTCAACTACCATGCTGTGAGGGCACTCAAGCAGTCTTGTGGCGAGGCCTTTATGGAGAGGAGCCAAGGCCTCCTGCCATCAGTCAGCTGCAAGGGTGAGCCATGTAAGCAAGCCTCTGTGGAGTTGACTCTCTAGCCCCAGTCAAGCCTTCCAGTGACTGTACCTCCACCTGACATATGATTGCAACAGCATGGGAGACCTGCATGCCATCATTGCCTGCCAAGCAGTATCTGAATCTCTGATGAACAGAAGCCATGACAGACAATAAATGCATATTGTTGTAGTAAGCCACTGAGTTTTGGGGTAATTTGTTAAGCGGTAATAGAGTACTGATGCAATGTCATTTCAATACTTCCTCCTCCCTGAATACTCTCCCCACCTTATCACTGATGTCTCAAATGAACAGGGAAAGATCTTTCACACTATGCATAAGGTTAACATGCTAATGCCCCTTGAAGAGATAATACGTTCACTTAAATTCAACCTAAAACATATGTGACAGATATAAATTCTTTCTTTTTAAAACTCTTAGCAGGCTAATGTATTGAGACATTAATTTCAGTCTCGTTCCTGCTGTTGTAAGAAACTAGAAAGAATAAAAAGGTAATTTCTCCCTCAGGGTCTACCATCCCAAGAAACAGCTACAGTCTTGAGTTATAAAAGGTTTAAGCTCTTCTGACATCTCCCTCACTCCATGCCCAACCCCCAACACCAAACACTGGTTAACAGCTTCTTGGTGTTTCAGGGACCATCCGAAAGAAGACCCCCCACCCTCCTCACTGTCCCCACTCCCCCTCCCGGCTTTATCTTGAGGATTAGGTCACAGAGAAACGATGTTGGAATTGCTCCGTAAGAGGAGGGGAAAGAGCTGGTACTGGTTCAGGAAGAGGGCAAGTGGCCAGGCCTGAGGGATGAACGACTTCCCCCCAGGCGGGGAAAGGTTTTGGAGGTTCCAAAAGTGGAAACCTATTCCTGGCTTGTATGAAATCTGTGTGTGTGTGTGTGTGTGTGTGCGCGCGCGCGCCCGTCAGGGGTGCAGTAGGGATCGCTTCATGGGTAGCCTGGGAAAGTGGGATCCCGGGGCCTGGACATACACCAAAGACCACCACTCCTTTACCTCCCTGGCTTGCAGGCTGTGGAAATGTATCCTTCAGTGGTTACCCCAAGGGTCGTGGAATAATAGCAAGACTGAAACGAACACAAAAACAAGGCTCTTCCCCCCAAAGCTTCCCCCCCCCAAATATTGAGACTTCACAGCCCTAGAGAAGTGGGGAACCTCAGAACGTGACTAATGAATTTCCCGCCAACACTGACAGGCGGGCGCTCAGCCAGATTTCTTTAATTTGTAGGATTAAAAGACAAGTGACGCTTCCTGCCCCGGAGTCAGTTGCCGCGGATTCATTCCAGCTAGACCTAGTTTCCCTAGGAGAGATTTCGGTAGGTAGAAGCTTGGGGGCTGTGCAGAGAATGGAAGAAGGTGGAGGAAGTCAGAGAGGGGCTAGGGGCCAGGGTCCCTTCCTGACAGTTTCCGTCCTCAGGTCCCCGCCCGGACCCCCTTCCGAGAAAGAACGACCTGGCGCGCGGCCGCCTGTCCGGCTCCGACACAAACACACGCACGTGCGCCCCGCCCCCGCCGCGCGCACGCGCCCCGAGGCTCCGGCGACGGGCGCGCGCGCGGTGCTCGCTGCCCCCACGCCGCTCCCTCGGCTCGGATCGCGGCGTCTCCAGGTCCCCGCACCGCTCCACGCGGGACCCGCGGAGCCGGAGGCGGCGGCCGTGGTCGGTGGGCTCTGGCGGGCACGGCGGTCGAGGCGGCGGCGCGGCAGAGCGGAGCCCGGCGAGTCCCCGGGAGGCGATGTGGCCGGGCGCGGGCGCCTGCGTAAGGCGGGCGCCGCGACAGGCCGGCCGGTGAGGCGCCGGGGGAGGCCGCGACGGAGCTCCCGGACCCGCCATGGGCTGAGACACGTCCTTGCCGAGCAGGTGCAGTGACCAGCGGTCCCGGGGGGAGCCCGCCCCCACAGGCCCCGGGAACCCTCAGCCCTGTCGGTAGGCGCCCTACCCAACCGGTGCCCTGTTGACCTTCCCTCGGCTCCTCCCCAGAGGCCCCGCTGACCCTGCTGTCAAACCCGCTGCAACCCCTGTGAAACCAACAGCTCCTAACAATCCCGGGCATACCCCGCATCCTACACTCCTGTGACCCCAACCCGGTAGGCCCGTGTGCTCACCTCCTCCTCTGCCCAGTATTTTGAGCCCATTGCCTGCACAGCACTTGGGAACTACCCAGCATCTCTTTCTCTCTTCTAGCCCAGCGTTGGGGTGGAGGGGAAGGAGGGGGGGAGGGAGGAGGAAGGGTCCTTCCCTTCAGAGGCGCTAATGACCACAAACCCAGGCTGTCTCTCTGAAGCCTGTAGTCAAAGTGAGCTTTCCTTCCTTATCCCACCAGAACATGCCTGGGTGACTCCCTCCCAGATCTTGCTGGTGGCCTTCCTCGCCCTTCCCAGTGACACTATGCAACCCCAGCGTGACCCGCGAGGCCTCTGGCTCCTGCTGCTGTCCTTGTTCCTGCTCCTCTTTGAGGTGGCCAGGGCCGCCCGTCCTGTGGTTAGCTGCCCTGCTGCCTGCCTGTGCGCCAGCAACATCCTCAGTTGCTCCAAGCAGCAGCTGCCCAACGTGCCCCACTCCTTACCCAGCTACACCGCACTGTTAGACCTCAGCCACAACAACCTGAGTCGCCTGCGGGCGGAGTGGACGCCCACACGCCTGATCCACCTGCAGTCCCTGCTGCTGAGCCACAACCACCTGAACTTCATCTCCTCGGAGGCCTTTTCCCCAGTGCCCAACCTGCGCTACCTGGACCTCTCCTCCAACCAGCTCCGTACACTGGACGAGTTCCTGTTCAGTGAACTACAAGCGCTGGAGGTGCTGCTGCTCTACAATAACCATATTATGGCAGTGGACCGCTGCGCCTTCGACGACATGACCCAGCTGCAGAAACTCTACTTGAGCCAGAACCAGATTTCCCGCTTCCCTCTGGAGCTGGTTAAGGAAGGAGCCAAGCTACCCAAACTAACACTCCTGGATCTCTCCTCCAACAAGCTGAAGAACTTGCCATTGCCCGACCTGCAGAAGCTGCCGGCATGGGTCAAGAACGGGCTGTACCTGCACAACAACCCCCTGCACTGTGACTGTGAGCTCTACCAGCTCTTTTCGCACTGGCAGTACCGGCAGCTGAGCTCCGTGATGGACTTTCAGGAGGACCTGTACTGTATGAGCTCCAAAAAGCTGCACAATGTCTTCAACCTGAGTTTCCTCAACTGCAGCGAGTACAAGGAGCGTGCCTGGGAAGCCCACTTGGGTGACACCTTGACCATCAAGTGTGACACCAAGCAGCAGGGCATGACCAAGGTGTGGGTGACGCCAAGCAATGAACGGGTGCTAGATGAGGTGGCCAACAGCACAGTGACCGTGTCCAAGGACGGCAGTCTTCATTTCCAGCAGGTGCAGGTTGAGGATGGGGGTGTGTACACCTGCTACGCCATGGGGGAGGCTTTCAACGAGACACTGTCTGTGGAGTTGAAAGTGTATAATTTCACCTTGCACGGACACCACGACACCCTCAACACAGCCTATACCACCCTAGTGGGCTGTATCCTCAGTGTGGTCCTGGTCCTCATATACCTGTACCTAACCCCTTGCCGATGCTGGTGCCGGGGTGTCGAGAAACCATCCAGCCATCAAGGAGACAGCCTCAGCTCTTCCATGCTTAGTACCACACCCAATCACGATCCTATGGCCGGTGGGGACAAGGATGATGGTTTTGACCGGCGGGTGGCTTTCCTGGAGCCTGCTGGCCCCGGGCAGGGTCAAAATGGCAAGCTGAAGCCAGGCAACACCCTGCCAGTGCCCGAGGCAACAGGCAAGGGCCAGCGGAGGATGTCGGATCCAGAATCGGTCAGCTCGGTCTTCTCTGATACACCCATTGTGGTGTGAGCAGGATGGGTTGGTGGGGAGATTCTGCCCCAGGAGAGGTAATGCACCCCTGAAGGATATGAGGGGATGGAAGAGAGGGCTGGCTGCCCAAGGGAGTGGGTTCCCCCTGACCGTGAGAGAATTGGTCACGGGTACAATAGCTGGCATAGACCTCAACCAGGGTGTGGCTGCCACGATTTTCAAATATGGATATGTCAAATCCTTAGGCAAGTGCTACACCCTTACCCAAAGCCCTGGGAATTCTCAGTGTGGTGGAGGAAGAGGAGCATGTCTGAGTTGGGTGGGAATGAGGTAGGGGCGGGGGGAAGAGCAGATTCCCGAAACTTTTTTGAGGTCATCCCTAGCTCCTTAAAAGAGAATCATTTGGGGGAAAAAAATTTTTTTTTCTATCTCTGCCCACCCACACCTGCGGTGTTGTGTGTGCTGGGGGTTGGGGGGGATCTTCCATAGGAGCCACACTGGGGAAGAGCTGTAGTATCTTCTTTGGCCAGGAAGTCACACTTCACAGCTGGGGAAATTGGAAACCTTTGGGAAAGTGAGTCAGGAAAAGGCTGAGGCCTCAATCAGTAATGCTCCCCAAAGCTATTGTGAGGTTTCCCACTAATGCCTCTCTTTCCCGATGAGTCCTGGATGGATGGATCTTTGCAGGAGCCTGGCCTGTTGCCTGTCAGATATGGCAACAATGTGAGAGGTGGTATCTGTCCCTTGTCCCGGAACCAGTGGCACAGAGGGATACAGCATGAACGGAGGGGGCCTGCATCACAGCATACGTGCCATCACAAAACTTGTAGATGGGGGATAAGCTCCAGATTTGCTAATTCCCCGGTTGGTGAAACCCTTGATTATCATTTGGTTCCCAGCACCTGTGTGTCAGACCAGGGTGGGGGCTGCCGGAGGCAGAGCTTTCATGGGTGCCTGCCACAGACGTGGGATATGGGGCTGCCTCACACTAGGCGGAGGAGGGTAAATCAGCCTCTATTATGTAGCATCCAGCTGGACGTACCTGATTTCGTGTTTGCCGTCTCTTCTCTCAGGCTTCTTAGCAAGTTCAGGTGGGATTGAGTTTTCCCTAATACGCTGCTCTGCAACGGGAGGAATCCTGGAAAGTCTGGCCCCAGCTGGGCTAGACTGTGCTTGGGCATGGAGGGAACCAGTTATGTATTTTCTCTGTGTTGACAAAGCAGCCTCTCTTAGATCTCACCCTGCTGCAGAGCCAAAGCACGGGATTTCATTATCCGAGGGGTTGGAATTCTGCCCCAGAATGGCAAGGCGGAGTGCAGCTTAGAGTTCTGCCCCTCTCCACAAGGTTCTAGGCAGCCTTGTAACAGACAGTGGCACTGAACTCTCAGAAGGAAAGTTCTGCCACCTCCATCCCTCTCAGCCAGAGGTCTGTGCAGTTGTGGTGGTCAGGCCAGAGGAACTTAAGAACAGGCCCAACATTCCATTCCATCCAAGGCTGCAGAATACTTTGGGTCTGGAGATGACTGCGCCCCTTGACTATACTGCAGGCCCTGGGAGATGGGTGCTCTGAGCTTTGGCAAGGGGACCAGCAGGGCACAGGTGAAAATGTCCTCTGATGTTGGTCTTTTTCAGTGTCTTCCCTTCTCCCAACCAAGTTCCCTGTCCATTGGAAGTTCTCCAGATCTTCTAGCTTTCTGACCTGCTTTTTAGGTTCCAAGAGGTGTCATCGACCTGTGGGTGAGGGCTGCTTGCTAGGAGGGCCTGACTCCTGCTGCCTGTTGGGATTGGGAAAGGGGACCGGAACGCAACATCTTCCCCTTGTCTGTGCCTGGGATGTCAAGACTGCTGTCCATCCTTTAATTAGTAACCTCGTTTGTTGGGAGAGGTGCAGCCTTTCCCTCAAGTACTTGCATGCTCCTAGGTATGCACGCTTATAGGTACGCATGCACACCAGCACCTTGACTTCCACCAGGACAGTGATTCTTCAGTCCCCACTAACGTCCCCTGTCAGAGTGGGTTCCGCCTATGCTCACAGCTTCATGCACACAGCTTTTGTATCCCATAGGAGAGACAGTGACTGCGCCAGGCTCCCCAAATACCAACTCTTGTACTTTTAATTTCTGAACTCCCTGAAGCTTTACCCACATCTCCCTGGCACCAAATAACTTCTCTGTAAAGGCTGGGGTTAGGAGAACCACAGGTCAGGGCACCTGGGGAGAAGGGCCCATGAGGAGCTAGCTGGGTCTTCAGACCCCTCCGAAACCTTCCTTGGATGAAAGTCCATGTATGTGAGAAATAAATGTATAACTAGGTCAATGACAGACCCAGAAGGAAACTGGCAGGGGAGCAAGCAGCTAGAAGTTGTTCTCCCTGTGTTAACTGCCCCGGAAAGACAGGCGCGTGAAGGAAAACTTGTCTGGTTATGTTCCAGAGACTTCTGGGGATTTTGTTAATGGAGCTATAGGAACCAGGCATCCCTCCTCTGACTTATTAGGGAACCTGGGAAAATTTCATCTCCATGCTGCAATTTCCCGCTAGGCACCACCTAGGGCTCTGAAAATCTTTAAAACTCAAATGAAATTGGCCTTCTAGAGCATTCTGAGTTCCTGAGGACTAAGAGGGCCATTCTCTTCATAAGTCCTACCCAGTTTAGGGACCGGGAAAAGGCCCCTCATGAGGCCCTGTATCCCTACTGTGTCCACTAGGTAGGCCCCTCGTTTGAAAGACTGGTAGATGTGCCTAGCTGCCCCACCAAGAGATTGAACCGATTAGCCTCTTCCCATGGTTTCAGTTGATAGAACCCAAAGGCAGCTTTCTACTTGGGGGATTAGGTATTCAGTATATATGAGCTCACTAGAACCTTGTGTAGGAAACTGCCAGGTCTGGTTGTAAGAAAAGGCTGAGAAATCACTTCCTCCCTTCCCCCCACCCTGCACCCATAAACGAGACATGTCTCCCAGGAAGCAGCTGTCCCTGGAGACAGAATATGACAGGGCTCTACAATCTGTCTATGTGATTATTTGTGATCTTTTTTCTTTGCTTGTATTTATGGGGCTCCTAGGAAGGGGCCAGGAGAGAGTACACTCAGCTGGGGACAGTAAAGCCGACTGATACCAATTTTCTGTGTGTTCTTTCCTCTGTACTTCCTCGTAGTCCTGCTGGCAAAGCAAGTAGGCCTCCCAGTCCAGGATCCTATCCCTCCCACTTATGTACAATCCAGGCTGGCAGACCTTGGAGCCTCTGGGCTCTGACACTAGACTATGATCATTAAACCTGGCTTGAGTCTCTGTTCTGGCATAGTCTGACTGCTTTATTTATCTTTTCAGCCTGTGGGTGGGGCTTTCTCTACCTCAGAAGTATGTGGCCTAAGTAAGGAGAGGTATTTAAATGCTATTATAAAGGCAAGGGTAGAATCCACATCCAGGCATGAAAATAGACCAGGGTCAACAAACTCCTTCTGTAAAGAGCCAGATAGTAAATACGTTAGGCTTTGCAGGCCATACACTCTGTGTTACAACTACTTAGTTGGGCCATTGTGATAGGAAGGCAGCCATAGACAGTACATAAACTAATGACTGTGGCTCTGTTCTAGTAAAAATTTATTTACAGACATTGAAATTTGAATTTCACATAATTTTAACATGGCTTTTGAGTTTTTTCAGCCATTTAAAAATGTTAAAACTCTTATTAGCTCACAGACCATACAAAACCCAGCAGTGGCTTGATTTTGGCCAGCAGACCATAGTTTCCCAACCTGATAGGATTCTCAAAAGAAATGCCACTGACCAGCAGGAGAGAGTTTAGAAATTCCTTTACCTGGGACTACAGCCTATAGATAATGAAGTCTTCCTAGATCCCTGGGGAGGAGGGCTGCCTCCCCAGAGTTTTCTTAAAAGTCTGGATGAAGCCTACTAACTGTGCGATGGAAAACACTTGGACTAGATTAGAAGAATTGGTGGAAAGCAGCTCAGTTTCAGTATTTTGATTATTACCTGTATTTTTGCATGCTGTAAATGGTAACTAAGTTCGGCTAAAAGTATATTCATCGAATGGGCAAGTTAATATTCACAGATAGTTTAGCGTGTCCTGGGCATTGCATACAACAGAGAAATGCAACCCCCAGGTTCTTGGTACAGACACAGTCTATCAGGATTCTACTGGACTGGATTCTACTGGATTCTACTAAACTCTGAACAGGCAAATTCTTTGGGTACTCTCTGGGTAATTCTGGAAGGGGATTGTTGGGGTAGATTCCAAAAGGGGAGAGGAGATGGTATAAAGAAGAAAGAAAGGAATTTGAATCATTACCTAATTTCCTATATTGATAAAATCTTGGCCAGAGGGCAGCCCTCCGCTGTCTGGAAAGTTGTTTTGTTTTCTTCATGAGGAACAACCAAAGTGGTGAAGGGATGGAGACACCTCACTCCAGCTACATCAGACAAATCAGGGCTGGCAGTCAGCGCAATGGCAGATGTTGATGCCAGAGTGCCCCCACAGTCTACATTTAAATAGCATTTTTTCATCTTTTCAAAGCAGTTTTTGCTGTGGCTGAGGTTGGCCAAGAAGGGGACGCTGGTAAAGGGAACAGGTCTGGGAAGACTGCTGGGAGTTCTCCCCTCTGTCATGGCCTGTGCCAAGCCCTGTCTCTGAGCCTGCAAAGTTGTGGTGCTCCCTTCTCCTACCTCCCAAGGCCATGGCTGCACCTCAGCCCCATACCCCCATCCCCAAACCACAAGAAGTTCACTAAGATTCTGGCCAAGACGTGCAATTTTGTCTACCGTGTCTTGTAGCACTCAGCTCCTCTTAGGTGGCATTTCAGCGGAGTGGTGGAGGCTAACAGGACAGTTGCCTTGTGGAACAGAAGTAGAAAGTTCAGTTGCGTTGGCCAGCCTACTCTCCTTTCCATTTGACCTCTCACCTCTTTCCCTTCTGCAGTTGTAGTTCTTGTAGCACTTACCGTGTCTCCCAGGAAGCCACCGTGAAGCTCCTTTCCTCATCCACAATGTAGAAAAGGCTCAGGCCTATGCAGTAGGAAGGTTGGCTTTTCTGGTCTGGCTACAGTGAGCCTGTGCCAGATGCGTCCTTTCCTGGGGCTTGAGAGAGGAAGGCTAATGCAGCCGCTTCATCAAGCCCCTTCATCAGGCTTATACACTGTCAGGTAGGAAATACCAAGTGGCAAAGATACTTAGATCTGCCCTGAGGCCTTCTAGTCTGTGTCAGTGTGGTTACTGTCCCACACATAGAGGGCGTGGAACCACAGTCTGAGAACCATTTTTCTGTGAGCCAGGACACAGAGCCTTGCAGGGAGCCTTCCAGGCACCCTACAGCACTGGCATGCATAAGGTGAGAGTCATTGGCCCCAAAGTTAGGGGTGTGTATATGCACGTGTGTGTGTGTACGCAAGTAGGCACACAGGGAGGGAGGGGGAAGCACTGTAGCTGGACAGAACTAGGTGCTGCTTTTCCCTCACCTCCCACTGGTCCCTCACTTGGCCAGTTTGCTTTGGGTGGGGTCTAGCTAGAAAGGCCCAGCTCAGTCCTGAGCCCGGTGAGATAACTCACAACCTGCTTTAAAGAGATGGGTGCTGGGGGCCCCTCATGTATACTCAGTGGGACAAAGAGCTGAATCCTCTGGTACCACAGAATGGCCTGAAGTAGCTATTTAATCTGCTTTTAGCAGGGGTTAAAAAAAAATCATCTGGGAAATTCTGACAATAGCGGGTAGATTAAAAACTGGAACTCTTATTCCCTACACATTGGTGACTAGCCAAGCCTTCTGGGTGGATATCTAGGGGGAAGGCTTCTTACTGGATGTAATTTGGGTCTGCTTTAAGCTTAGCCCAGTGCTGGGGACTGTCTACTTCAAAACACCCACCAGGGCAGTTCTGGGGCTCTGTCCTCCTGTATGTCACCTATATCTGCTCTGTGCCTGTGCTGGTGAGAACTGCTCAGGCTATGCCCACAACACCTGACTAGTGTCTCACTGCTGGATCCCAGGATAGAAAAAAAACAATTGAGATAAAAAACTGAATACTGGAGCCTCTGCACTGCTGTTGTTCCTGCCTCTCTCTGTGCACTCCCAGCAGACTGCTGGCAGTTCTCAAATGGAATGGAAAGTATCCTTCCCCTAATTTGACATTTAAATAGAACTGCTGTCATGGGTGTGTGTGTGTGTGTGTGTGTGTGTGTTTTAATTCCAATAAAGTCCTTTGAGGAGGGGACTGTGATCCTACTCCAAGAGCCTGTAATGAGGAAAGAGAAAAAACCTGCGAACAAGCTAGGGGCCGCGTGTCAGCTCTACATCTCCAGTGCCAGGCCTGAGGGCCTGAGGCGGGCCTTGCTCAGCCTGGGGCTACAGGGGAAACCAGAGAGGGTGGCGGTGTTGTGTCCCTTACTATTGCTCCTGCCTCCCTGGCTTGCCTGCTCCACTTTTCCCTCAGAAGTGCAGAATTAGGTAGGAGAGATTCAGACAGACCAGTTCCAGGAACTTCAGGTTGGATGAGGGAACAACTGCACTGATTTCCGGATTTACACCAGCCCCATGCCTTGAAACTAGCAGCACTTAGGGCTGGCTTTGCTGGGCTTGGTGGCTTTCCTGACAGGAGTGGATGAGAGCTGACCTTTCATCTAGAAGGAAGAAATGTGTGTGTGCTCTCGGGATGGCTGACGACACAAGCTGCCAGGGACTTGGGTCCTCTAAGCATCTTAGCCGTAACTGTTTATCGCCTCCCTATAAAAGAAGCATCAAACCCAGAGCCAGGTTGAATGAAAGAGTCAAGGACAAGAACATACTATCACCTGTTTACATTTAATACTTTGGACTTTCCAATGCCTGTTAACATGCATTTTCTCATCAAACCCTCACAACATCCCTGTGAGGTAGGTCAAACAGTAAGTGATTTGCCCACAGCCACACCAGTGTTAGGAGCTGAGCAAATGTAGAGTGCAGCCCTCCTGGTTCCCAGGTCAATGTGCTTTTTACTGCATGATACACAGGCTCTTAGGTCAACCGGATACAGGAAGAGTAGAGCACTACCCCAGAAGCCTCCCTGCTCCCTAAGGTTGCAAAGGGCCACCAGAAATGCTGAGATTGGGGCATCAGGACCAGGGGTGTCCTCTGGAAGTTAAGACAGATAACAGAAGGAAGAACAGGAGTACTGGAGGTTCAGGGTCAACAACGGCCACTGCCACTCTCAGCAGAGCCTACGCTGTGTTCCCGTCTTGATCTTTGTCAGGTGAAAAGGCCTTAGTAATATACCCAGAGGAAGCTCGAGGCCCACTCCCAAAGGAAAGCAGCCTCAAGCCATGGTTAGGAAGTGAGACTCTGACCACCCCCTCCCCATTCCATTACACTCTAGCTGCCCAGAAGGAGGGGGAAGGTGAGGGCTGGCTGACTCAGCCTACAAGTGCCTAGAGCCCTGGAGCTGAAAGGCCCCAGCACTGTGCAGCTAATGATTATTGTTAACTCTGAACAGGCCTTGGCACAGCAGCCAGCTGGCTCAGGGAAGATGCCTAGATCTCCCACAGTGAGGTTTGAAAAACAAGACCCAGAGCAGCCATGCACGGGGGTGGAAGGGTGGAGACAATGAGAAAGAAGGGACAGGCCGGTGTCAGGGACTGGGACGGGCAGTCTGCCCTGTGAGATGCTAGGAAGAGGAGAAACAGGCTGGCAAGGGGCGGCGGCCTACCTTTGATGCAGCTGAACAGCCAAGAAGGTGAGGCTGGAAGAATTAATTCCCCAAGACACAGGGCTCCTGCCATTCAACACCAACCCCAGCTCTGGTGGGGCTCAAGGGGAGTGGTTACGGGAAAGATGGGGGCTGGGGGAGGGGGTCTGAACCCAGACTGGTAATCCTGTTACCATTTGGATTTGGTTACAAAAAACATCTACATTTCTAATGTCCTCAAGGTTGAGTTTAAAATATCATATTTGGAATCAAGTCTTAGTGAGCCTGATATGCAAATTTGTGCAAATGACATGCTTTTTTTTTTTTTTTTTTTTTTTTTTTTTTTAATTTGAGCACCCTGGCTTTTTTAAAAAAAGACAGTACAGGCTGACTACTAGCAGCTTTCCCTAGCCAGGGAACAAGGGCAAAAGGGCAGACATTCGCTTCTTCCCCCAAGGCCTCTGCCTCATTGCTGAGGAGCCCAGCTAATATCCCAGATGGGGAGATAAAGAGAGGTGGGGGAAACAGAGGGTGTGGGGAGGAGGAAACACACAAGCAGGAGGCATATGTAGCAGGCAGCTACCTCTTCCCAGCTGGAGGAAGAGTGCCCTGGCACTGAGGTCTAATGGTTGTCCAGCTGCTGGCCCAGGATGTGAGGGCAGGTGGTGATGGGATTCAGAGAAGGGGGCAGAAGTCCCCCCACAACCTGGCCAACCGGGAAGAAGGGCTCCTCCTGGTGACCTACTCCCTATACTGCAGTCAGGCTAAGCAGAAGACCACCTGTGCCCTCCTCTCGGCCCTGTGCCCTTGCCCTCCAGGCCTCCTGGTCAGATAGGTGACAGCTGGCGCCCCTTCCTCCTGCAGAATATAAATGACTTCCCCCTTCCTCCGAGGGCTGGGAATAGACATCAGCTGGCACAGCCCACGCAAACTGCCGGCTGTCAGCCCGCCTGCCCGCCCGCCCACCAGCCCCCGCACCACCTGGGAGGAGGCAACACCTCAGGCAGGCTCAGGCTTTATGGCGCTGCCTGCCTGGCTCGCAGAAGCTGGTGAACCTCACCGGCCCTGTCACCCTGCTGTAGACAGGATGGGACTCCCAGCACTGGCTGTGACAGGGGGAGAGGAGATGGAGTCCCTGATCCAAGTGACACTAGGGAAGAATGCCCCAGGAACCATCTTCTCCAAGTTCAGACCACATTGGGTAGTTTGAGAGAGAAGAGCAGACAATGAGACAGGTATAATCACCCTCTGAACAGCACAGACCCCCTTTAGATGCTCTGGGTCTGGAGAGCTCCTGGAGATGCCATCTGACCCAATGAGATCCACTCAGAGGATGCTTGTGCCCTCGCAGTCCCAATTCCTGGACTGTTAAATCATACCAACCTCCTTGCTTCCGAGCCACCCAGACAGGAAGGTCTTACATCTTAGGAAGACCTGGGACATCTAAATTATTGCCATCTAGGAACGCCTGCCCTGCTCCTGGGACCTGGAGCTCCAGCCCCTATACCCAGGCCTCCCAGAGTATCCCCTGAGCTGTCTTTACTTGCCTCAACATCAGCTTTTCTGGCTTAGCCGTCTTCAGTCCTTGTCATGATCTATGGAGGTCCCATCTCTGCGACCAAGCCAGATCACAGTTAACCAGTCCGGCATCCAGCCCTCACCACTGAGAATGGTCTGGGGAACTAGCTTCACTTTAGAACAAGGAGGGGTCTCTACAGGGAAGAGGGCCCAGCCCTTTTTTGCCAACTGGCAACAAACTCAGCCCCCTCCTAGACCAAACAGCTGGCAAGAGACTGCAACTGAGAAAAGCTTAGCTGAGAAAGGGACCAGGGAGACTGTTTTCCCTAGATCAGAAAAGCCCTACCCCTCTTCCTTAGCTCTTAGTTTGTTCTAAAAGTTTCAGAATACCTACATAAAGCTATGTGCTAAGGCAAGAATGTGAGCCCTAGGAAGGGCTGAACATGAGAAGCTCAGGACTACTTTGCCACTGAGAACACATGTCGGGGAAGGTGCAAACCCATGACATGCAGCCCTCAAGCCCAGATTCTGAGGTGGGCTAAAGGAAGTTCTTAACTGAGCTAAGACGCCCAGCCAGGAGCCATAGGCTTGGTTAGGCCAATGCCCTTCTGCTCCTTCAAAAGCTTTAAAGTGACTTTAGTGCCTTTACTGTCTTGGAGTTCAAAAGAGCCTCACATGGGACCCTTCTTTCCACAGTGCCTGACCTTCTGTGCCCTAGTCCAGGAGCCAAATTGGCACAGATTCCTGGAAGGCCACAAAGACAGACCTGTCCCTTCAGAGGGATGAGAGAATAACAAATGTATGAATCACATCCTGAGTCTGCTTAGTGGTCCAGCCACCGTTCCAGAGCGGGGAGAGTGTTCTGTGACATCAACTTGACAGACACTGAATATTGGGAGATTGTTTAGAAACTCACCCATGACACAGATATGGAAACTGAGGTCCTGAGGCATGTGACTTGCCTAAGGTTGCACATTAGAACCTACAGGAACCATAACCCATGGGCTGTCTCCACACTGCTGTCTCCAACAGACCCAAAGAGCCACTGTGCTCATTCATAAGTTACTGTAACCCAACTCTCCATCAGGAGCACAGGCAAGAAATGACTGCCAGCACCATCACCACCGCCGCCCAACACTTCTGTGTCCCATCAAGAGTGGAGGCTTCAGGACCAAGCCCCCCCCCCTCCCATCACCTTCCACTTGTACCCAGTATATTTCCCCATTTGGGCCCCCTGAATCGTCGTCAGCAATAGCAGTTTGGGTTTCTGTGGCCCCTGGCCCAGCTAAGAAGTATGAAAATCCTACCACTTCTGAAGTGGATCCCTTGAAGGTCACCAGAGGAAACATTTAAGTCCAAGGCAAGTGTCCCCCTACATTCAAAGTTCAGAGGAACTTACATTTCCATTTTCTTCTTTGGCAAGTAGGAGCTGGAGATCTGGTGCATGATCACCAGGGCTGGATAGAGGGGCAGTGCCAGGCACAGGTACCAGGCTGCACCTTTGATCTGGGCCTGGAACCACACTGAGTGCATGCCTAGGAACACCGTTCCTGTAGCCATCAGGTAGACCACCAGTCCACAAGTCAGATGGTAGAGCTTGAGGCGAGCCACCCTTGAGACTCTGGCTGCTCGAGGACAGAGGAGGCAGAGCCCACATAGTGCCTGACCACTAGTGGCCAGCAGGGTCAGAGTGCCTACCCAGCTGTGCCAGGACACCAGGTGGGGCAGCTCACTGCGGGTCCTGCTGGAGATGATGAAGCCCAGGCCCAGGGCTGCACAGAGGATGGCTAGGGTCTGCCCTGCCCAGTGGAGTCGGATCCGAGCCTTTCGGGAGCAGAAGAAGAATGGGGAGTGCTCAGGCGAGAAGAGCAGGATGGCCTCAGCCATGCAGAGGCAGAACTGTGAACACAGGAGAGGGCCCATGAGCCTCAGGCCAGCTTGGAGGCCTAAGAAAAAAGGGGTGCTCTCATACATCCAAACAGGGAGTACAAAGGGTGGAGGCCAAAGAACTCCCACCAGGACCTCCTGCATCACAGGTCAGGATTTCTGGGCACAATGGAGAATCAACACTCGAGTGGAAGTTTTATCACTCAGGCTGACAT
The DNA here is from genome assembly GCF_028018385.1 of Neofelis nebulosa. Lineage (NCBI taxonomy): Eukaryota > Metazoa > Chordata > Mammalia > Carnivora > Felidae > Neofelis > Neofelis nebulosa. The sequence goes on from NC_080783.1 coordinate 128,696,315, forward strand.
CCATGCCCTACCTCCTCCTCCTCCTCCACAGGCAATGATTCCCACTTCTTGACCAATATTAAGCAAATCTTTAGCAAGTTCCTGAACTTTGAGGGGGTAGGGGTGTTAGGGGGGGAGGGGTGATTGGACAACACCCCTTCTACTTCCTCCTTTCAGACCCTAGGGGAGAAAGATACATTTTCCATACTCTCCCAACCCCCTTCAACCACTTGATACTAACTACAGCCCGGCCCTCCATGTCTCCCAATCATAGGTTGCAGGGAAAGATGGGGCCCTTGCTCTTTCCCCCACCTCTCTGAGCCTCAGAAAGGCTGCACGCCTTCCGAAGGCTGGATGCTTCCCTACGGGCATATTCTAACGAAATCAGCTGCAGAAAAGAAGCCCAAACTCACCGCCAAGGCCATGAATACAGGGTGCCAGGAGAAAAGACCTAAGAATCAAAGAGAACAGACTGACGGCTGGGCACCATTGTTTCTGCCCCTGTGGCTGGCTGGAGCCCAAAAAATCTGGCTATAGGGGAAAGGTCAGTGTACTATCCCCAGCTCCAATCACGAATCAGGAGCTCCGTGCAAAGTGGAGCAGTCAAGGGGCCTTACGATGACCAACTAAGGGGACAAATATACATCAATTTGGCTTGTGTTCCCCATTCGGCACCTCGCAGCTGTCAGCCCAGTCCTAGAATGGACCTTGGTCTTCTTTGCTTGTATTCCCCATGAGGGTCTCTGCTTCTGATGAGCTGAGGTCAGTTCAGTGTCTGCCTCTCCACCCCAGCACCCAGAGTCGGATCCTTCCAGGACCCACCTCCCGGGGACCCGCCCCACCACGCCCTTACTGCCCCTCCACAGTACGCCTCCCCCCACCACTGCGGGGGTCCCCAAGCCAGTTCTCCGAGCGCTCCAGGCGCCGCTCCTCCAGCATCCCGGCTCCGCCCCCTTTCCTGGCCCCGCCCCGCCTTGCACACTCACTGGTTCCCGGCCGGGACAGCACAGTCAGAAAGATGGTGAAGCCCAAAGCCACCAGGTGCGCCAAGATCCCACTGCCTCTCCGCAGCCAGCGGGTCAGTCTCGGCTCCCTCGCTGGAGCGGGAACCAGACCTACCTCCACGGGCTTCATGGCCGGGCCGGCGCACACTCACAGCTGCTAGAGCGCGTCTTCCGGGTTTGCGATCGCGGAGGCGGCCGCGACGGCGGGAGAGGCCCCTCCCCGGGCCGCCGCCGGCAGTACGGTGGACTCGCCCACAGCGCCCTCTGTGGGCTGGGGGGAAAGCGCGTCGGCCCTAGGGAGCCCTGGGGGCAGAAGGGGACCCGACAGCAGGCGACCAGCCTGGTTTCTTCGGTCAACCTCATTTGCACCTTTCTGTCCACAAGGACTTACGCCTCAAGTAGCCTGTGGAAATTACACGTATGGTAACTGATTCCACCCAAACCCCAATCACAAACTTCGTACACTGAACCAAGAGTGTGAGACCAGTGGTTTGAACAGTCTTCTAGAAACACTGGATTTCTCCACCTGTCTACACCCTCCTGCCATCCCTTCTTCTGGCTTGTTAAGGGAATAAGAGTCTTTTCCGCCTAAAAGCAAAGAGACCGAAAGGACAAGGCCAAAAAATAGTGCCCTGTGCCTGGTGAGTTCAGGTTTGAGGACCAAAGGAGGGACATGCACTAGTCTCCAGTGAGATAAAGGGAAGAACTAGGGCACACGCAGCCCTTCCCACCTCCACACCATCTGTTCAGTCCTGGGGAGCCAGGTGATCCTGAGGGACCAGGTCCTCCCACATTCCTGCTGCCTCCCACACCAGAAGATCTGTAAGTGATCATACCCTTCCCCTTCTTGCCTCCAAAAAGGTGTGGTTCACCGTAAGGAGACCTACCTGGGAGAGACCCTATCCCTTCCTGAAGGGCAAACCCACAGGCTACGGACAGAGACCAAAACAGGCTGTCCCGCAGAAATCACGGACATCCTTAGAGCAGTTACCAACTCAATTCGAGCTCCCCGAGTGGTTGAGAAAATAAGGCTGCTAGTGAGAGGCGGGAAGGGCAGGAACAGCTGGAGACTGAGGCAATAATTCAGAGATGGGATGGAGGCCCAGGACTGGATGGAGGCTGAAAGACTGGAGAAGGGCCCTAGCTGACTCCCACAGAGGTTCAGGGCAAAGACCTGAGAGTAGAGCCGGAGGTGTGGCTCCCCACCCCGTCAAGTTTCCCTTGATGACTGGAATCATCTCTGGGGTAAAGACTCTGGCTAGCCTTGCTCCCTCAGAGCTACATGCCTCATCATCTTATCTGAAGAGAAGACTGCCCCCAAGACACAAACCCCAGCCATTTCCACATTGTTTAAAAGGACAAAAATATAAGAGCTAAGAGACTTCTGCAGGCAAGAGATGGGAGCTGGAGTCTGGCTGCCCATCATCTTGGCCTCTTGGGGTGCGGATGGGGACAGCAAGGACACTCATTTTATTACATCTTTTTCCTTCCTTTTCTACGTTTCTGTTTTTACATTTTCTTAGCAGCAACAGAACAGGGAGACAGTCTTGAGGTATTTTAAAGAGTTTTTTTTTTTCTTAAAAAAAATAATATAAAGTTATAAAAAGCGGCAGCAGCCTGGGGCCCGGATCTGGAGGGGAGGAGGTGCTGGCGGCTCCATCGCAGTGGGCAGGCACTTTCTTGTTAATGGGCTTTAGACTGCAGGAAGACAAGAGGCAAGAGACACGGTCAGGCTGGGGGGCCTAGCAGGCCTCCTACCCGTGCACTGTGTGGACCATTGGAGCTAAAGCTTGCTTTTCTCCTGCTGGGCTGGTGAGGGAAGCCGGGTGAAGGGTGAAGGGAGAGATGAATGCCAGCCCAACAGGGACAGCCTGAAAACACCCATGTACACATGCACACACGTGTGGGGCACTGCCCCAAACCCTTTCATATGGGTGCCAGAGGATTTGGTACACGTCTGGCCCGTGCCTGAACCGGAAGGGCATCCCCTGTCTCACCGCCAGTAAGTCCTCCTGGCTGAGATCAAATGGATATAGCCCATATAATGCTACTCCAGGGCTGCCATCAGAAGAGGCACATAAACCTGGCTGCTGGCTTTACCAGAAACCCTGGAAAACTCGCCTAGCCCCTGAAAACCCGGAAGTGGGCACATGTGCAAGGTGGGCACATATACGTATGTGGACCTTGGGTGGTGTTCCTGCCCTTGCATGCCCTGATGCCCAGAGGCAGAACCAAAGAACTGGATCAGCCTGCCCACCCTGCTGCCCAGCATGTCGGGTCACAGCTTGGCAACCCAGACTCCACCCCATTGCCCAAACCTTTCCCATCAGAGTTCATGGAATCCAACTGCCTTTCCTTCAGGGGACAGAGGTAGCTCTAGTTCCTGGTGTGAAGGCCACAGCCAATTCAGAAAGTGGCCCTTTGATTAAAACAGAAGCAGGTGTCGGGGCAGGGGAGAGGTAGCATCTCTTTAGCTCAAGGGAGAGGGCTGGAGATAAAGGGAGGCCCATCAAACAAAAGCTAGGTTACCTTTCGAAGAGCTGACCTACCTCTCCCTAGAGAAGATGGCCCAGGAACTGTCTCAATTTCCTCTTTCATCCCTTCCCTACACAAACATTTACTTAGCACCTTCTCTGTGTCAGGTCCCCACTGTGTATTCTACCCTCGTCCATCCTGACTTTTCCCTGCCCATGCTCTTCAGGGAGCTGGGCTGGTACCTTCAGTGTAGAACACTTCTCCTCAAAGGCCATGGCTGGACCCGGCTTCTTGCGGCGCACAGAACAGGCCGCATCAGCAGGGGCGCCAGCCTGGCAGTGCTTGGCCTTCACTGGCCGGCAGTAAGTGGCCAGGTTTTTCCGCTTCTTGGCTACCTCCTCCTCAGAGAGGCAAGTGGTTGGCAGGGCCTTGGCTGGGTGTCCAGCCGCTCCCCGGTTGTCCAGCTGAGAAGCCTTGACTGGAGTAGGGGGCTGATGAGGGGAACCCCGACAGTCCAGGGGCCCTGCCCGCTTCACTCTTGGCCCCACTGTCCCATTAAGCCCCATGCCCAGGGCGGTTTTAGTCTTGGCCGAGAGGCCCCGGCAGCCAGAGGGTTTGCCTTTTCCAGGGGGATCCAGGATGCAGGTCCGTTTGAAAGTAGTGGGGCCTGGTGATAACTTTCGCTTTCGAGAAGGGGCCTCCACCTCAGCCCCATCCTTGCCTTTGGACGACTTGCTGGCCTTCGAAGGCGGGAGTTTGCTGAAGGATGGGGATGGCGTGTTGGCAGGCAGTGGTGAGGTGATGGCCTGGCTCCCGCCCATGCACTCCGCCTGGCTGCAGGCAGCTGCCACACTGGGGGAGCCTGCAGGGTAGCTGGGGACAAGGCCGTCCTTGGCGGGGGGTGTGGAGGCTGGGCAGGCGGGTCTGAGGGGTGGGCCTGGAAGGCGGGGGCAGCTGCCAGTAGAGGATGGGCTCAGGGGAGCAGCGAGTGCGGAGCTGACAAGGTGGGATGGAGGCTCAGCCGCCGGTGGGATCTTCCTGCAGCAGAGAGAGAGCTCCACTGAGATGCCAAGCAAACAAGAGGCCCTCCCTTCCGACATACACCAGTCTCTCCGCCCCACCTAGAGATGGCCCACAGAAACCCGGCCTTGCTGCCATCTGCTGGGAGACACTGGAACTGAGGGTTAGGAAGACAGCACAGGGATAAGCAGGAATGAACTAGTATACACACCCATTAAGAACCTCATTTCAAATCGCAGTTTGGACATCCCCTATCCCTAGTCACCCAAGAGGTACTGGAAGTAATGGCTAAGAGTCGGGATTCCCTCCCAGACCGCCCACCCATGCCCTGCCTTAGCCCAGCTTCAGGCTGCCAAGTTTCCCCGCCTCCTGTTCGTTCTATCTGGGGTCTTCCCGACAAACGCCGAACCACATCCATAGGTATGTGAGAAGAATTAGGGCTTCTGAAGCTCACGTATGTCTGGGGCTTGAGGTCTAGGGAGGGAAGTTCTGGGCCTGAGAGACTCACTTCCACATGTGTGAGCTGAGGTGCCGCTCCAGCATGGAGCTCAGTGCTGAGCAGAACCGGTCCAGCCGGCGGCTAAACACGTAGCATCCTGGACTCACCAGCCGGCTCCCAAACGTGCAGAACTAGAGGCAGAAGGAAGGTCCGTGGTTAGCGGGGCCTGGGAGGCAGGGAGGGCTCCTGTACAAAGGATCTGACCTCCTCCCCACACTGTGGGCCAGGAGGGCTGGGCCACCCCCCACCCCAGGTCCCTGCCCCAGGTCCTTACCGCCTGTGGCCGCGGGGGCCGGGTTGCATAATGGCAGTCAGGGGGGAGGTGGAGGTCCTCAGATGTCCCCTCCTCCTCACTCTCCTCGCTGGAGGCCTGGGCCCCACCCCGGGGCAGGGGAAAGGGGAACAGGCCTGGGTCCCCATCACCACCACAGGGGCCTTCATCATCCAACTCACTCTCAGAGGAGGCCCGGGACCTGGAAGGGCCAAAGGGGATGTGAGGGCGATGAGACTGAGACAGGAGTGGGTCGGGGTGGGGGTGTCCCTGAACCACCAGGGCAGACACCCTGCTGGGCAATCAGACAAAGAGGAAGGAGGACAGGAAGGGAGGGAACAACAGAGCTCACATTGTAAGAGCCGGAAAGGTCAGGGGCCACAGCTCCCAAGGGATCCTCTCCCCAGCCCCTTCACTTCCCAGGCCCTGCCTCCTGGGGGGTAGGGGGGTGGGTGGGGAATCTGCTCCAGATTCGCCTCCTCCAGAAAATCTTCTGAGCTTAACTGCACCCAGCTCTGGTCAGCCCAGTCAATTCTCTCAACCCCCTTCTTGCATGAGCCTGTCTGTGAGCTGAGCCTGTTTCGCGTCTGCCCCCTGTGTTACAGGCAGAGATGCATGTGTCTCCTTCCGGCAAGGCAGGCTCTCTCAGGGCTCCAGCGCAGCCTCTGCACACGAAGGGGCCAGTGAATGAATACAGTAGGACTGCCTCACCCAGGACCCTGACCCTTTCGGTTCCCCAGTTACAAGTTTTGGCCTGTCAGAAGCAGCTGGGAAAATGTTTTTATCCCAGGTACTGTAACTGGCAAGCTACACAGAGGGAGAGGTACTACGGTATGCTTGGTTAGAAGCAGGTAGTCCCCTACTTCCACACCACTGCTGGGGGCCCCCAGGTATCCCCCCAGCTCAGGGCAGAGTGAGACTCCCTGGGTCAATCTCCCGGGGTCCCTGATGGTTTCAGACCAAGTGTCCCCAGATGGGGGACTGGATCCTGGACTTACCTGGGCAGTGCACAGTATGGGTAGGTCTGCTTGGCGCGAGCAGAGAAGGTGCTGCTGGGGGCGGCTGCTGCCACAACCTGGACTGAAGAGAGGGGCTCCTGGGAGGGGCGCTCAAGAGTGGGCTCCTTGCGCCCTGGGCTCTTCTCCTTGGGAGACTCCCCTTTGCGAGAGTTGGCCTTCAGTTCTGCCACTAGCACGTCAAAGTCCTTGGCTCGGCCCTGGACCTCCCGGCGCTGGTGCACTGAGTGGATCTAGAATAGGGTGAAGGGTGGGGAGGGGGTGTGAGCTGAGCAGGAGTAAGAGGCAGCAGTGTGCTCTAGCCTGGGCAAGTGGAGAAGGGGGCTGTGAGTATGTTTGTGGGTGTATTTGTGTGTCTTTGTTTCACTCCCCCAAAGGACCAGAACCTTCCATTGGAGTGGGGCAATCTGGAAGCCACCCCTACCTACTGTTCCACCGTGGGCCCACTGAGAACAGCCTCCTCTCCCCTTGCTTCACTGGGGCTTTACTCCCACCCTCTGAGCTGGATCTTGGCTAACGCTGTGGTTTCTCTCCTTGCCCAGGACCTGTGTGTGTGCTGTCCCTCACGGTGCGGTGGGACTGGGATTACCTTGCAGGTTAGCAGGCGGGTACAGATCTTTTTGGTCTCTGGGTTTATTACCCCACACTGCCTGTTGAGGTCGCACTCCTTCCCTGTGGGGAAAACAGTTCCTGTGAACCCCAGGGCCATTTCCCATGGAAAGGCCTAGGGAGAGCTGGGCCTGAGACACAAGAGCCTCCAGCGGTCAAGTCCAGGGCTGCGGCCTCCCAGAGAAACGCCTCCCAGCACCAGCAGCTCCCTGCTGGGCGAAAGAACTATCCCCATCCCCATGCCCAGCCCAGGCCCTCCTTTTAGCAATGCCAAGTCCAAAACAGGGCAACACATATCAAGAAACAAAAGCAGCCACAGGTATGTGGGATGCCAGAGAAACCAGCTGTGGGAGCGATCGGGTGCCCTGGATCTAGGTGAGAAAAGAGCTAAAGGTCAATAGCCCAGGGTGATGCCCTGCTTGGGCATAAGCTCCCTTAGCCTTGATCAGGAAACCTGGGCTGGAGAGAGGCTTCCTAGAAAGCAAGGAGTTTAAGCACGTGTCCACATCAAGGGGTGACCATGGGCTCCCGTACCCTGCAACCAGTGATGGCCGGGCCCACTCGTTCCTGACCCCTTTCCTGACCCCTCAGGTCCAAGGACAAAGCAGTCCAAAAGGGTTCCCACTCTACCTTCCTGACCCCCAAGATCATGACTACTTACGAGCCATCTTCCGGTGGGTTTTGGGGGGCAGTCTGGCCCCACCAGGCTCCTTTTCAGCGGGGCTGCCTTCAGCCCGGTGACTGGGGCCCTCGCTGGGGGTCATCTCGATGCTCTCTCTCCCAGGAGGTTCTTTAGAAGGGGTTGCCATGGGGGTTTTTCCAGGGGAGTCCTTGGTGAGGCCGCCAGGCTGGCTGAGGAAAGCAGAGGGCGGGGCCACCCTGATTCCGTGTCCATCGGGCTTCGGGAGACTGGACATCTTCTCCAGATTCACCACAGGCACGAAAAGGCTACATATGGAGAGAGGGTGTGGGCTGGGGGGCAGGGGGGCTGGGCCTGGGCCCTGGACTCTAGCCCAGAGCCATCTCCTTCCCAGCCCTGGAATTTGGGTGGGCTCCAGCAGGGGTGCAGAACATGGGAAAAGGGGACCCCATATTCCTTGGAACATATGGAAGGGAGCGGCAGAGAGAGCTGGCTGCCTCCTGCTGTGAGCAGTGCCCACGGCCCCACAGCTGCCTGCATTTGTGTTAATCCCTCCCTGGGCTAGGGTCAGGGTCAAGGCTGGTCTCAGGGAGTCTCCAGCCTCTCCTTACCAGAGGTTGTCCTTCTGTGTCTTATCAGGAGGCTGGTGGCCACGGCTCCGGGACCCCTGGCCCTTCTCCCTGGAGGTTTTGGTGGAACCTGGGGCCCTACAAGCTGGGCCCTGCCCATTCACTACATGGCATTTTTGAGAGCTGGCAGGGGCTGGAGGTGGGGGTGGGGCCCGGGCGTAAAGCTTGCTGAGGGGCCCATGTCTTCTTTCTGTCACCAGGAGGTGGAGAGAGTAATCGAGGTGAGTGGTATCAACTGCCTCCTTCCCCAACCTCCTAGCCCTGCTCATGGACTCACAATACAAACTCTGGACTTTCCCAAGACTAGATTTTAAATTTGCCATCTTCCCACCTGAATCTGAGCCTTCAAGACTCAAAAATTCTAGGATCCAGTTTCTTGAACCTTTTAGCTCTTCCTCTAATTCCACCAGATGCTAGAATTTTGCTCAAACAATCACCCTGACCCGCCACAATCCTCTGAAACCGCCCCCAGGACCTTCTGATCCCCAGCGCCTTCCCCTATTACCCACGTGACCTCCCAACTGACCCTGTCCTCAGAGTTCTGTGCTCCACCTTCCCCTGTTCCCTCTATCTCCTCCCTAGGGCGCCCCTCACCGCAGTGCTTCTGGAAAGCTTGAGGCTTCACCACTTGGCTGCAGTGGTTACACACAACCAAATAGAAGTCGTCATGGGCAGGGCAGTGCCCGAAGATGGACATGTCTGCAATGACAGAAGTCCTTATCACTGGGGCTGGGGATCCCAGGGTTTCCCTGTAAGATCAGAGAGCACTCCTACCCCCACTCAGAAGATACCCTCCCCACCCCCACCCCCGCAGCCCCCCATCTGCCCCAGGTCCCAGCCCTAATGTGTGTCAACTCCCACCTTCTTTAATGAGGGTCATGGCATCCAACTTCTTTGTGTTTTTGTTACTCTCCTCCAACTCAGCCCCTGGAGGAGAAACACAGCTCAGAAGGCCCACCCCTACCCCAGAAGCCCCAACTCCTACCCAACCAGCACTGGCAGCCAAGCAGTAGGAAGCCCACACCCCCTAACAAGCTCCTGGTGCTCAGGACCACTTGGAGAAGCTTTCAGTGGGTCATTTTCAAGCACCCATTCTTCCTTTACCTGCTACTTCTGCAATGATCTAATTCCATTAGAAGGGATCCTGGCACCTTTCCTATGGACCCTTCACTCCAAGGTGCAAGTCAGGGTTCCACTGCTGACTAGCTGAGTGATTGTGGGTAAATATGATCTCCTTCTGGGCTTGCTTCCCCATTTAAATGAGAAACAATCCTTAGCATATTTTACTATACCCTTCTTGAGATTTCTTAGATGGGTCCTTTCTGCTACTCTGTGCCATACCAAACATATAGTCTCTTAGGACTCCATCCCCATGAATGCAATTTTGTTCCACTTGGGTTACCATGGCACTGACAAAGTTACACCCAGCTTCTCAGGTCCTGCATTGACAGGATGGTCACAGAGCACAGAAACTGCTGTATTGGGGGTCCTATGGCATCTTCAAAGTCCCCTTGGTCAGCTATGCAAGCCCCTCCCCTCTTTAGGAGGGCTTTGGGCAAGGGTTGCCCTTGTACCTCAGTTTCTGGGTTGATGACAAAAACATCTTAGCTGTGCAAGGCAGCTCTTTCCCCCATCCCCCTACCTCACTCCTCTCCCCTCCCCTTCTCTACGCCCCCTCCCTGTCCCTTGGAAAAAAAAAAATCAATTCTGAGTCACCAAACCCGTCTGATTCCATTTCCGGTTCTCAAAGCACCCAGACCCTGACAATGGCCCCATCCTTGCCCACCCAGCATGGGGCAGTCCTGGGGTAGCCTGGGCTTCCACTTAGATGTGCTTCTAACGCCTACTAATAGATTTGCCCCTTTCTAGGATGAGAAGATCGCTGACAGTCTTACATAATCTCCAGATATGAGGGGTAGTGGGTTAGGCATGCAAGAGACAAGGGGCAGCTCCCACTCTTAAGTCCGTTTAAATGCAGTGATGGGCAGAACTGAGCTGGGAGTCGGATATCTCAGAGGAGAACAAGTGTCATCAGAGACCGCTCCATGCGGTCTCCTCCTCCACCTCTTCTCACTTGCAAACTTCTTCAGGGCTGTGATGCCTGCTGTCACCCCAAAGGCCACGAGGCCAGGTGCCCCCTGGGGCCCAGGAGACAAAGATCAGCAGAAGGGGCTGTCAGCCCCCTTACTAAAGGCACTCAGGGGCCTAGAGAAGGTGGGGGTCAGGGGAGAGAGCCAAGAGGGAGGGCAAGAGGCCCGGGAAAGGACTGAGGGTTGCAGGCAGAGAGGGATGGATGGACGAAAGGAGGGAGGAAGGGAGGATGGATTGATGGATGGACCGACGAACTAATGCGGAGGGGGCGGGGGGGGGGGTGGTCCAGTAGCACTGTAACCGGCAGGCAAACGCCGAGGAGGAGCAGGAGGTGTGGGGCAGAAGGCGAAAGAACAAGGGGGGTTGGGAGGGGGGCACAGAAGTGGGGTGCGTGGGAAACACGTGGAGAGGACTGTTGCGGACGGGGAAAGCCCTAGGCAGGTGCAGGAGGGGCGGAAGCTAGAGGACAGCAGGCGAAGAGAAAGATAAAGGCAAGCAGATGTGGGGGCAGGTACTGGGCACCGGCAGAAGCAGAGGTGGGCAGGGTGGGCTGCGGGCTGTGAGCCGGCGCTAGGACCCGGAGGCGCGAAGGTGACGGAGCAGGCGGGCACTAGGACCCGGCGGGTCCTTTGTTTGGGGGGCCGGGGAGCCGGACGGCGGCTCCCGTCGGCGGCTCCCCTCTGCTGGCGGGGGCCCGGAGAGGGGGAGGGGAGACAGTGATGGGGTCCCCGGACTCTAGGGGAGCTTCACTCACCGTCGGCCGCGGGCAGGTCGGCCCGTTCCACCCACGAGCTCCAGCTCTGTCCCGCGAAGTCATCGAGACTCGGCACCCGCCGCTCCAGAGCGGCCATTGCTGCCGCCGCGCGTTCACGCACCGCCATCACCGCCGCGGACGCGCGCCCGCCCCGGCGCCACCGCCGCGCGGCCCCCTCCCCCCAAGCCCCGCCGCGGGCACGCCTCCCCTCTCCCTCCCACCTTTCCAGCTCACTCTTTGCGCAAGCGCAGCACAGGTTGCCTGCCCCTCACTCTCCCTCCCGCGTAGCCTTCTGGGAAATGTAGTCTTGGAGGGCGTGCTGTTGCCTACCGTGCTTGCTGCAAAAGCCCCTGCAAAATGCACAAATGCGGGGGGCAAAGAGACCAAAGCCCCAGGACCTCCTCTCCTAACCCTTGTGCATACATTCTTTGTGCTACCAGCCCACTCTTCCAAGCTCACTGCATACACACCTTAGCCCCAAACCTCTCTCTGCCCAAGACGCCCCTCTAAGCCGTGTCTCCGCCAGCTGGCTGGCGCCCCTTCCCGGGCTGGCGGTCAAGAAGCGACTTCGCTCCCCAGTAGATCGAATAGGGTAGGTGCAGGGAGGTGGGCGCTGTGAATCAGAAGGGCAAGGGGAGGGAGTCTGTAGGATGCGCTGAAGGACACAAGGGTTGGAGTGGGGGGGGGGGGGGCGGGGGAGGGTCCTCGTCTACCGTGTTGTGCTTCATCTGTGGGAAACCCACGCTGCCCTGATGCAGGGCAGAGGGTTGGAGTGGCGTTGTCTGGGTTTGGAAGGACCTAGATGGGCTGATCAAGATCACCTGTCAGGATGACAGAAGGCTATCTCCGAGCCAGAGCCAGCCCCGGAACTGGGGTGGCCCCGAGGCTGCTGGTGTTTGCGGCATCTCTGCTGATCCTTCTCTCCTCCTGAGAACTGCGATCGATACCCTGTGCCGCCTCTTCCCAAACCCTGGCTGGACCCCGACTCCATCCATCACTTTGGCTTCTTTTTCTAATGAATATTTTCTCTGCTGGAAGGGCTGCTACCAGAGCCTCAGCATAGGGAGATTTCTCATCAGATCTGTCATTTTCCTTGCTATGGCCTGGAAAATACCTTAATCATCCTCTTTCTTCTTCTCAGCTGATAACATTTCTTCCCACCCTCACACAATCAAGAGACAAAAGCCTACCCCCCACCCCCGCATCACATCAGAAAAGAGATACTAGTTCTCTTTTCCCTCTTCAACTCCTCACACCTCACCCCATATTAATTTCTTAAGCTAAAGGGAAACCAAATTGGAGGCAAGTAAGTCAAGGTCTGTGACCTCAAGACCTCAGACTTTCTTCTCATTTTCACCCAGGGAAGGTTTAAGTACCGCAAAGATAATCTCTGAGAGCAGAGATCCTTAACCTGAGAACGACAGATGATCCCTAGGGGGTCCAGGAACTTGGTGAAACTGAATGCAATATTGTGTCCAAGATATAGGGAATGCAAGGTAGCATGTCAGAAGGGGGATAGAGGTGCAAGTTTGTTCATAAAGAACCTTTATAGTTAAGAGGGCAAGGCATACGGCCTTCACCTCCTGACAGAAAGCTTGTCTGGGTCACAGAGCAAATGGAAACAGTATTGTGGAAGCCACTATCTCTTGCCTTTTGAGTTTACTGTAAATCTGCTAATGAGCCTCAGTTACTTTGGACAAATTGGTGCCACCAAAAGAGAAAATGCAGACTCTATTGCTTGGAGTGCAGCGTGGAAAGGAGTGGAATGGTGTTTTGGTGGAAATACTGATATTTGTCCGATAACTTAAAGTAATGGGAGAAGAGGGGGAAAAAAATCTCTCTGGAAGGGTTCTAGGCTTGGCTCCTTCATGGCAAATGCTTTGAAGCACTGTTTATTCAAATGTGTAATAACAAGCACCAGAAAACAACATGCAACATTCTCCCCCCACCCCGATCTTCAATCCTGGAAGTAGGAGACCTATGACCATGATAGTGGGGAGAACTCAAGTTCAGAAAAAGTCCTTGGTGGGTACCCTGGCAGGGTCAGAATTTAGGAGGGCAAAGGGCAAATGCCCTGCCTGTTAGCCTCCTGCAGTCTGAAGAAACCAGACACGGTCTCCTACGTTAGGCCCTACTAGGCAAAGCAGTAGTGCCAGCCCTGATTAGAGGGGATGTGAGTCCTATGAGGACAGCTCTGCCCTCAGCACTTGGCCTAGCCCAGCCTTCTGGAGGTTATGAGGTGAAGTAGCCTTTCCTCTTAGGGCGGTCATGGAGAGGCCATAGCCTAAATCAAGGCCCTTCTGGATGAGAACAAGCTAGGCTCTTGAGGAAGAGAAAGAGCCTTCTCTGCTCTAGGGAGAGTTCTGGGCTAGGAGTCCTTGGCAGGAGTGAATATCCACCCCACCCCCCTTCCCCTAGCTCAAGGGCCAGTTGCTAACTTCAGCCCCCAAATGAGAACACTTTATCCATCACATTTCAAATAAATTATAAATACATACACAGAATCCAAACAAAGTTCCAGTAGAAGCTGCTCACAGACCCTCACAGGGGCCAGTTTAGAGAAAAATGGTCACCTCTTTGTTCTCTGTGTCTCTGGAGCTGCAGGCAAAACTGTTCCCCCCTTTTCCTTGGGTAACCATGGGGACAGCTCAGGACAGAGAGAGGTTCGGACTTAGAAACACTCTCATCCCCATCTCCTCCCCTCTCTCCTCAAATCCCTCCCCCAAAATCTAAAAAGAAAAATAAAACAAAAAACCTAATTATTTCACTGAAGGATTCTGGAGCATTTGAGGATGTAAATCTCACACTCCCCTGTCAAGTGGGGGAACTCTGACCCAAAGAAATGACGGGCCCCAAATCAAAGGTCCTATATTCTGGGTACCCCAGTAAAGTGCACATTACTGGGGATGGTGTTTAGGGAGGTGAGAAGGTGGGAGGGGATGACTCAGTCCTGAGGAGAAATTGGCACAGGGCACATTCACCTTTGGGATGATAAGTGGGCTAATTGGCACTGGATCAGAAAATGGCTGGATTCTTCCTTCTTCATCCTTCCCTGAGCAGCCCTATGGCCAAGGCATACTGAAGTGCTTCGAGCTGGGTAGGAGATGGATGGCCCTTTCCCAGTCAGCATTGACTCTTAGGCCCTGGGGTCCAGAGAGGGACTGAAGGAGGTGTCAGAAAGAGGAGACATATCAAAGACAAATATGGAACTGGGTCCCGAAGTGAAGAAGCACCAATAGCATTGGCCTGCCCTGGACTGGGGGTTTGGGTGGGGAGGGATAGAGCCTGGGAGAAATGAGGAAGCAGGGGAGGAACAGAGGGCAAACCGAGAGGGTGTGTCCTTTCATAAAGGTGAGATAGGGGAGTATGAAAGAGGGGCCACAGAAGGAGTTGGGGGTTTGGGGGAAACGAGCAGAGAATGAGGAAGAAATAGGCCCATCCATCCATGTCTTGGGGCTCTGGGGCAACTTAGCCTCATGGTGGTCCTCTGGGCCCTTCCAAAGCCCCTATATGGCCCCATAGGAATGAGAGGAAAGCCTGGACAGACATGGAAAAGGATCTTGAATGCCTCAGACCCAAGAGATTGGGGAAGGGAGATGGACAGAGAGGTTGGAGGCAGAGAGGGCTAAAAGGGAGTTGCTCCTAGACCCCTCATCTAGTGTCCCCTGTGTGAGACTAAGCCCAAGAAGGAGGACAGGGAAGAAGGTCAGGGGTTTCTAAGGCAAGTACGAGTTTACTATTGGTGGAAGGTGCACCAGCCTGGAGGGGTGGGAGGGCTAAGGGAATAGAAGAAACTGCTTCCCCAGCAAGTTTCCTGGCTTCAGTTTCTTGAAGTTGCAACCCAGTTGCAATATATCTGCTCCCCATTGAGTCTGGGCCTCATCAGGAGCCCCTACAGGGCTGTCTTCTAGACTAGTTGGCCTCCTGGGTTCCCACATGGTAGGCTCTGTGGGCAAGCAGATGCCAGAGGAAAAAGTGGGAAGCATACCAGGCTCAGGCTGACTGGAGATCAGGGCAGACACAAGGCTTAGATAACAACCATTGAAGAGGGGTCACTAAACCACTGGTGGGCCCTTCATACAAGGGACTAGGAAGAAGGCTGCCAGCCAATTTCCCCTCCCCCCACTTTTATTGAAGCTGACAGGTTGATAGAAGTGGCTGCTAGGAACCAGTCTCCTGCCCCCAACCCTTGCCTGCAACGGGAGGCTGTAAGTGTACGAGGAAGACCCCAAGCAAAATGTTGGGGTCCAGGTCGTAGACAAGAAGCACTGAGCTCCTGCCATCCGAGGCTCCAGCAAGAGGAGAGATAGGAAGCCACTGGTAGGGCCGCCGGGGTTTCTGACAGCTGATGCCTGCCCATCCATCGACGACGTCTCAAAGCTCAAAGCCCAGAATGATGGAGGAGGGGAGTTGGAGAAGGAGGAAGAGGGAGGTCCTGGAAGCTGGAGGTGGTTGAAGAGGTGCTGTCCTGTTCGGGAGTAGCCAGGTGGGAGCTGCTTACTGCTTCTCCACCGCTCCCTGCTCAGCTGTGCTCTCCTGGCTGGGGCCCTGGCCCTGGTCCTGGTCCTGGCCCTGCCCATGCCACGGGGTCTCCTTGAACACAAACCAACAGTTCCCGGCCCACAGGAAGAAGTTGATAAAGCCGAAGAGCTGCAAAGACATCAGGGAAGTTTGTGAGAATAGTAAGGGGGGAACTGTGGGAACAGAGAAGAGGAGTTCCTGTGGGGGGTGAAGGAAGAGGCACAGGGGGCTCAGAAGACTAAAACACAGAGAACTGGAGATACAGGCAGGGTTCAATGCTGATACCCACTAAGGGGCTCTCTGGCAAAAGCCCCTATGTCCACAGCATGCACCCAGGTTGTAGCTTGGTTGCTAGGAGAGTCTGGCCCCTGGAGTGAAGCATCATGCAAAGCAGAGCAAGGAGCAGGGGCTCTGGTGGCGCTTTCCAAAGCACTGTTAGGAGTGCCTTTTTCAAGGGTGGGTGTGACCAGAGCTGTCCAAGGTGCTCCTTTCTTAAGACCAGGGACCCAGCCCGGGCTATATCAACTATTTATTCAAAAATACTTAAAAACCTATCAGCAGGAAGTATTGGGGTGGGGGAGGTGAACTGATGTCAAAGCAATTAGCATCGAAATGCATTAAAAATCAGATGGTTTGATGGATGAAGGGAGGCGGGTAGATGTGTGATAAAGCAAGTCTAGTAAAATGTTAATGGTGCAGTTTAGGCAATGAGTGTGTGGGTGTTCATTGTAAAATTCTTTCAACTTTGATGTGTGAAAATTTTTACAATAAAATGTTGGGGGCTAAAACTGATCAGCAGGGTTCCAGCAAGTTCTAGAAGGCTCCCTGGTGTGCCAGCGATTAAACCCTTCAGTTGCTGGGCCTTGAAGAGTTCCAGGCCATTTTCAGGGCAGGGCTAAGGTGACAGGGGGCATTTGAAAAGCTTCAGACCTCAGCTATCTATCAACTGATATGGAAAGATTTCCCCATTCTAACAACTGGGATGGCCAAACATGTGCATACCTGCCGGACCCACACCTGCCCAAAACCCCTTTCCAGTCTAGAGGCCTGAGTGACAGTGAACCCCTTCTCACTCACTCTGGGTCTGCTCCCAGCCGTGAGCCCAGCCACAGCCTGTGCTCTCCTTCATATGCTCGCATGTGCACACATACACACACAAACACATATTGTAAAGGAGGAGTGGGAAGCAGTCACAAAGGGCATGCCTGGATGCGGGGAGAAGGGAAATGGGAAGACAGAGTACAGAAGGAGGAAGGAACAGGAGGCTAAATGGCTCTTGGGTTCCCCCCAAACCAAAATGTCTTCTCAGGGTCAGCCAGGGACCAGCAGCCATCCTTAGGTGCTAGGGTCACCGGCTCCAGTTGTAAGGGATGCCAGCTGGAGAGACACCCTCTCTTTTTGTCCCAGAACCTGCTAGCCAGGACAGGCCTGGGCATCTGGGATAGCACTGCCTTCCCCGTCCCCTTCAGTGGCCACAGGTCTCACCACAGAGATGTTGGCCAGTCCCATGGAGGGTGTGGCCCCAGCGCTGCACACTGCTTCCTCTCCATGGCACACAGACATGGCTGCGGTCAGGCTGGATGGCCTTGTGGCCCCCTTGATGTCTGTCAAGCCCTTGCCCCAGGCCGCTGCAGCTACCAGCCAGAAGAAGGTGAAGGAGACAGTCACGCAGAAGTCCTGAAAGGAGCAGAGGGACAAGAAATACACTCAGAAAGACCCCCATGATTACTTCTTTTCCTCTTGCCAGAATGCATTGGGATCCTGGGGTCCCAGGACAGCCACCTCTTCCTATCCTACCCAATATTTAGAACCTCTGGGAGCCCAGATCATCTTAAGGAATCTGTTCAATGCCACCAAAGGAACCCTGCTACCAAGGGCCACCCCTCCCCATGCCCTCAGAACTGAGGCCAGGCAACAATGTATCAAGGCACCTGCTGGTCAATGTTACCCCCACATCCAAGTGGCCTAAACTCCCCACTCTCCCCTTCAAGCTTTTCCTCTGGTCACCATTGTTCAGCTACAACTGGTGTCAGAGTGAGAGCAGACTGCAAGAGACAAATGGGGTCCCCTGAAGCACCCCTTCCACCTTGCATGCCTGGGATAGGGAGACAGTAAAGGGGGAATGATATTAATGATAGCCAACACTTACTGAAGCTAACTATATACCAGATATTTTACATGCATTTTCACTTCATCTCCCCCAAACACTATGAAATGGGTATTATTTTTTTTATGTTTCTTTTTTTTTTTTTGAGAGAGAGAGAGAGAGAGAGAGAAAGAAAGACAGAACACAAGTGGGGAAGGGGCAGAGAGAGAGGGAAACACAGTATCTGAAGCAGGCTCCAGGTTCAGAGTCATCAGCACAGAGGCTGACCCAGGGCTGGAACCCACAAACTGTGACCTCATGACCTGAGCCAAAGTGGGACACTTAACACCCCCTGAGCCACCCAGGTGCCACTGAGATGGGTATTATTTTATCCCCATTTTATATTGAGGAAACTGAGGTTTATAGAGGATAAGTGGCTTGTCCAAGAGCACACAGCCAGTAAGGGACCGCCCTGGAATTTGAACCCAGGCAGCCCAACTCCAGAGCCCACTTCTTGATGCTGTTATGCCTCCTGTGAGCACAGCAAGTGACAGAAAGTTGGTAGAGGCAGAGTCATCGGAGCTGTGGGAACCACAGAACCCGAAGGGATCAACAAGGAAGAGCTGGCAGGGAGATTGAGGAGCTTCCACATATGGGTGTCCTCCCCTCTCACTCTGACATCAGTCTCAGAAAGCACATCTCTCAGTTTCTCCATCCCACTTCTGGCCTCTGCTTACTCACCACCAGGGGGAAACGCTTGTTCTCTGCGTAGAGGTTGTGGAAGCGCAGGTAGACAACTAGTGCAGCCATGGTGTAGAAGAAGGAAAAGATGCCCAGGGTCACAAAGAACTCAGCGGGAGCAGAGAAATCCCCCATCAGGTGCATAGTCTTGGAGGTGGAGTCATCATCGCAGAGGGGCATCTCATACTGGACCCGGTTCAACCTGCAGGTGGCAGGGGATGCCATCCTAAGCTCGGGGCAATCCTCTTCCTGTGGAGGCAGAGGACTGTACCTGCCCTAGGGGTAGTCCTGTGCTCATTCTCACCCTGGGACTCTTACAGAGCCAAGAAAGGGGGTGTGTGGGGAGGAATGCTTCTGGAGGGAACCCTGCAGTCAAGGCAGGAATCTCCCTGGAATTCTGGTCAAACTCTACCTCCCGTTCAGCCACTACCCCACACTCGTCTACTTTGCCCAGATATGGTGACCATGTAGTTCCAAGGATCTCCAGGGCCCTTCAGGTCACTACCACAATAATCCATCTATTTCTTATAGCCAAACCACCAGGGAGATCAGCTTCATTTTGCCCCTGGGAAAGGGGCACACAGGCCCACAGTGGCCAGGTTAGTTTGGACTTTCCCATTCCCAGGCCTTAGTCAGGCCCCCCAAATGAGACTATATGGGATAAAATAAGGAGAGAAAAACAAACACCCTGCAATATACAAGAGATAGTTAATCGTTGGGACTAAAAATTTCTGGAAAGACAAGTCCTATTCCCAGTTCTCCTCTGAACAGTTGGGACTCCCTCCCTAAGCTCCCAAGTAGCCCAGAAAGAGTATTCTTTTCTGCCTCCTGGTCAAGGTGCACATCCTTGTACTCTAGTGGTACCAGGTGAGCACCCCATGTCAACTCTTTAGGATCTTAGTACTAACAAGTTCCCTAACCTTCAAGGCAGGGAGGAGGTTGCTGAAGGTCAGAAGGACCTGCCCAACTAGCTGAGACTCCTATAAGCCTCCATCCCCAATTGCATGGTTTTTTTTCTGTAGGAACTATGTTACACCTGCTATTGGTTATCTATGGACTGGAACATTATTATGACAATGATCGATCTGAGGTTCCCCGATATTTTTCTATGGTTAGTCTGAAATTCCTAAAGGGTGGAAAGGACCCAAGTCCTGTAGTTCTATTTGAACCTGGAGCGGCACTCAAAAAAAGGCCTTTAAGTTTCTGGAGAAGGAAGAGACCAAGCAGGTCCTGCCAAATAAGCGAGAGAGGCTGTGTGGGGTCAGAATCAATTCCTGCTCACCTGAAGGGATAGCCGAACAAAACAATGATGGAGCTCACATCCTTGGCTTCGTTGTTGCAGCGAACTGTTGCTCCTGTCTCCCCGCTGTAGGAGCCGCAGGACCCGAAGGCGAAAATAGCAAAGAGCTGAGGGAGAGGGAAGCCCCTTTGAGAGTCGGAAGGTATATCTCATCAGAACCACCTTCTGACTCTTAACAGGTGCAGATACGGTGGAGGGGACCAGGATTTCCTTTAATCAACTCCCTCCTGGGTAGGGACCCATGGCTTCCATTGGTCTTCCAGCCTCAGGATGCTGTGTTCACTGCATCTGAGTCCTGGACCAAACAGTCAAATGAATGAGGTTGACTTTGAGTGGTGTCTGGGGGGAAGATAGAGAGAAAGAAGAAATGGACAGTTTCCACATCTCCCCATTGGATGTGACTGTGGAGAATATAGGTAGCCTCCTTAAGATGATAAGCAACACAATTCAGGCTTTTGGAAACTTCTAGGATAAAGGTGGACTTGAATCCCCCCCGCCAAGGGAGAGGCACCCTAGGAATAGATTCCTCTGTGATGAGATCAGGCATGCTTTGGGATTCTTTCCATTTCTCCTTTGAAGCTGTCATTGAATCTTGTGGTTACCTTGTTGCTAACTTCCAGGGGCTTCCAGCCTCACTGGAGGTATAGCTAGAAGTGGCAACTTCCACTTCCACCAAGCCTTCAGAGGGGCCAAGCAGGGAAGAGCTATGCTCCTCTTCCTCCAAAGGTACTTTTCCTTGCAGCAACAATGCTGGCTGCGTCCATGCTGACAGTCCTGGCCCACGCCCAGAGCAAAGTACCTTCCACTTGCCTTATCAGCCTCCACTGTTCCCCCTGCAGTGTTTCCCCTTGTTATCTGTTGATGCTGCCATTGTTCGGTGTTAAGAACCAGAAGCATTTCAGGTCACTTGAATTGTTTTCCTCTCCACCTTTCATCACATTTTACTAAACCTCCTGTCTTGAGTGAAATGAAATTTCCTCAACCTATGATTTTCTAATTTCTTTCTGGGGAAACACACTGGTTAGAAAAGGAGGTGAGAAACTGGAATCTCTTATCCTCCCGCATCATCTGCTCAGGCCCCGTTTCCTGTGCACTTACCTTATACGGGCTTGTATATGATGTAATCATTCTTATTAAGCACAGAGCTTATTCTGTTAATGATCATTTTCTGTATGTTTCTCCATATCTTGGACATTAAGCACCTAGAAGACAGCTAATCTACATCCCAGGCTTGCACCCAGAGTTTAGAATAGAGTTATGTGCACGTGATTTTGCTAACTCTTGATAGCGTTATGGAGTTTTGAAAAGAGACCTGGATTAGGAGTTTGGAAATCTGGATTCTAGTCCTGGCCCTGTCACTGATGAGCTGGGTGACCTCTAATAAATAACTCTGTTCTCGGAGTCTCAGTTTTCCCGTCTGTTAAACAAGGGGTTTGGAGCAGGCAATCGAGAGGCCTTTCTCCCACTGGATGGGGGTAATACTATCAGCGTGCTCTTGGCCGGGCTTGCAGGCAGCTGTGCTCTGCCCCTCGGCGGTGTCCGGTGCCACTGCCCCGCCTTGCATTGCCTGCCCTGGCAGATCTTCTCCATGCTGGAGCCATTGACCCATCTCTAAAGGTCACAATGAGCACCTCTGTTTCCAGGAGGTTTAGTTCAGACAACTGAGAATTGTCTCCATTGTAAAAAAAACATCCAGGAAAGGAGACAGTATAACTCTCTCCAATGCCTGAATAGCCTCCTCATCTGGCTTAATTTACAGAGACTGCAGTAGAGCCCTGTTTGCTTATCTTGACAGAGCTGAAGAGAATTTGCCCAAAGCCTCTGCATCATTACCCTTTATATACTCCAAGCCTCCTCACTGGCATAACAATGATGCTTCTCTAGCTTTTCCTCATAGGAATTCTCTAACTTTTGTCAGCTCTATGAGCCTCTTGCAAGTAGCTTCTGGTGCTCAGAACTGGACACACAATTTAGAGTATCACATTCTAAGAAGGGCAGCATAGTTTTACCCAATAAAGTCCCCTAAGAAAATAGGTATTCCTAACTTGGGGCAACGGATGGTGAGTTATGGAGCCTTCTCTTCACTAGCACTTCCTTGACAGGCACTCCTGAACATCTACAGAAAGAGGACAGTTATGGAGCACCTACTGTGTACTGGCACTGTCCTAAGCACTATCATTTAGTAGTGAATAAAAGAGAAAAATCTCTGTCTTCATGGAGCCTGTACTCTAGAGCTGCACTATCCACAATGCTACGTAGCCACTAGCCAAGTGTGGCTATTTACATTCAACTTCATTAAAATTTAAAGCAATTAAAAATTCACAGTGATGGGGCGCCTGGGTGGCGCAGTCGGTTAAGCGTCCGACTTCAGCCAGGTCACGATCTCGCGGTCCGTGAGTTTGAGCCCCGCGTCAGGCTCTGGGCTGATGGCTCGGAGCCTGGAGCCTGTTTCCGATTCTGTGTCTCCCTCTCTCTGCACCTCCCCTGTTCATGCTCTGTCTCTCTCTGTCCCAAAAATAAATAAAAAACGTTGAAAAAAAAATTAAAAAAAAAAAAAAAATTCACAGTGACTCAGTCACATTTAGCCACATTTCAGGTGCCACATTTCAATAGCCACACGTGACTGGCAGGTACCATATTGGACAACACAGATAATAGAACTTTTTTGTCACTGCCCAAAGTTCTTCTATGTCTGGATGATCACCTTGAGGTTCTGAAAATCCTGAATCCTGCTCTCTGATTCCTCAGAGAGTGAAACATACCATGAATAACTTTAGCACTAGCTGCATCCTCTTCTATTCTGATTCTTTGAAAGTCAGGAATCCCTAAACACCTTACGTAGCTCTTTATCAACCAGAATATATAATTAAATCTGAACATCACACAGTCATGAGATGACAAATCTCATGAAGTTTCTTATGTAAGTGGACAATGGGAAAAATCTGAGGGGAACTTCATAGATTCACAGGACGGCAGAGCAAAAAAGATCTTAGAGATTATCAAGCCCCATGGTCTCATTTCACAGAGGTAGAAACTAAAGTCCCAAAAGATTAAGTGACTCTCCCAGGGTCACATTTAGCCATTGTGAGGGCCAGCCTTAGAATTCACATCTCTTGATTCCCTGTCCAGTGCTCTTTCTACTTAATCAACGAACAGTTATTAAGCATTATTGTGCCAAGTGCTGGAAACACAAAGATGAGTAAGACCTGGTACCTTCTTTTAAGAGTTTACATCCAGAAAAAGAAAAAAAAAAAAACAGTGTCATGCTCAAACAAATAAATAAAATAAAATTCTGCATCATAAAATTATTTAGGCTAAAAAAGGGGATCTCTCCTGTGTTCAGGGAGGATTGTAAGGAGGCAGGGAGTAGCTCTGCACCTGGCATGCAGGAGCAGAGAAAGACACACTGCCCCAGCCCATTCCACCTTTCTGTACCAGATTTGCTTTCTTCCCTAAATGTACCAGGTGACTGAACCACTGGGAAGAGCGGGAAAGAACTGAAACCGTCCGTGTCACCAAGCATAAGGGTTTCTGAGTTGAGCAAACTGCTCCAAAAGAACAGGAGCCAAGGAGAAAGAGAGAGACAGAGAGGAGAGAGACAGAGACAGAGAGAGAGTCCCTGAGACAGGGAAGGGGTGGATCTCTGAAGTTCTGATGCCAACCTTCCACCTTCCTCCTCTTGGACCTGTATTGCTAGGGACAGAGATGGTCCTATATTGCTCTCCACACCCTCCTCCTCCTGCCTCTGTATCTCTTTGGGAAAGATGTCAAAATAACCTTGCCAGTTAGGTGCTGACTTACTTGATGGTGATGATCCTTTGTCAGCCTTGGGGACACCAACATCCCTAGTTAGTGCAGAGCACAAGACAAGATCTCCCCTCCAATCTTACCCCTACAGTCATCTTATTGGTTTGAGGGACTCTAATAGTATTCATTCTCATTTCCCCACACCAACTGAAATAGTTTATTTTCATTATAGAGACCCCAGAGCCAAGTAAGTGGCTTTGGCACCTCAAATTATTGATCAGGGGTACAGTTGATAATGATATGACTTATTATGGGAACAGTGACAGAGTAATCCAGGAGATTCCTTTGTGCCTTGCCCTCAAAGTGAGGATCTGGCAGTGATATTTGAATAATCCAACCAAAGGACAAGTCTAGCTGAGAGTATGCATAAAGAGGAGATTTGGGGGAAAGGGGAGGTTTGGGAACAGGAGGAAAGGGAACCAACACTTGCTGAATATCTCCTGGACTGTCTGGGCTGAATGCTTGGATGCTTTACAGAAATTACCTCTTATAATCCTCCCAGTGAACCCATGAGATGGATCTTACCCTCATTTACAGGTAAGAAACCGAGGCCCACAAAGATTTTGTTACTTACCCTAGGTACCTCAGATTCTATGGCTAGAAAGCAGAGGACGCTGCATTTAAACCAAAGCCCATTGACCTAAAAATCTGCCTTTTTCCTTTTTTAAGGAAACCAGTTCTTTAATACTTGGTCTATACCCGTGTTATTTTGCTAGCTTTCTGTAGACTTAGTGAGACTCCAGAACTGGGAATTGAAGTGAGATTAATTTCTGAATTAAAAAAAAGCCAAGCTCTAAGCCAAGCTCCTGAATAATAAAAGACTAACATTGCTTTCTTCTTACTAGGATTCCAGCAAAATTGCTTTTTGATAACAATGACAACAAGTTTTCAAGTATCATTACGAAAAACACAAGATCTGTGTTTTCTTTTTCTTTTTCGTTTTTTTCCTTTTCCAGTCAGGGTCATTTGATCCCCTCCAATAAGGAAATGAGTGAAAATCCCAAATGACATTTTCACTGTCATTTCTGGTGCTGGTTCCTGTGTACTTTTATATTAGCTCATCCTGCAGAGACTCAGGCAAGTGAAACTCACGCTCTGAATTCAGGCTGCTAGGATGGCAGTAAAGCAAATCACGTCTCCCTTTGATGCTGCCCTTCAAATGAAGGCTAAGTTCAGAGTCTAGCCCTGGGCTCCTGGATTTAGCACTATGAGAGAAAGGCATCACCCCCCTCTAAGAAGCTGAGGATCATAAAAGTCAAACGGTTCTTAACTCTTAGGGATCAGTGCTGACCCTGGGAGGAGACTGGATCATTTTCCTAGGCATTGTTTTGTGCAGCCTTTACAGAAATGTGGGTATTGGAGGAGGAGGGCATTGAGAAAAGGATAGAAGGATTGAAGAGGGAAGCTTTACAGAATCCCCCCATGAAGGATGATTCCATGGTCTAATAACCTCATTGTTTCCCTCATCCCTTGACAGTCTTTCTCAAATTTCCCTTAGATCCATTTGTCTAGTTTAATGATAAAATTGTACTCTTATATTTCAGGTTCTGCTCCTCATAATGGTTCCCTAGTTCTGGATGGCAGTCACATGGAGCCTTAATAACATTCTTATATGGCCACCACTGGTACTCAAGTGGTGGGTCAGAACAGGGAAGTGGGGGGAGGTGAAAGCTCAGTCAGCAGTCCATCCAACTGCTCTTGAGGCAGTAGGGAGAGTGGAAAGTCCCCATCAGATCCCAGAGTTTGCACTTGGGAGCTCCTTGCCTGGCCTGTAGCCCCAGTCAAGGTCTCAGATATCCACAGATAACCCCAAATGCACTATTGCCCCTGAATTCCAGATCTGATGATTCTCATCCAAACAATGATTCAGGCAGGACTCAGTGACACAGTGCTAACTCCTGTCTCCAGTGAGTTAAAAGCCCTTTAGAACTCAATCATCCTCAGTATTAACAGTAACTTATTCCCTAGCTGAATTCTGTGCTGAAAGCACATTAATTAAGTTATTCACACACCATTTGGTGTGTGGACTGTCTAACTTAAATCTCTTCAGTTATAGTGCACTAAATGCTCCTAACTAGTTTTCATGATTTGAAAGAATGACTGCACCTGTCCACATTCCTAACTTATACTCAGGAGGCCTTGGGCACTTACAAGGACAGAGAACATACCAATATCTCAAAGCACCAGTGAGGCAAGGAGATGGTATTTGCCCTGGACAGTTACAGAGGAAACTGAGGCCATGGGCAAGTGATTTCTTCAAGGTCACAGGGTGAGTCTAATGAAGGACAATATTCTAGCATACCAACCATTTAGAGCAGAAGGGGACCCTCGGGATTGTGTGATCAACATTTAACTAATGTTGAAAACTGAGGTCCAAAGAAGTGACTTGCCCTAGGTCACATAGCTGGAAAAGGCAGGACCACATCTGAAACCCAGAGCCCCAGCTTCCCAGCTCAATGTTTTATCTTATTCTACAAGCCACATTTTGGCCATAGTGTGACTTTTATTGTCTTGATATTTTTTCTTTTATTTAATCCTAGAGCCATAGGCTTCATTCATTCATTCATTCATTCATTCATTCACTCTCTTACTCAGTTACAGGAACCCAGATTACTTTAGTGATCTCAGCAGGACAACCGCCAGCCAGCCAGGACCCTGTCTCCCGAGTCAACCTTCAGGATCAGTCAGGTCCTGGTGGGTTTGGAGGCCGGATGGTTTCCCTCGCCCGCCTCATTCCCTCCTCTGCCCTCCGTGGATTTCCTTCTCCTCCTTGTCCTCCCTCCCCCCTCCTGCCACCGAAGAGTGGTATGTGCAGGATCAGAGTTCTGGAAAGGTTACACCCGGGTCCTCTCGCTCGGGTGAAATGTGAGCGCCCTGGGCAAGGGCTCCTTGCACATAGAAGGACCGAATCCCGGACTCCAAATGCCTTGCTCCTCACCCTCCTGCCATCAAGTGCTGGAGAAGCACCCCGGCCGCCCCTCCCCCGCCCACCTGTCGCCGCCCCCCACCCTTCCGCCAGGGCCGGCCGAAGCACCTCCCCGCCCCCCACTCCGGCCACATTGCTTCGGGTCAGCGTCACAGTCCAGGCTCCCGAAATAGCCCGCGGCTGGAGCATCGACTCACCCACTGGAGAACTTTGATGAAGCCCAGAGGCTCCTCCAGCCGCCTCCAGCGCATGCCCACCAGCAGACGGTCCACCTGCGGACACGGGGCCGACGAGGGGTCAGGGCGGTGGGGGGCCCAGGAAAGCGCCGGTTTTCCTCCCACTCCCACTCGGGAGAGGGGACGGAATAAGGGTCCGGCCCAACCCTGAGGTGGAGAAGGGGTGGTAAGACAGCCTCGGGCGCGCGGGGAGTACCTGCTGGCGCGGTGACTTGTCCGCTGCGCGACTCGGGCCCTCCGTCGAAGACATGCTGGCGCAGCGGGTCCGGGGCGCAGCGCGGGGGCTCGGCTCCCTGGCCGGGAGGCTGTGGGCACCGCGGTCGGCCCGGCGACTGCTGGCCGGCGGCGGGGGCAGCGAGCGGTGCGGGAGCGCGGACGGCCGTCGGCGGCCCGGGCTCCAGGCTGGCGGGACGGGTCGCGGGGGCGCTGCAGCTCGCGCTCGCGGAGGCCGGGACCGAGGCTCGGGCCCTCCGGCTGCAGAAAGCCCTCGAGTCCGATTCAAACTTCTGTCAAACTCGGGAGCGCACTTGGCAGCCGAGTCACGTGGCGTGCGCTCGCGAACCCTCCTCCCGCCCCCTCTGCCCCCCGTCGGCCGGCAGGGCGCCTTAAAGGGACCTGTGGCTTCTGCGGGCAGTTTGGCCGCGAGGGGGTTCAAGTTCGTTGCCAGAAGCCTCCAGGGCCAGTCCCAAGCCGTACACGACAGCCGCTCCAACTCATGGCCAAAGTCGGAACTAGCCTGGCGCTCTGGAACGCACGGGTTCTTGTTTTATCCTTTCCTATTTGCGTGGATTTGGAGCCGCTCTGCGCCGTTTTTCTCTTCTTCCACACCACAATACCCAGAACCGACAGGATTTTCATCAAGCATTATCAGTGTTGAGATAAGCTTCTAAACCTTAAGGTTAACAAACTGCTTGCTTTCAAAATCTCCAAAAGCCACTACAAGAGGGAATGGGCAACAGAACAGAAATTGCTCACTTTTTATTGTCTTGTTACGCTATTGTTTAATTTTTTTAACAACAAAAGGTATTCATATATTAATGACTTAAAAGTTATTAATCATTAAAAAGTATAAACTCGATCTCCTTTAAAACGGAGAGTGAAAATAGTCTTTGAGGAATAGGGAACTTAGAGAATAATTTGCATTGAAAAGTTGACATTGTTGCATTATGATTGACCTTCAATCGGTGCCTAATTTTCAAAAAGTGTTAGTCAGGAGCCCCAAGTGAGCAATCATGAATATTACACATTCAGTTTACTGGATTGTAAGTGTAAGTAGTGTAAGTGTAAGTAGTGAAAGGTTAAGTGATTTGTCCAAGGTCACTGAGTGAGCCATGGGGCGGCAGCCAGGTGGAAAGAACCAGCCTGTGACTCTGAAGAATTGACTTGTAAATATGGATCCCCCTCGTCACAAAGTCATTAATTGGAGTTCTCCTCTGGTAATTTAGAATGACTGCTTTTTGAACAAACATTTAGCTCTTGTTAATACAATTCATTCCCTCATTGAGCAAGTGCCTTCCCGAGGTTGGGGTAGAAGGGAGTGACTGGACTTGAAAGAAACTTCTCTAGCATATTTCCATTGCAAATCTAGAGGAAATAAGAAACAACTGAGTCCCCAATCCAATTTTTAACACATTGTTCTGCAGTTTGAGGTTCCTTTACTATAGAATAGGAATAATAGTGTCTGCCCTACTTATTGCATCAGGTCAGCATGAGGATTAAGTGGTGTAAGGTGTGTAAATGCCCACACTACACAAATATGAAATAATACTTATTACCAATGGTCTACAACAATATGCATACAACATATAACACAATCAGAAAAGAATTCAGAATAATCCAGCAAAAATCCCACACATCTAGGAACCAACCTTATTAAATTTTAACACTTTTCCTGGTTTGTCTCAAATCCATTCTTTAGGGGCTCCTAGGTGGCTCAGCCGCCTCAGGTCATGGTCTCATCGTTCATGAATTTGAGCCCCATATTGGGCTTGCTACAGTCACTGCAGAGCCTGCTTCAGATCCTCTGTCCCCTTCTCTCTTGGTCCCTCCTCCCCTTGCATTGTGCGCACACACGTGCGCGCTCCTTCTCTGTCTCAAAAAAAAAATTCATTCTTTAACAAAATACAAAATTGCATATAAAACAAAACCTGTGCATACTGTGATATCATTCCCTCCCTCTTTCCTTCCTCCCCAGAAGTAACCACTATCCTACCCTGAATTTGTTTATTATTAGCTTCATGCATATTTTAATACTTTTGCTGTATAATGACATATATCTATATACAATACATTAAATTTACCAGACTTACTATTGTTTCTCACATGGTTTTAAACTTTATCTAAATATTGTGCTTTAGGTAACCTTTAGCTCGTGGTTTTTTTGTTGTTTGTTGTTGTTGTTTTTTAGTTAACAGTGGGTTTATGAGAGTCCTCTAACCTGAGGCATACACCTTTTAGTCCCTTCATTTTAACCATATAGAATTCCACAACATACATATACCACAGTGTATTATTCACATATTGATGGACATTTAGGTTATTTCCAAATATTTACTCTTCTAAACAGTGTTGCACTGAATGTGTACACACAGCACTGAATTTCCAACTTTCTTTTTTTTTCCTTTCTCTCAAACACAAACCTTGGTAAGAGACCAATTCTTATGACATGACCATTATATAAACTGAAACAAACACTTCATAAAACATTCTCATTATTTTCTATTCCATTTCATTAAAAAAAAAAAATCTGGCCATCCAAAAGCCAATGTAAGTTTTTCGAGGCCTAAAATTTATACAATTTGGGGGCCCCCTTTAGAAAAAGAATACAAAATTAGTAACCAGACCTTGGAAGAAGCTTTGCAAGTGAGGGAGCCTGAAGCTTAAGTATCATGAGTTTCAGGGTAAATATCTCTCTGAGGAGACATACTAGATTGATTTAATGATTCACTAATAATGAGTTTCTACCAACAGTTTGATATTGTTCTATACCTAAAAGTGAGCCAGCTAGGGCATATGATGTGAACATTTCAACTTTGAGTTTTGATAAATGTATATACTCATGCAACCACCACCATGATCAAGATATAGAATATTTCCATCATTCCAAAGAGTTCCTTCTTGCCCTTTTGTAGTCAATCCTCATGCAACTACTGATCTGCACTCTGTCATTATAATTTAGTTTTGCTTTTTTCTAGAATTGCAAATAAATGGAATTATGCAGTATGTACTGTTTTGTGTCTGGCTTTTTTTTCACTGCATAGTTTTTGAGATTCATGTATATTGTTGTGCTTATCAGTAGATTGCTTCTTTTTGTGCTGAATAGTATTCCATCCATATTATGAAATATGATCCGTTGCAGTTTATCTATTCAATTGCCAAAGTATATTTGAGTTGTTCCTTTTTTTTCTTTATTCTTTTTTTGCTGTTTTGAGTAGACCTGACATAAACATTCTTGTATAGGTTTTTGAGTGAATATAAGTATTTATTTCTAGGGTAAATACCCAGAAATGAGAATTCTAGGTCATGTGTAAATAAATGTTCTTAACTTTATATAAAACTATCAAACTGTTTTCAAGAGTGGCTGTACCATTTTGCTTTCCCACCAACAATGTATTCCAGGTGCTTTGCATCTTCTCCAGCACTTGGTATTATTAGCTGTTTTGGGGTTTGTTTTGGCTTTTTGTTTCTTTCTCTTTTTTTAGCCATTCTGATAGGCAAATGGTGGTATCTCTTTGTGGTTTTAATTTGCATTTCCCCAATGGTTAATAATGTAGAACATCTTTTAATGTGCTTATTGGCTATATGTGTATCTTTGGTGAAGTGTCTGTTCAATTCTTTTGCCCATTTTTAAATTGGGTTGTTTCTTTTTTACAAATGAATTTTGAGAATTCTTTATATATTCTGAATGTAAGTCTTTTGTTGGATATGAGATTGGCAAATATTTTCTCCCCTCTGTAGTTTGTCTTTTCATTCTTTTAACTGTCTTTTGCAGAGCAAAGTTTTACATTTTTGTAAGTCTATTTTACTATTTTTTAAATGGATCAAGCTTTTGGCATTACATTTAACCACTCTGCTTAACCTTAGGTCACAAATATTTTCTCAAATATTCTCAATGTTTTAATTCTAAATGTGTTTTATTCTAAATGTTTTAATAGTTTTATGCTTTACACTTAGATATTTTTGAGTTATTTTTTGTGTAAGGTTTGGGATTTAGGTTAGGGTTATTATTATTATTATTATTATTATTTGGCATGTAGATATCCTATTGTTCTAACAACTGTTTTTGAAAACACCATTCTTTCTCCATTTAATTGCTTTTGCACTTTTATAAAAAAAATCAATTGGCCATATTTGTGTGAGTCTATTTCTGGCCTTTCTATTTAATCTAAGTGTCTATACTTTTGCCAATACCATACTGGCTCAGATACTGTAGTTTTCTAGTAAATCTTAAAATAGGCTAAAATGATTCCTCCAACTTTGGTCTTCAAAATTGTTTTAGCTATCTAGTTCCTTTGCATTTCAGTATAAATTTTAAAATCAGATGGTGTATATCTACAAAAAATTCTGCTGGGATATTGATTAGAATTGCATTAAATCTATAGATCAATTTAGGCAAAATTGACATCATTACTATGTTGTATTTTCCAGTCCATGAACACAGAATGCCTCTCCACTTATTTAGGTCTTCTTTGATTTCTGTATCAGCACTAGCAGTTTTAAGCATACAGATCATGTCCATGTTTTTGGTAGATTTATACCTGAATATTTAAATTTTTTGGAGCCACTATAAATGGTATAATTTTAAGTTCAAGTTTCTATTTGACAATTGCTAGAAACTGATATTTTTCTGTTGATCTAGTATCCTGTGACCTTTCTAAAACTTGCATTTTTGTTCCATGAAGTCTTTGTAGATTCTTTTGGGTTTTCTATATAGACAACTATGTTGTCTGCAAATTGGGACAGTTTTCTTTCTTTCTTTACAACATGAATGCCATTTATTTATTTTCCTTGCCTTACTTCACTGTCTAGGACTTGCAGTACAATGTTGAATATGTGTGGTGAGAGTGGACATCCTTGCCTCATACTTCTTAGGAGAAACTGTCAGCCTTTCACCATTTTGTATGATGTTAGCTCTAAGTGTTTCATAGATTGCCCTTATCAGGTTAAAGTGTTCCTCTCTATTCCCAGTTTGCTGAAAGTTTTTGTTATGAATGGATGTTGAATTTTGTCAAATGCTTTTTCTGTATCAATTAATGATGCTCATGAACATTTTCTTCTATGGACTATCAGTATGATAGATTACATTGATATATTTTTTAGAATATTTAAAGATATATATTATAATTAAATAATATAATTATAATATGAAAATATATTTTTTAAAGATACATATATCTCCTGTCTCTGTCTCTCTCTCTCTGTATATATGTGTATACACACACACACACACACACACACACACACACACACACACAAAACTACACTTTATTTTTAGGACAGTTTAAGGTTCATGGCAAAATTGGGCAGAGAGTACAGAAAATTCCCACCTCCCTCTCCCTGTCTCCACACACAACCTCTCCCATCATCAACATCTTGAATCAGTATAGTACATTTATTTATTACAATCAATGAGTCAGCACTGACACATTATTATCAACCAAAGGCCACAGTTTACATTGGAGTTTACTCTTTGTGTTATATATTCTGTGGATTTTGACAAATGTATAATGACAAGTATTCACCCATATAGTATCATACAGAATAATCTCATTGCCCTAAAAATCCCTTATGTTCTACCCATTCATCTCTGCCTCCCCCAACCCTCTGGCAATCACTAATCTTCTTACTGCCTCCATAGTCTTGCCTTATCCAGAACACTATATAGTTGGAATCACCCAGTATGTAGCCTCTTCAGATTGGCTTCTTCACTTAGTAATATATCTTTAAGTTTCCTGTATGTCTTTTCATGGCTTAATAATTCATTTCTTTTTAGTGATGAATGATATCCCATTGTATGGATGTACCACCATTTATGTATCCATTCATCTACTGAAGGATATCTTGGTTGCTTCCAAGTTTTAACAATTATGGATAAAGCTGCTATAAATATCCATGGACAGGTTTTTGTGTAGACATATGTTTTCAACTCATTTGAACAAATACCAAGGAGTATGATTGCTGGATTGTATGGAAGAGTATATTTAATTTTGCAAGAAACCGCCAAACTATATCCCAAACTGGCTGCACCATTTTGCATTTCCATCAACAATGAACGAGAGCTCCTGTTGCTCCACATCTTCATCAGCATTTGTTGTTGTCAGAGTTTTGGATCTTAGCCATTCTAATAGGTGTGCAGTGATATCCCCTTTTTTTAATTTGCAACTCCCTAATGAAGTATGATGTTGAGCATCTTTTCATATGCTTATTTGCCACCTGTAGTTCTTCTTTTTTATTTTTTTTTTAAAGTTTATTTATTTTGAGAGAGCGTGTGCATGGAAGGGTCAGAGAGAGGGAGAGAGAGAGAATCCCAAGCAGGCTCTCCACCATTAACACATAGCCCGATGTGGGGCTCAAACTCACAATGGTGAGATCATGACCTGAGCCGAAGCCGTACACTTAACCGACTGAGCCACCCAGGAGCCCCTGTAGATCCTTTTTGCTTAAGTGTCTGTTCAGATCTTTTCCCCATTTTAATTGGGTTGTCCATTTTCTTATTGTTGAGATTTAAGAGTTCTTTGTGTATTTTGGGTAACAGTCCTTTATCAGACATGTATTTTGCAAATATTTTTTCCAGTCTTTGGTTGGTCTACTTATCCTCTTGACAGTGTCTTTCATATAGCAGAAGTTCATAACTTTAATAAAGTCAAACTTTTCAATTTTTTCTCTCATAGGTCATGGCTTTGGTGTTGTATCTAAAAAGTCATCACCAAACCTAAGGTCATTGAGATTTTCTCCTATGTTATCTTCTAATAGTTTCATAATTTTGCATTTTAGATTTAAGTCTAGAATCCACTTGAGTTAATTTTTGTTAAAAGTGTAAGGTCTGTGTCTAGCTTCTTTTTTTTTTCCTTGCATATGGATATCCAGTTGTTCCAGTGTCATCTTTTGAAAAACCTATCCTAGGGGCGCCTGGGTGGCGCAGTCGGTTAAGCGTCCGACTTCAGCCAGGTCACGATCTCGCGGTCCGTGAGTTCGAGCCCCGCGTCAGGCTCTGGGCTGATGGCTCGGAGCCTGGAGCCTGTTTCCGATTCTGTGTCTCCCTCTCTCTCTGCCCCTCCCCCGTTCATGCTCTGTCTCTCTCTGTCCCAAAAGTAAATTAAAAAAAAAAAAAGTTGAAAAAAAAGAAAAACCTATCCTTTCCCCATTGAATTGTCTTTGTTCTTTTGTCAAAGATCAATTGACTATATATATATATATATATATATATATATATATATATATATATAATTTTTTTAACTATATTTTTGTGGATCTATTAACTGCTTAGTGAATATTGAGCCAGCCTTGAATTTTTGGTCATGATATGTTATCCTTTATGTTTTCCCTTATATATATTCTGTAATATATACTTATATATTATATATTACTGAATTCAGTTTTCTAATATCTGTTGAAGAACTTTGCATCTGTATTTGTGAGAGCTATTAGTTTGTAGTTTCCCTTTTTGGATTGTCTTTCTTTGGCTTTATTATCAAGGTAATGACAGCTACTGAAAGAAGATGGAAAACATTCTCCTCTCATATTTTCTGGACAGCTACTGCTTTTTTTTTTTAATGTTTATTTTTGAGCAAGAGAGACAGAGCATGAGTGGGGGACAGGTAGAGAGAGAGGGAGACACAGAATCTGAAGCAGGCTCCAGACTCTGAGCTGTCAGCACAGAACCCGATGCAGGGCTCAAACTCACGAGCTGAGAGATCATGACCTGAGCCAAAGTCAGATGCTTAACTGACTGAGCCACCCACGTGCCCTGGGCTACTGCTTCTTAAAAAGCTGACACCATATTGTAATCAAACCTATTGCACAAAGTAATGCCACTCTCCCAACATTTTTTTAATCCATGAAATTATTCAATAGCAGATATTTCATTTTTTGAAAATTCTGCCTGTTAGGAGTAGAGCCACCCTATAAAAGGAGATTTAGAGCTTGCTAAATTTCTGTCTTAATAGTTTTTGGTTTGTCTGTCTGTTTGTTTTACCTAATCTTGGGAGATGCTAAAAAATTCTTGGAGTTTTGTAAAATGACTTCTACTATCTGGAATCCTAATTCCATTGGATTGAGATTTATAAACAATTTGTAAAGGCCTAATACACCTCAAAAACCACTTAATCTTCATACATCCTTCTGAAGAAAACAGTTTAAGGGAAAATACATAATTGAGAGTAAATATCAATAGCTGTTATTATAATGAAAAATAAAATTCATGATGATTATTGTGTAAAACAATGACTTAAAGATATTTTTTGTGGAGCAAGTGACATAGGGAGGGAGAGCAATTTTACATAAATAAAGGCATAGAAGTGTGAACTATTGAGGGAAATTGGTAATCAGCAACATTACTTGCCCTGAAAATAGGAAGTATGAAGGGGAGTAGTAGAAAATAAAATTGGAGGGGCGCCTGGGTGGCGCAGTCGGTTAAGCGTCCGACTTCAGCCAGGTCACGATCTCACGGTCCGTGAGTTCGAGCCCCGCGTCGGGCTCTGGGCTGATGGCTCGGAGCCTGGAGCCTGTTTCCGATTCTGTGTCTCCCTCTCTCTCTGCCCCTCCCCCGTTCATGCTCTGTCTCTCTCTGTCCCAAAAACTAAATAAAAAACGTTGAAAAAAAAATTTAAAAAAAAAAAAATAATAAAATTGGAATGGCAGTTGAAGAGTCTTGCATGATAAGCCTTTACAATTCACTGACTGCTTGCTCTTAGATTTTGAGCAGAAGAGGTAATATAGAAGTGGTTAAGGACCAAGCTCCACAGTCAGACAAATCTGAGTTCCACACCTAGTTCTGCCATGTATTAGCTGTGTTTCTTTTTCAAGAGATTTAATTTCTCTAAGCTTTTGTTTTCTTATCTACAGAATAGGGTTAATGACAGTACCTACTACAAAGGGTTATTGTGAAGATTAGATAAGATGATGTATGATGAGCCTGGTGCCTGGCACATAGCAAATATTCAATAAATATTAGTGACTGCCTGATCAGAACTTCAGGAATATTAACCTGGCAGCAGTGTGCATAAATGGTATAACATATGGCTTCCCTTTTTAAAAGAGAACCAGGGCCTTTCAAGATCTGTGCCAAGAATATTTCACAAGTCAGACTCTCTAGGTGGAATTTCATGTCTCTGAAGTTGAATTAACAAGATTTAGAGGCTACTATGACTGAAGGTCAGAGGAGAAGGAGTCATGATTGCATTACTATTTTCTATATTCCAGTGTTCCAGTGTACTGTATTACTTTTTTTCATGTTTATTTATTTATTTTGAGAGAGAGAGAGAGAGTGGGGAAGTGACAGAGAGAGAGAGAGAGAGAGAGAGAGAGAGAGAAAGAGAGAGAGAGAGAGAGAGAGAGAGAGAGAGAGAGAAAGAGAGAATCCCAAGCAGGCTCCTTGCTGTCAGCACAGACCCTGACACTGGGCTCAATTCCATGAACTGTGAGATCACGACTTGAGCTGAAATCAAGAGTCAGACACTCAGGAGCACCTGGGTGGCTCAGTCAGTTGAGTGTTTGACTTCAGCTCATGATCTCACAGTTCGTGGGTTTGAGCCCTGTGTCATGCTCTGTACTGACAGCTCAGAGCCTGGAGCCTGCTTCAGATTCTGTCTCCCTCTCTCTTTGCCCCTCCCCCGCTCGCACTCTGTCTCTCTCAAAATTAAATATACATTAAAAAGAAACAAAGAGTTGGACACTCAACCGACTGAGCCACCCAGGCGCCCCTGTACTGTTCTTTTTAAGAACCAAAATGGAGGTATTCTTGTTGGGGCAATACTATTATTTCAGACACTGGTCAGTAGCTTTACTCTTCTTAGCTCTTTTCAAATCCTCCTCCCTTCTGCTGCTCCAGCCGGCTCCTCACCACTGCCACCACAAGCCACCCCATCCCCTGTTTACTACCCAATTCCAGCAACTCCCTTCTTCCAAATCTCCTCATCTTCCACCACACTCCCACAGGAAAAATGCTGAGCAAGGACTAGGAAGGAGGAGGCTGTGAAGTAGGAAATGTCCCCATAGGAGATGGGGAAGAGTCAGACCCAGTTAGGGTCATTTCTCTTGGGCTCACAGGGGAGAAGTAATTTTCAATAGAGGCAGTAGTCCTGAAAACTCCATGAGGAGCTAAACTGGACAGGAAAGTCTTAAAGTTCTTCCAGACCAACACATCAGAGATGATGGATGTGTTTGGGAGGGAGTTGAGGAGAAGTGAAGTTGAAGAAAGCCACAGAGACAGGAGTGGCCAAAAAGACATTTTGTAAGGTGTTTATAATTTTTGTTTTAAAATGTGTTAAATAATAGCTTCATTAATTTTTTAAAACTTTAATGAAATTTTAAGAAATTTAGAACATGTAAAAAGTAAAATCCAGCGTTTTGGTCTTGCAAGAAATTATAGCAGAAACATTAATAATACAATTTTGCCCTAGTATCATAACTACTCACTGAGAGCAGAATCAAAGAAGTGTGAAAGACCATTGAGAGCAGTTATAAAAATAAGGAATGTCATCAGGACTATAAACATTGTCCTGTACTGTAAGATATGATGTCATAATTAGAGTCCCAAATTGTTTTCCTCTCTCCCTACTCCCCTTTCTTTCTTTCTTTCTTTCTTTCTGAGAGAGAGAGGGAGGGAGATATCATAGTTTTCCTTTGCCTTCCTTTGATATCAGCTCCAAGTACCAAAAACTGAACTTTATTTCATTAAGTGTTCAGAATTTGTAAGGTAAAAATAAAATTGCTAACAACAACAACAATACCAAAATTCTGCTAACTCACATGCCTCTAAGCAAAAACCCTCTTCTATTGTTGCTTCTGATTTGCTTGACCAGGACACCAGATGAATAGTTAAGACTCTTTTAGTGCAGACCCCGACTCAACTAGGCTTGCGGAAAAGGTAATTTATTGCCTCCTGTAACTGAAAAGTCCAAGTTTTAGTCATGACTGGTTCCAGGGTCCCAAATCATAACACCAGAACCTGGGTTCTTCCTTTCTCTGTCTCTCCATCTCTTTGTTCTTGTTTCCTTTACATTGGTTTCATTTTCTAGCTGGATTCTCCCCCATGATACCCCACATGAGTCTGGCCTTACACCTTTTTTTTTTTAAGTAACATTATCCTATAAGATATAGTTCATGCAAAAATAGACAATTTAATGAAGTAAAAGATAAGTGTTAATACTAATGTTCAACCTTGCTAGAAATCTAAGATTTGCAATTTTTTTGGCATATGTATGAAAAAAGCTATCATTAAAGATAATTCTCAGTGTGTAAGAGATGTAGGGGGCTGGACACCCTCATTTACAGTGAGGAACACATTTGGACATACTTTCAGAAAAGCTATAGCAGGATTTTTTTTGTTGTGACAGAAACTAAGTTTAAACTAGTTTAAGCAAAAAAAAAGGGGGGGGGGATTTTTTATTTTTTTTTTTTTTTGGCTCATGTGTGAAAAAGTCCAAGGAATGGAAGTGGCTTTATACGAAGTTGGATCCAGTAGTTCAAATGATTCATTTTGTCTCTACCTCTGTCTCTGTCTTTCATTGCTTGCCTCTGCGTGGCTATATTCTCAGGCTCTCTATGTATGCATGGTAAAGAGATAGCTGCTGTAGACCCAAGTTTGCATTGTCCTTACTCCTTGCTGTCTGGGTCAAGGAGATGGAGTTCTCTTACTGGCTAGACCAGGTCACCATCTCAACTCTGGAGCCTGGGAGCTGGATCAGCTCCACCTGAGCCACATGTTTGGGGTAGGATTACTATAGAATGGGAAAGGATTTTCCAAAGGCAGGAGAGCTGGGAAGGCAAATCTGTGTCCATACCATGGACAATTTGGCACTATGTACCCAAAGTCTCTAGAATATACAGGTCTCTGAGCTTAGTAACTCCAATTTTAGGACTTAATTCTAATGAAAGGACCAGAAACAAATTTTTATTCCTGCTGTGCCTGTGGTGATGGGTAGGAAGCAGAGAAGGAGGCCACTCTGGCCTTACATCCTAACAACCTAGCAACCCCATTAGGGCTGTAGGCAAAGTTCTGGGTAGGGCTTTCAGTGGCCCACTTTGGGCCACATTTGCATTTCAGAATCAGTCACTGTGGCCAAGGACTGGCCAGATCTTGGCTATGTGCCCATTCTTAGACTTTGTGGGTAGTATTAGTCCTACCAAAGCCACAAAACTGAAAGTTAGAGAGACCTAGTTTCCCCCAAAGCAAATCAGGGTGCTTCTGCCTAAAGAAGAAAGAATAGACGGTGACCAAGCAAAAACAATTGACGTCACTACATCAGATAACTAAACCTGTTAGAACTGCATCTGGAATCATTTACTCTAAGTGAGGATCCAGGAAAGTTTCCCCAAAATAAAGTCTGTCAACTCTGGTACATAAACTTTGTGACAGATATTTTGGTAGTTCCAAGTGGTTTTGCAGAGCTGAGGGCAAAGAGACATTCTTTTACAGAATCATCTTCCTCTCTGTCAGCTCTCTAAGTACAAGCATTTTTTAGGGTTTTATTCTCTGAATAATTAAGTTGTCACATAAATGATCTCTGGAGAAGATGAGTTGTACCATAATCTGACAAGCTGTATTTCTCTTTCTGAATTGCACCAGCAAGTCATTAGGTTTCCAAGAGAACCTCACAGGATACTTAAGCCACCGAGAATACAGATACAACTCCTAAGTGTAGTATTTAAGAACTAAAGGAATCTGCAATTGCTTTCCAGAATGTAGCTAATTTTCAAAATGAAGAGTCAATTCAATAAATATCAACTGAATACTTTCACTACTGATTGCTTCCACAGTATTCATATCTGCATTTTCCCAATGATTGTACCCACATTTTGCTTAAGGAAAGCCATTCATGGCCAAATGGTTTGGGTGTGATAAATCCCACCTCTGGCTTTAGAGGTAGGGTCTAATTGACTTATGGCAATACTCCTGGTCATGATAATTCATTCAAGGGTGGAAATGCCCCAATTCAAGCCAATTATACTCAATTCTTGGACATCTATTTGAATGATAAAAATATCTCTTTCTCTCCCCTATCCTCTTTAATTGAATATAAATCCACAAGCATATAACTTCAGGAACTACCGGCAGCCATCCTGCATCAGGAAGGGAGAGTTTGCCTGAGAATGAAGCCAGTCTCAAGAAAGACTAAAAGAGAAAAACCTGGTCACATTATTTGAGATGCTGGATTTGAGTTGTGCTGGTCACATTGAGTTGCTAGATCATGCCATGCCTGAAGCAACATACCTGTGGACTTTTCAGTAACATGCCCCAATAAATTCCCTTTACTTTTTAAAGTCTGAGTAGGATTCTCTGCTACCTGTAATTCTGACACCATCCCCAACTGCAAAACAATTCTGATGTTAACCACTCAGAGTTGGTGTCAGACTCTGCAGGTTTAAGGGCACAGTTCTCAGCAAGACTGCCCTTACTTCAGACATCAGCCAAACTTTGGGGGCGTCCAGACCACTCACACTTTGGTCTAACTGGTGTAAATTAAGAGGTACCCATGACCCCCTCATGTTAAAAAATTTACAAGAATTGCTCACAGAACTCAGGAAGGTGCTATATGTACAATTACAGCTTTACTTTAAAAATACAAATCTGGGTCAGCCAAATGAAGAAATGCACAGGGTGAAGTCTGGGAGGGTCTTAAACACAGAACTTCCATGCCTTCTCCCTGTTGAGTCCAGACACATCACCTTCTCAGCACACCTGTGTTCACTACCCAGGAACTTCTCTGAACCTCAGTGTCCAGAGATTTTACTGGGATTTCATTACATAGGCATGACTGTTTGGATTGTTGGCCACATGACTAAACTCAATTTCCAGCTATGTTAAAGATGCTTCCTCAAGCTCTCCCTCTTTTTTGTTGCCTGTGCCTCTTATTAGTTCAATGTCTCATCTTAGTTCTCACTCTTATTCCATGCCAGATTCCTACAGCTTTGGCCTCACTCTGCCAGCTTCCCTGCTTTGATTAAGCCCTGGGGGACGGGCTTAGTCTGGAACAGCAGGGGTAGAATTTTTTTGAGCCCATTTAACCTGCAAAGCCTGAAGACGTTCTTGAAGATCCCCATTATCTGAAACAGAGTATATAGTTAAGGGGACATTTAAGTTGTTTCTCATCACTCCTTTTCCTTCTTGTAAGTTTTTTTGAGTTTCGTGTCATTCATCCACTCATCTTTTCTCCCCTCCCAGTGCAATTATCTTCCAAACTCTTGGCCATTTTCCTCATTCTCTAAAAAGCACCTGGCTCACGGCCTTCCTCCCCCCTCAACTTCTGC
Source organism: Neofelis nebulosa (assembly GCF_028018385.1). Taxonomy (NCBI): domain Eukaryota; kingdom Metazoa; phylum Chordata; class Mammalia; order Carnivora; family Felidae; genus Neofelis; species Neofelis nebulosa. Next base: position 128,737,388 of record NC_080783.1, read on the forward strand.
CATTCTCTTGGGCAATTCTAAGGTCCATATGGCTTTCTCAATTTCATGTTCTCATTATCTCCAATCCGATAAATTTCTTGTCAGCTCCACATCATCCATAATCTTCTTCTCTTTTCATGCTACAATCTCTCCCTAGGCTCTCTTATGGCTTTACACACAATCTGTGTGTGTTCGTGACTCCCAGTTATTTTTCTAGCCCAGACCTCTCTTCTGAAATCCATACCTCCATATTCAATTGCCTTTTTGGCATATCCCCTTACATATCTCATATTCATGCATCTCATATCTACCCTCTCAAAACTTATCTATTTTCTCCTGACTCTCCTCTGGCAAATCTCCTGCATTTCAGCAAATGATCCCACCAGCCATTTAGCTGTGCAATCTACCTTCTTCATCCCTTTGTTTATTCTATCACTAAGTCCTATCCATTTTACCTCTAAGATATATCTTGAATCTATTTATTTCTCACCATCCCCACACTATCACCCCAGCCCAAACCATCATCACCTTTTGCTTGGACTATTGCAATAATGTCCATCTGGTCTCTCTGCATTCATTCTTACATCCCTTCAATTCACTCTTTACACAGGAAGCATTATGACTCTTTTCTAATACAAATTTTATCTTGTTATTTTCCTACTTAAAACCTGTTAGAGGATTCCTATTTTTCTTAGGATAATATTCCAGATCCTTTGAATGTTCAACAGGGGCTTACATGATCTGGTTTCCACAGTCTTTTTCACATGCTCTTCTGCCACAACCTCTCCTCATTCACTGGGCCAGTCACACTGGCCTTCTGTCTTCTCTGAAGATGCCAAGCTCTCTTATGTCTCAAAGTATTCATGAACACAGTTCCTTCTACCTTGAACATTCTCCATGCCCTAGTTCCACCTCCATATACCTCTTACTGTGTGACAGGAGCTATGCCCCAAATAAGGAAACACCTCTCTTCTCTGAAGAAGTTCACAGTTCAGGGGTGCCTGGGTGGCTCAGTCGGTTAAGTATCTGACTTTGGCTCAGGTCATGATCCTGCAGTCTGTGAGTTTCAGCCCTGTGTCAGGCTCTGGGCTGACAGCTCAGAGCCTGAAGTCTGCTTTGGATTCTGTCTCCTGCTTTTTCTGCCCTTCCCTTGCTGGCACTTTGTCTCTTGTTCTCTCTCAAAAATAAACATTAACAAAAATAAATAGGTGTGCCTAGGTGGCTCAGTCAGTTAAGTGTCCGACTTTGGTTCAGGTCATCATTTCACAGTCCATGGGTTCAAGCCCTGCACTGGGCTCTGTGCTGACAGCTGGAGCCTGGAGCCTGTTTTGGATTGGGTGTCTCCCTCTCTCTCTCTGCCCCTCTCCTGCTCCCACTCTCTCTCTTAAAAATGTATAAATGCTTAAAAAATTTTTTTAATAATAAATGAGTTAAAAAAAAAAACTCACAGTTGAATAAGAGACATGCATAGGGGCACTTGGGTGGCTCAGTTGGTTGAGTGTCCGAGGATCAAGCCCCATGTCAGGCTCCAAGCTGAGTGTGGAGACTGCTTAAGATTCTCTCTCTCTCTCTCTCTCTCTCTCTCTCTCTCTCTCTCTCTCTCTCCTCTCTCTCTCTCTCCTTCTGCCCCTATCCCCCACTCATGCACTCTCTTTCTAAAAGAAAAAAAAAAAGAGACATGCATATATGCAAAAAAATTCACCACTTATAATAAATGCAATAGAAGTATGGCCACAGGAAGATATTTATCTGTCTCTCAGAGTTAGGAAAGGGCACTTAAGTAAAAGAACCAGCATGTCTTAAAGACAGAGGCAAGGACATGAGGAGATATTACAAGTTTGGTATTACTGGAGGGTTATGATAAGAAGATGGCAGGAGACACCTTGGATGCTGTGTAAAGGGGCTTGAACTCCATCCAATATGCAAAGAGGGCATTCCCTACAAAGAGTTTTATGAAGGAGAGACATGAATATCAAATTGGTAGTACTTTGAAAGAAAGGTCTGGATAAAAAAAGGTTAAAGTAAAAGTCAAGTAGGAGAATATTATAATAGTCCCAGCAACTGATGATGGCAACTGAATAAAGGCAAAAGTAGTGGGAACAGAGAGAAGGTGGACTGAAGATATCTTTAAGAGGTAGAATTGATAGTACTTGATGACTGAACAAAACAGGTAAATTTCTTGTCCTTATAGAGCTTGCATTCTAGAATGAGAAGGCAGATAATGCCCAATAAACAAATACATACATGATAGGATCCTTGTAGTGTTACAAGCTGTGAAAGAAAATAAAGCAGAGTAAACGCACAGCAAATGAAGGAGAGAGTTACAGATAGAACAGTCCCTGTAAGGAGGTGACATTTGAACAGAAAGTAAACGAGCCACATGAACATCTGAAGAAAGACTATTTCGGGAAGAGAGAACAGCAAGTGCAAATGGCCAGAGATCGGATATGTTGGTCATATGTTTGAAGAATAACAGCAAGACTAGTATGCTTAAAGCATGGAAAAAAGGAAAGGGAGAGTGGAAGGAGATAAGGTCAGAATACACCAAGAGGTCAGATGTTGAGTGCCTCATAGATAATGAAAAAACTTTGGATTTTATTTCAGTGTAATGCGAATCACTGGAGGGATTTGAACAAGGGAGTGGCACGTTCCATCTTATACTGTTAACAGGATCACTCCCAGTAGACTACAGTCAGGGAAGTGTGGAAGCTGGGTAGCCGGTTAGGAGGAAGGGATCTAGGTGAAAGTTGATGGTGGTTTGGAGTAGAGTAGAAGTGATCAAGGTGGTGAGAACTGGTCACAATTGGGATATGTTTTGAAGGCAGAGCTGATGTAATGTGTTGACAGATTGAATGAGGGTAGAGAAGAGTCAACAATGATCCCAATATTTCTGCCTTGAGCAACAGGCTGAATCATGGAGCCATTTACTGAGATGGAGAAGATTGAAGGGAATTAGGTTTGATAGACAGGGACTGAAGAATTTAGTTTCAGACATGTTTAGTTTGGAATACTGTTAAACATTCGAGTAGCTACTAGAGATAGGAGTCTGAAGTTGAGGGGAAAGGTTGAGCCTGTAGATTATAATTTTTGGAATCATTAGCATACAGATGACATTTAAGATGATAGAATTGGTTAAGACTTTCTAAGGTGAATATAAACAAAAACTGAGTAGAAGTCCAAGGATGGAACACTGGAATACTCCAATACTTAAAGGTTGAAAAAAGATGATCCAACAAAGAAACTAAGAAGGAGTGACTGGTGAGATGAGAAGAAAATAAGTAGAGGGTGGGAGCCAGGTAAAGACAACTTTTCAAGAAAAAGGAAATGATCACCTGGCCAAGCTGCTGTTGGGTCATGTAAATTGAGAATTGGATTTGGCAACATTAAGGTTATTGGTGACCTTGATAAGAGAAGTCTCAGAAGAGTAATAGGCATAAAACGTTTATAAAAGATTTTATGTATCATAAAGGTTAAGATACACTAGAGAGAAAGTGAGAAGTTTCACCATATAAAGGGAACAGAGAGGTATTGTAGTAGCTGGAGAGACATGCTGTCAAGGCAGAGAGGTTTTTGTTTTTGTTTTTGCTTTTAAGAAGGGAGAGAAGGGGCGCCTGGGTGGCTCAGTCGGTTGAGCGTCCGACTTTGGCTGAGGTCATGATCTCACAGTCCGTGAGTTTGAGCCCCGCGTCGGGCTCTGTGCTGACGGCTCAGAGCCTGGAGCCTGCTTCAGATTCTGTGACTCCCTCTCTCTGACCCTCCCCCGTTCATGCTCTGTCTCTGTCTCAAAAATAAATAAACATTAAAAAAAAAAAAAAAAAGAAAAGAAGGGAGAGAAGATTGGTGATCCATGAGGCGGGGGGAATTAGTGTGGAGGCAAAGTCCTTGCATAGGTGAGTTCTCTAGACACTTTTATATTTAGGCCAAGAGCTCAAGAAAGAGGTGGAGACTGGAGATACATATTTTGAAGTGATTAACTTATATATGAAAGGGACCAAGGTGGGAGTGGATAAGTTGTTTGAAGAGAGGGAAAAACAGAAGCCAAGGACAGAACCCTAAGGTATCAAAAAATTTAAGGGGCTCCTGGTGGCTCAGTCAGTTAAGCATCCAACTCTTGATTTCAGCTCAGGTTATGATCTCACAGTTTGTGGGTTTGAGCCCTGCACTGGGCTCTGCACTGGCAGTGCAGAGCCTGCTTGGGATCCTCTTTCTCTTTCTCCCTGACCCTCCCCTGCTCACACTCTCTATCTCAAAATAAATAAATAAACTTTAAAAATTAATTTAAAAAATTTAAAGGAATAAGGGGAGAAGGAATGTCCTCTATTTTCCAATTATTTTTATGCACATAGCACATGGCACATTGTTTTATCTCTCATGCTTGGAAAGCCCTCCCTTCCCTGGATTCATACCCATCTCTCATAGTACTTTATGTGAATCTTTATTAGCACTTGTTTCACTGCATTTACATTATAGGTCTTCTTTTTCCATCATCCTGAAAGCTCCCTCTGCCAAAAACTTTATTCATCTTTATATCTACAACTCTTAACATAATGCATAGTAAGTGCTAAATAAATGGTGCATGGAACAGAGGGAAGTTAATCCACAAATAGAATGTGAAATATATAAGTATTAGAAAGTGTCAATATGCATTTTATGACTCTAAAAGAAATATACATGTTGGAAAGAATTCACCAGTGAAGCCATCTGGAGTTTCATTTGTAGAAGATTTTAAATGATGAATTCAGTTTCTTTAAAATATAAAATACGGAATTTTCTATTTATTATTGTTTTAGTCTTAGTAAGTCTGTTTCTCAATAAAAATTTCCATTTCATCTATATCGTCAAATTTATTGGTAAAAAGTTGTAACATCTTCTTATATTTTCAATGTCTATAGGGCCTGTACTGATGTCCCCCTTTTTATTGCTGATATTGGTAATGTGTTTCTATGCACTCTTCCTTGATTAATCTTGCTAGGAGTTGATTAATTTTTTAGCTCTTTTGAAGATTATAAGTTTTGGCTTTGTTGACTGTCGATTAATAAGTGTTGGCTCTTCTATGTCTGCTTTCTGTTTCACTGATTTCATCTTTATTTCCTTTTACTTCCTTTTTCTTTTTACTTTCTTTGCATAAATTTGCTGTTTCTTTCTCTAAATTTCCCTGTGAGCTCTAAATCCTATGGGTAGTTCTCTAGCCAAAGTGGCCCATTAGTGGAATCCCAAGTCTCAAAGAAATGAGCCTGATTTATTACCCCAGATGCTCAGTCATTAGCTAGGACTAGGTTGTGAGAAGCATGGCCTCAGTTGTGAACATATTGGTGGATCAAGGTCAGTAGTTGGGGCCATTGATTAACTATGCTCTGCAAAGGGAATTCAGGGACCCATTTTCAGAACCACATTTCAACTCCTTTGCCCCAAAGATTTATTTCTTCATGCAGGTTTGGGGAGAAGCTCTTCCATGGTTCCCATGGGCCTCTCTTCCTGAAAGGAAACTTAGAAAAGGAAGGTTAGTAGGATGGACTACAGAAATTGATCTAGAGGTCACAAGTGATACTCATCCTCTCCCTTTTCCACTATCCACTCTAAATTCCTCTCACTTGCAGTTATCATCTTAGCAGGTCTTGGTGGTTTTTGTGGTGGTATAATCCAAAGCTTTATTCCTGGTCTGAGATTTTGGTAACTATACTTTTGTCAGGTCATGGTCGCTGCATATGTTCAGTTACAGTGGGGCAAGGGAGTGTCAGATGTCCAAGGGAACCACATGAATTCTGCTAAAAACAAACAAACAAACAAACAAAACCAAAAACAGTGCTACCTTTTCCTATTGATCAGGGCCAATTATCCTTGTCATGATTGTGACTCCTCTTTTTGCCTACTGGTCCCAGGAATAATGAGTCCAAAGTGCAGAAGTCATAGCTTGTGGTTCAAAGGGACCCTTGCTGTGTCCTTTAATAGGAGTGCAATCTCTTTGATGACCAGTACCACCAGCCCCAACCCTATTGATCCCGGATTTGTGGATATGGGAAGCACAACATCCTCTAGTGGGTCATTGGCAGTAAAAGTAAATGGGGGTGTTCCTACATCCATTTCTTAGTGGATCCATGTATTTTTTCTATTGGGAGTCATGAAGACCTCTGATTTATTTGTATAACACATCCTGAATTATAACTTCCAATTTTTTTCAGAAGGTTATCCTTGAGTGGCTTTTCACCTGTGCCTTTAGAATGTCATTCTGGCTTTCTATGAGGTCAGCTTTTTCTGGATGGTATGGTATGTTCAGCGGATCCCATGGCCATAGGTCCACTCCCACACCTCTTTTGCCATGAAGCAGGTACCCTGGTCAGATGCTATGTTACATAGGATTCTACATCTGTCGATCAGGCATTCCATAAGCCCCAATATAGTAATGTTGGCTAAGGATCTGTGGGTGGAAAGGAAAACCCACACCCAGAATAGCTATATATCTCTGTGAGAATGAACCACTGACTCCTTCAAGATGGAAGGGACCCAATGTAGTCAACTTGTCACCGAGTATCCAGTTGGTCTCCTTGAGTAATGGTGCCATACTGGGGACTCAGCATAAGTCTCTGTGATGACAGATTGGACATTAAGGCATCAGTAGCTGTATCAGTCTTGGAAATTTGGAGTCCAAGCTTTTGGGCCTGTACATAGTCTCCATCCCTGCCACAAAGGCCCCTCCATTTATGTGCCTGCATTAGTTTCTTAGGACTGCCTTAACAAAGTACCACACATTTGGTGATTTAAACAACAGATATGTAATTATCTTACGGTTCTGAAAGCTAGAAGTCTGAGCTCAAGATGTCCATAGGCTTGGTTCCTTTTGAGGGCTGTGAAAGAAAATCTGTCCCATGCTTCTCCCCTAGCTTCTTGTGGTTTGCTGGCAATCTTTGGCATTCTTTGGCTTCTGCTACAACACCCTGATCTGTCTTCATCTTCCCATGGCATTCTTTCTGTGTATCTCTGTCTTCACATGGCTATCTGCTTATAAGAACACCAGTCACATTGAATTAGGGGACCACCCTACTCCAGTATGATGTCATCTTAACTAATTACATCTGCAACAGCCCTATTTCCAAATAAAGTCACAATTTAAGGTATTGGGGGTTAGAATTTCAACATAAGAATTTGAAAGGGGGATAAAACATAATCCATAAGAGTGCTTATAACACATCATGCAGGTTCCAAGGTGGCCATTGATTAAGGCTGGTAATGACAATTGGATGAGTCATTTTGTCTCCTTGATTGCTTAGTGCCTCTTCCCTGGTGGATGTGAGATATGATACAAAACTCCTCACACTTCATGCCCGCTCCTGTATATTTATCCACATGACTCCACTCAAGATCTCCTTGTCTTTGATCTTCTAGTCCTTTTCCTTCCAGGTGCCCTACTAGGTCTTCTGACAGGCCATTGACACCTGCCCAAGAATCTATATATATTCTTACTTCAGTCTGCTTCTCCTTATACTAAAAGCAGACGATCAGGGATGATCTTTGTAATTCTACCAACTGGGAAGATTTTCCTTCTTTGCTGTTTTTCAAAGACTCTGAAGGATGTAACTATAATGCAGCCACTATCTAATTTTGGTTTGTACCCACATACTAAGCTGACTCATCCATAAACCAAACGTAGGCTTTACCCTTCTTCCTTCAGCTGGTCATGGTATTGGTGCAGCTGTGGTGGGTTATATGGGGATGTGGGCTACCTTGTCATGCAGCTTACAAGTGCCCCAGTTGTGTTTGAGCTCCATCCTGTATGTACCATTTCCATCTTATAACAGATGCTGATGGGTCCATCTGAACCAAAAGAACTCAGTCCATAATAAGTGGTTCTGGACACATGGTTACCTGATGTCCTGTGGTTAAGTGTTCTGTCTCCATCAGGGCTCAGTATCTATCTGGTTCTCATTAGTAGCTGGTTCTTAAAATGTGTATAATTCTCAGTTGCAGATGGCATGGCCTTGCTCCAGAGTCCTAAGGACTGCACTGTGATGTTTTTACTGGGGCTTACCATAAGCTCTTTCTTAGTCTGCTTGGGCTTCCATGACAAAATACCATAGACTGGGTGGCTTAAACAACAGAAATTTATTTTCTCACAGTTCTAGAGGCCAGAAGTCCGAGATCAAGATGCCAGCATAATCAGGATCTGGTGAAAGCTCTCTTCCTGACTTGCAGACAGCTACCTTCTCACTGTATCCTTACAGGGCAGAGAAAGAGAGCTCTCTGGTGCCTCTTTGTCATCATATTGGGGATTAGGGCTTCAATGTATGAATTTGGAGGGGGACACATTCAGTCTATAACATTCCACCTGTGGCCTCCTAAAATTCACATCATTATTGCACACAAAATACTTTCATTTCATCCCCAAATCTCCAAAGCTCTTAATTTATTCCAGCATCTAAAGTCTCATTTGAATATCATCTAAATCAGATAGAGTGAGACTGGAGGTATGATTCATCCTGAGGCAAAATTCCTCTCCAGCTGTGAATCTGTGAAATCAGACAAGTTAAATACTTTCAAAATACAATAGTGGGATAGTAATAGGATAGACATTCTCATTACAAAAGGGAGGAGAAAGGGGTGATGGTCCCAAGCAAGCTCAAAATTTAGCAAGGCAAAGTCCATCAGATTTTAAGGCTTTAAATAATCCTCCTTGGTTCAATGCTCTGCTCTCCAGGTCCAGTAGGTGGCAGCATCACCCCCAAGGTCCTGTTGGGTAGTCCCCCACCAAAGGCTCTTGAAACTGAGGTAGTGTAGTGGCCCTGATGATCTCTTAATCACTGTCGGCATCATTTTCCCCTCTTCTTGCAGAATAGTGCATGTGTGCAGCTGAATAGCTCTATCATTCTGTCTTGTCAAATTCAATAAGCCCAACAGCCTTCCTTTGTTTGGTCCCATCTCCATCCCCTTCAGTTCAAATTGGCTGCGTTTCTGCTCATATAATCCCATAAACTCTTTATCAAATGATAATCAAGTTGTGCCATCGGTATTTTCTTTAGAACATGCTTTCTCATGTTTTTCAATATGGATAGGCTGAGAAATCTCTAAGTCATCAAGTTCTGGCTCCTTTTTGCTTAACAATTCCTTCTTCATCTCTCTCCTTTCACATTTTACTATAAGCAATCAGGAGGAACCAAGCCCCTCCTTCAATACTTTGCTTAGAAATCTCCTCAGCTAAATATCCAATTTCATCACTCACAAATTCTACCTTGCACAAAACAACACAGTTCAGCCAAGTTATTCACCACTTTATAACAAGGGTCACTTTTCCCACAATTTCCATTAACGTCTTCCTCATTTCCATCTGACGTCTCACCAGCATTGTCCTTAATGTCCATATTTGTAGCATGCACTTTAAAACTTTTCCAACTCCACTCATTATTCAGTTCCAAAGCAGCTTCCACATTTTTAGTTATTTGTTACAGCTACATTCCACGGCTGGTGTCAAGATCTGTATTAGCCAGGGATCTCCAGAGAAACAGAAACATTATAGTTATATAGATGTAGGTGTAAGTATAGATATAGATTGTATACCTATAGCTATAGATTTATTATAAAGAATTGACTCACATGAGTATGGAGGCCAAGAAGTCCCAAGATCTGCAGTCATCAAGCTGGAGACCCAGGAGAGCTGATGTGTAGTTCCCAGTCTGAAGCCAACGGCCTGAGAACAAGGAAAGCCAATGGCATGATTTCCAGTCTGAAAGTTGGCGGGTTCGAGATCCAAGAAGAGCTGATGTTTCAGTCCAAGCCTAAAGGCTGGAAAAGACCAACATCCTAGCTATGCAATCAAGCAGGAGTTCCCTTCTACTCAATCTTTTAGTTCTATTCAGGTCTTCAATTGATTGAATGAGGCCCACTTACATTAGGGATGGCAATCTGCTTTACTCATTCTACCAACCCAATGTTAACTTCATCTGGAAACACACCCACAGACACACGCAGAATAATGTTTGGCCAAATACCGGAGTACCCCATAGCCCAGCCAAGTTGACATAAAATTAACCATCACAAGCTCCAAACTGCTTCTTTTCCTACTCTGATACCTCCAATACAAGATTTTACTGGAACATATGGCCAAAGTGACAAAGATGTCTGTACTGTAGCCTGGACTTCTGAAGAGGCTTTCACCTGCTCTGGGCCCCAAAGCTGGAAATCTTCAAGGTCACCTGGTAAATGGGCTGGAGCAGTATTCCTAAGTATGGTATATGTTGCTCCAGAACCTAAAGAGACATACCAAGCCCTGTGCATTCTTCTTTGTGGTAAGGGATGCAAGACTTTCACTTTGGAAGGATATAGTGGTACACTCTAAAAACCTCACTGAAGTGGCAAGTCCTTGAATCTTTATAGCATTTTTCTTCTATTCTCTGAAGCATTAGTCTTACCAATGCCTCCAGCATACTAGCCACTCCACTTGTACAGTCTGACCGGCATATCATTGATGCAATGGGTCGGTGTGCTACTCTATGAGATGTTTAGGAGGTTCAGATTTCTTTGGACCTTATTATGACAGAGGGCAGAGTTAATCTATCCTTGAGGCAAAACTGTAAATGGTTATCTGTCCCACATGATCTTTCCTAATCAAAATGGAAAATAATTTGTTCAACAAACCACTGGCCACACGTCATGTCCTGATGCCTTATTAATCTGCACTAGCAATAAGACTATATAAAGCACAGCAGGTGCTATTGGGGCTGTGACTTGCTATGGTGGTCTAGAGTCATTCTCCAGGACCCATCTAGTTTCTGCAGGGGCCTGACTGGCTAATTAAATGGAGATATGATAGGGACCATCCTCCCCACATTTCTTAGGTCTTTAATGGTGGCACTAATTTCCACCATGCCCCCTGGTATGTGATATTTTCATTTATTTTTTAATTTACTATGTTAGCCAGGTCTGGAAGGTCATTTTCAGGTGTTTCCACTTGGCCTTTTCCACTATGATAGCTCTTCACACAGGTCAAACATTTAAATGTTGGTATAACTGCAGCTGCTAAGTGTATCAACTCCAATTACATACTCAAGAACTGAAGAAATGACCACTGGGTGGGTTCACAGACACAATGGACCTACCCTAACTAGACTTTAGTCAGAACTCCGATTATTACCCAGTCCCCATTTGCCTCCACTCTAACAAGAGGCTATGACAATGCTTTGGGTCCCAGGATATTGATGTCTGAGTTGACTGAGTCCAATAGTTCTTAAATTTCTGGTTATTCCTCTTTCCCACTGTGTACAATCACTGAAGTAAATGGCCATAGGTATCTTTAGCAAAGGACTGGGGAATCATAACACTTACATTTGCTGCAGTGCAGCAGGATCTGCCGCCTCTTAAGTCAACAAGTTTCAGATCTGAAAAGTGGCTCGGATCGGGATACTGAACAAGGGACGATGACTTTCTGGATGAAACCACCCTCAGTCTCCTGCTCCTCCATTTTGGGCTTTTTTGGGTTGTAGATGTTAATAGGATTCCCACCTATTTTGCCCCTAGAGATACCAAGCTCTACATCCATCTCCACAACTCCCTGTGAGTCAAGCCCTCTTGGCTGCCACTTGTCAAATGTTGTTGGTCTTTTTAATTGTGGCCTCCTGGCTTCTAGTGACTAAGTGCCACTATCTGGCCTCTATTTCTTGGGGAAGGGGAATATTTTTCCCATAATCACTAATGGGTCCTAACTCTGTGACTGCTGTTGTTAGCTCAGGAACGCAGAGAACTTCTTGGTGGTGGTGTCCCTTACCAGAGGATTTCTGATGGCCTTGGTGAATGGTGTATCTTCTGGGCCCTCCTGTGAAACAGAATCCTCTGATGGGTCTTCTGGCTTCACACATATCCATTCCAGCATGCCCACTTCGCCCAGTCTTTTAATTCATTCTTCTACCATGTGCCTGGGCGACTGAGACGTTTCTACTTTGCTCAGCATTGGCCATCACTTTCTCTAGGTTTCTAAGAGATTCCCCCGCCCATCCCTCCCATGAGTTTGTTACACCCTCCGTAAGAGTCCATGCAGAGTGTTAAATCCCGAGAAGAAAGTGCTGTCAATGAATTCTTGATTATCTAGTCTAATATTCCAGCCCCCATGATCGAGCAACCTCAAAACTCCTCTGACTTGTTTGTATATGCTAATTTTTACAGCTCCTTTGTATAGGATCTCTTTCCTCCTTTATTAGGTCAGGCATGTTTTCAGCTCAGTTATGCTAGGATTTGATTCCATTTATTAGCATAGTAGCCAGTAGAGAAGAAGTGGCTCTGCAGTGTCTTTGAGCATGGAGGAAGTACTAGTTCTTACTACGAAGAGGTAGACTATCTCTGCAAGCTTTCAAAGTTCACGAGGGCCTACAGAGCTAAGATCCTTACAGTTGTGCATCCAGATGTCCCATCCCTTGTTTCAGGTGTTCAGGCTTTTTCAGCCAGGGCCCTGACCAGCTTTGGCTACATATTTAAATGTCTTTGGGGCTCTGTGCCTCTATCATGTCCCAAGTTTGTGGCATAACTGTGTCAGGTCTTCCACTATAGAGATAAAAGCCTTTTTGTAAGTTACTAAAGAGGTCCTCTTGTCTCTCATACTTGGCTATTAATCAAGGGGGACCTTTGCTTTTTCGTTATCCCACCTGAGTGTCTATACAACTTAGCAGTATCCGGCCAACTCCATTGTCCTTGTAGGCATTGCCCTCCCTGACCCCCATACATTTCAAATGCCTGAAATTATATTCTTTTCCTTCTCCTCTACTGGGATGTTTTCCCAGGCCACCACTGATGAAATCTTTAGCACCTGGTCACCACCTTGTGCTGGGAACTATCCATGTCCCTACACTACTCACGATAATATTGTCTTTGCCCACCAGATAGTGAGTGAGCCAGTCCTGAAACTTCATTTTATTTTCTAGCTTTCTTTTGTTTCTGTTTTTTGTTTTTGGACCTCTCTTGGTACCACTTGTGTTAGTTTGGACCCTCTGAGCAGCTGCCAAGGTGGTATTTGGCATGTGTATTAGCTAGGGCCGCCATTACAAAATACAGTACCGCAGACTGGATAGCATAAACAACAGAAATGTATTCCTCACAGTTGTGGAGTGTAGAAGTCCAAGATCAAGATATCAGCAGGATTGGTTTCTTCTGAGGCATCTCCCTTGGATTGTAGATGGCCACCTTCTTGCTGTATCCTCACATGCCCTTCCTCTGCACACATGCCCTTCCTCTGCACACATGCCCTCAGTGTCTTTCTGTGTGTTCAAATTCCTCCTTACAAGGACACTAGTCAGATTGGATTAGGGTTCACCCTAACATCTTAATTGCCTTTATAAAGGACCTACATCCAAATACAGTCACATTCTGAGTTATGAAGGAGAGGGAAAATAAAGGATGAGTAGGCATTACCTCAGACTGCAGCACAGTTCTGAGGGTTTCAGGTAGGCTGATGGATGATCCTCAAGCCAAAGCTACCCATTAGAGGAGTCCCAAATATTTCTACAATGAAGCTGCATTGCTCAGTCAGTTGCGTTTCACTGCTCAATAAAGCTCCTGCCGTGCTTAGTCATTGGCCAGAACTGGCCAATTATTATTTCTTGGGGGACTTGCAATAATCAAAGCTAATTAAATCTGTCAATATCCTTGGCTCAAAATCTTTGCTTAGTTTAAGATATTCTTACAAAATGACTGAAGTAAAAATAAATCATAAGGTGAAGCAGCCAAATCTAAACTGTCTCTTTATGTAAATAGCAAATCGTAGCTGCTAGAGATAAAAGTGGATAGATGGATTTGGGGAACAGGATATTTAAGAAGAGAAAGGGACCTAGATTATAGATTGATTTGAAATCACTTATGAAATTCTCCATGTAAGTATACCTTCTGCCATTCACCCAGGAATGCCTGACACAAAGTAATCATACAGGACATTTACTAACAAATCTGAGTATTTTCAATATTTGTTAGGCTAGTAGCTTTACCAAATTACTTCCTTTACTTCTAGTGGAATGACAAGGCTTCTAATCTGTAGATACTTTATTGTAATATAGTTAAGATCTCTGTGTTTCATCTCTTAAAATGATTACAGCAGCTTTTAATTAGGGGGTCATATTTCTTTCTTTGCAAAAATATGCAAAAAGTACCAAAATATGTGAAAGCTCTCATTCAGCAGGTGAATGCAGAACTTTCATTAATATCTAAATGATCTGCATTTCTCCAGGAAGAAACAGTCCTTTTCATCTCTCAGTATTTCACCTAAAAAGATTGTGACCAACAAACTTTCATCAATTTTATTTAAAAACACAAACCAACCAATAGGGGCGCCTGGGTGGCTCAGTCGATTGAGCGTCCGATTTCGGCTCAGGTCACGATCTCATTTTTCGTGAGTTCGCGCCCCGCGTTGGGCTCTGTGCTGACAGCTCAGAGCCTGGAGCCTCCTTCCGATTCTGTGTCTCCCTCTCTCTGCCCCTCCTCCTCTCATGCTCTATCTCTCTCTGTCTCTCAAAAATAAATAAATGTAAAAAAAAAATTAAAAAACACAAACCAACCAATCAACCAACCAAACAAAAGCTCCACAAAGGAAATAAAAGAAAAAGAAATATTAGTGTTAAATTATATTTTTAAGAGTGGCAATTTGAAATACTGAATTTTCTACTTACTCTAATTCTCTAAGTGACACATACATTAATCTCTATATAACTAGTGTGTTTACAGCAACCAGTCAATAATTGTCTATTTACTCAACAAATATTCTAGAGCATCTACTATATGCGAGGTACTAGGCTGAATAAGATGTAATACTGGTCCTCAAAGAACTCACATTTCAACTACTTTCCTTTTAAAGAAAATATTTATTTTTACTGTGGTAAAAATATACATAAAATTTATCATCATTAAGTGTATAGTTCAGTGGCATTAACAATGTTCACTCTGTTGTGCAACCATCCCACCATCCATCCCCAAAACTTTATCATCATCCCACACTGAAATTCTGTGGCTGTTAAACAATAATTCCCCAGCCCCTTCTTCCCCTGCCCCAGGTAACCACTAGTCTACTTTCTGTCTCTATGAATTTGACTATTTTAGGTGCCTTATAGAAGTACAGTAAAACCTCGGTTTGTGAATGTAATTCGTTCCAGAAACATGCTTGTAATCCAAAGCACTTGTATATCGAAGCGAAATTTCCCCATAAGAAATAATGGAAACTCATATAATTCATTCTACAACCTAAAAATATTCATATAAAAATGATTACAATACTGTAATAAAATACAAAATAATAAAGAAAATATACAGTATAAAGAAAAACAAATTAATGCACTTAAAAATTTTTTTTAATGGTTATTTATTTTAGGGGAGGGGCAGAGAGGGAGACACAGAATCTGAAGTAGGTTCTAGGTTCTGAACTGTCAGCATAGAGCCCAATGCGGGGCTCAAACCCATGAACCACGAGGTCATGACCCAAGCCGAAGTTGGACACTTAACCAACTGAGCCACCCAGGTACCCTAACCTGCACTTACTTTTGAAAACCTTCATGGCTGGTGTGAGGGAGACAAGAAAGAGGAGGATTATTGTGTAGGACAACTTTCACTGTCACTAAGGGAATCACTGCTATCTATTGGCTCAATGGAATCTTTTTCTTTTCATGCAACTTTAACAAGGAACTTATCCAATGACACTTGCTTTTGCCTCCTTTTGAGGATTTCGTGGAAATGTGACATCGCATTGTCATTAAACAGATTCATTGCTCACACTGCTACAGCCTTTTTTGGGCGGTGCTTTTCTACAAAATTCTGCACGGTTTCCCACATTTTACACATTTCTCTAATCTCATTTGAAGTGAGGGTTTCCTCTGCCTTTTTCTCTTCCTCCTCTGCAGACAAGATGCAAACGTAGGCTTCTTATAAAATCTTGGAATTTCAGCCACTCGCATACCTCGTTCATACTTCTCGATGATTTCCTTCTTAACTTCCACCATAATCATCTCCTTCTTATTGCCTATTTTTTTCTGCATGGAGACCATTATATATGCTCGCATGGATGCTGACTATAGTACAGATTAATAAACTCTTGTCATATACTGTATTTAATGTAATTGGCAATAAGACAGCAGGGGAAAGGGTTCATATCTGCAGGCAGCCTGACCTACAATAAAGCAAAGCATTCCTAAGCTTACTCCTGTATGGAAAAGCAAAGGACTCTCCATAGGTGCTCTGAAGTGACAAAAAACACTAGTGCCAGTTGTGGGCACCTTCCAACGTTCTGAAAAATCACTGATTTCTGCCAAATGCTGCAGCCTGAGACTGAGCATGGGAGACGATCACCAATAATCCTGTAGAGAAAGAGAGAGAGAGAGAAAGAGAGAGAGAGAGAGAGAGAGACAGAGAGAGAGAGAAAGAGAGAGAGAGAGAGAGAGAGAGAGAGAGACGGAGACACAGAATCTGAAACAGGCTCCAGGCTCTGAGCTGTCAGCACAGAGCCCTACACAGGGCTTGAACCCATAAGCTGCGAGATCATGACCTGAGCAGCAGTTGGACCCTTAATTGACTGAGCCACCTAGGTGCCCCGAGTTTCACTCCTTTTTAAGGCTAAAATAATATTTTGTCGTATGTACATACTACATTTTGTTTATCCTCAATTACTTTACTCTTAAATAGATAAATTCTCATTTTATTTCTTTCAAAGAGATACCATGAGGCTTTTAAAATTATTTTAAGCCAGTGTCTATAGCATCACACTAGCTGTCCAGATGCCAGTTCCCTGCTTTTGCTGCCACCAAAGTACGAGGTGCTCTCTTTTATGGTTTTAGTTTCTGAAACAATTCCCGACTCTTTTCTTCTATATCTCTTTTTATAAGTCATGGGGACAGTTATACATACTTTTGGGTGTCTTTTTTTAAAGTAGTAATTTCTAGTTTATGTGCAGTCAGAAATATTTACAAATTAGGTAATTACAGGTATGTAAAGAATTGCTTTTGGGGATCAGTTCTTACTGGTTTCTTTATTTGGGTAGTATCTGCGGTCCACCAGGGACTATTCTGCCACAGTTCATTTTGTTCCAGGACCAATGTGCCTAGCTCTCCAATATGTTTAGATACCTTACTCAGTTTCTGAATGTAGCTCATTCTCTCATGCTTTAGTACATTTCTTTTTTGTCTTCTTTGGCTCCTTTATCATTTTTCTCAGAGGAACACTTGGTTCAACATTTAATGATACATTTATTGAATTGACTATGGGCAAGAAACTATACTAGGTGCTGGATTTTTAATGCCATGACAATCCATTTTCTTGGAGAAAACAAGATTTCCCTTATTACCCACCATCAGCTACCGGCTCCCCTTCATTTATGATATATAGGGCACAAACACATTTACCCAGAGGAGATTCCACATTCAAGTGACTTTGTGGGGCAGTCACTGCCATATCTGATATCAGTAGGACACCTTGCATCCCTGAGTGTTCAGGAAATATTATCATGCTCAAGCACCTATATAGGTTTATAGGTAATACCTATGTAGGTATATAAGTAGTTACTATATATTAATTTCAAAAGAACTTTGAAAGAGTAGGCACAGTGAATTTAACAACACTTTTTCAACAGAAAGGCCACAATAGTTGACCAGAAACCTAGAGGATATTGTTCTTTTCACAGCAATCTAACAGATTGCTGAGGATTGCTACTTGGAACTTCTGTTTTATAAGTGTCAAACATCTGACTGGCTAGGGACCACAAAACGATATTCTTGTTGAATTTATGAAGGCAGGAAATAAATGAGAGGAAAAACAGAGCCCATACCCCAAAGGCATATTTCTACATACCGCCTCCCCCTCAACTGAAATGCCTCATTTACAAATCTAACCTAGAGCCAAACATGAACTTTACTTGAGAAATACGGGGCCTGAAGGAGACTTGACCAGTGGTATCATATTAACTGGAAGCAGAACCCTGGCATTTCTCTCTGTCATATACTGCCCATCAAATGACTTCTTACTTGGCTATCTTTCCTGAACAAATAATTCATTTTACAGCCTTTCTATGAAGTTGTGACGTTGCCCTTTTACCTTTAGGGAAGCGAAGCACAAAGCACACAAAGGCGGCACCGTCAGCTAAATTCTTCACGAATAACAGAAAAAGCAGAGAGCAATACGAATCTCAGATCCAAGGCGTTACCAGCTCTAAAACCTGTACTGGGAAGTGTGGGGTGGGGGGAGCCGGGAGGGCAAGGAATGGAAGGAAATGCTGGTAAAATTACCTTGACCAGGAGGAAACTTGGAGTCTTTTCCCACCGACTGAAGCCCACCAAACTTTTCTGAAACGAACCACAGTAGGGTGGGCTGAGGCAAACGGACTCGCCCAAGGCGCCCGCTCGTTCCCACCGCAGCGCACCCTGTCACCGCCTACAGCGAGTCCGGGAGCTCTCCGCGCAGCGCCTGGAAGACTGAGCCAGAGCCGGAAGCGCGGGGAATCCCGCGAAAGGCGGGGCTGGTGGAGGGCGTGGAGAAAAACCGGACCAATTTACTCCGGCGGGGATTATTGTACAAGGAGCCTATCAACTCCTCCGTAGAAGTTCTCCCAATTGCCAATCTTGGGGCGGGTTCACACCTTCTCCAAGGGAAGCATCTCCCCACATGCCTAGGGCTCGGAGCGCCCCTAGCAACCACGCAAGATTTAAAGCGGAAGGACGGCCCTGGGCCGGCGGTCCCTGGAACCAACCGCGGCCTGGCAGGGAGGCACTTTGGCCCAATCACCTTGGCGGGAACTACAACCAACCAATAGGAAGCAGGCACTGACGGGCGGGCTGAAGGGGTCGCCTGCGCACGCGCAGTTGGAAGCAGGGCCTCAATTTTGTGGTGGTGTGGGTGAGTTGGGTGCTGGTGGACTCGTGTTGGCCCTCAGAAACCCCACGTAGCTGCTGCCAGCTTTTCCTGCCCTCGCCATGTTCCTCACCCGGTCTGAGTACGACAGGTCTGTGCGTCGGGAGAAAGTGGGGTCGGGGTTGTGAGTGGGCAGGACTGGGGCCCGGCCACGGCCTGGGTTCTGCCGTGTCATGGGGCGCCCCAGGAACCCGAGGCTGGCCCGGCCTGGGGATCTCTTGTCCTCCCCAGCCGCCTGCAGTGATTCCCCAAGCTAGACTCGCGCCAGGTGCTACCGCTGAGTCACTGCTGGGTCCCAACTCGGTGCGGAAGGGAGAAGCTCCGCTTTGTGCTTGGGGAAGAAGGCCGAAGGGCCGCGACTCCGACCTTTAACCCGGAGAAGTCCAGGGGTCAACCCCTCCTCCGTTCATCTTTCGTGCTGAGTATGACTGCCTTTTTAAAAAATGTGAACGTGTTGCCTGAAAAAAAAAAAAAGCTACTAGAGATTCTTTAATGGCTCTCATAATTTCAGCTCCCCCTTCCTTCTAGGGGAACAACCTCGTTTTCCGTTTCTTAGTTGTGGAAGTAGAGTAACCTTTCCTTTGGTTGAAATGTAGGAGGGCATGCTGGTATGTATAGTTTCTGCAAAAGTCTGAAAGTATTCTCAGCTATGCCCGGATGGAGTGTGGAGTCTGATTTTATAGGAACTGGAATTTAGAGTGGTTCTTAAGAGTTTCCTCATCACGCTGATTCCACTAGACCTAGACTTTTCGGACTTCTTGAGAAGCTTAAAGCAATTTAGTTTGTGTGTGTGTTAAGGCCACATCTGTTTTTGAAATTAAGGTTGTGAGATTGTTGTATTCATTAAAAGAAAAAAAATATTTTTCAGGGCTTGGAAATGCTGAGTAAAATTGTGCATAGACAATTAGACATTGTTACTTTCAGTTTCTGTTTGGGTGGGTTAGATTTTCACATAGCTGCAAAGATGTTTTTGGGTTTTTTTGTTTGTTTGTTTGTTTGTTTGTTTAGCCAGGAAAGGCAGATGTTTGCTTTCTACTAGCTCTTTAGAAGCTGCATTTCTTGTCAAGTGTATGTTGATCCTGTCAAAAGTTTTATCACTTGGAACTCCCACTTTTTTTATGCTTTTACTGACTCGGAATATATATATGTGAAGTTTTAAAACTGACAGCTTTTCGTACTGTTCTGTAAAATGACTTGGTATTTATTTTCCAGAGCATTAAAAAAAAAAATCCTCCTTGGGTGATAGAATTTTGAGTTAGGGGGTGTATGATAGACATTATTATCCTTATCAGAAAGTCTTTATTAAGGTTCTGTGATCATTTAACATCTTCAATGAGTGCTATGTGTTATTCATTTTTATATCCTCCCAAGAATGCCTAAAATACAGCCTTTTAAAATTCACTTAGCTAATATACTTGCATGCTTGCTGTGTACAAGACACTGTTCTAGTTACTGGCCATACAGCAGTGAACAAAATCAAGATTCTTGCTCTTAAATGGGAGCTTGCCTTTTAAAGAGCTATTTAAAAAATAACTATAGTGCAAGTCAGAAGTGGCTTCATGTCATTAGAGAAATTCAAATCAAGTACTATAGAAAGTTTGTTGAGAGAGGTTGCATTCAATATTAGGGGGTCATTGAAAACTTTTTAAAAAGGAGCCGATATTTAAACTGAGTCTTGAGAAAGAAGAAGATTTTAATAAATATGGACTAAGTGTCAGTAGGTTGGAGGCAGAGAATATAGGATAAACAAAGGAGGGGCAGTGGGGAAACAGTGCCTGTTTGGGAACATTCTTTTCTGTGTGATACATTTGATACATGTATGGGAGTGGTGAACTATGGGGAAAACAGGATGGTGCTAGGTATTGGATGGATTTTTTTTGTAGTGAAGGAGTTTGGGTCACTATTTTTTTTCAAAAATTTTAAAGTGTTTTTATTTATTTTTGAGACAGAGAGAGTTAGAGCATGAGCAGGGGAGGGGCAGAGAGAGAGGGAGACAGAGAATCCGAAGCACGCTCCAGGCTCCAAGCTGTCAGCACAGAGCCCGATCCGGGGCTCGAACTCACAGACCGTGAGATCATGACCTGAGCTGAAGTCGGACACTCAACCCACTGAGCTACCCAGGCGCCCCTGGAGTTTGGGTCACTATTTAGGCAACCATGTGCTATTAATTTTTATTTGAAGAAGTTACATAATTGTGTTTTGCAGAGATTATTTGACAGGAGCAGAAGAAAGAGTGAGTCAATACCAGTTAGAAGGCTTACAATAGTTAGGTGAAAGGTAATGAGGTCGTTGAGAATGAAAGAGTGTTGAGTTACCTTGTGGGAGGAATTGATGTGACTTGGTATATGATTAATGTGGGAGAAGATGGGGAGAAATGAGTCAGATCATTCAGAACTTTCTAGCTTGGGGAACTGAGAGATTGCAGGTGTTTTAAAATAAAAATGAAATAGGATGACAGGAGATGGAACTGATTTTGCAAGGATGGCTGGATTTAAAGAGATATTTCAGATTGGAAGATATTGAGTGTTCGGTGCTAATGGGATATCCAAGTGAAAATGCTCAGGATTCATTAAATTAATCAGGGAAGAGGTCAGACCGGTAATAGAGGTTTGAGAGTAGTTGGTGCTTGATGTAAATGAAATAACCCAAAGAACAGTGAAGTGTGAGAAGACAGCCAAGAGCAGAGCCCATATAAGGATGTAGTAATTAATACTATACTAGGATGAAGTGCCTGAATTAAGGTGAAAATACTGTATTCACATGGTACTTTATCACAAAATTCTTTCATACTCTGTGCAATTCAATATTAATTATCTTGTGATAGATGTACGATAGGTTTTGTTTTTTGTTTTTCATTTGAGGGAATTTAAGCTACTAAGTGGCAGAAAATTTCAGTCTTCTGTCCTCAGACTTTTCACTCAGTGATTTTTAAAAATTGTTCCTAGAGTTCTGAACTTTTTAATGACCTCTGGGATATTACCTCTGGGGCCAGGAGGATTCTGGGATGGTGAGATTCTCTTTTCACTCCTGATTTAGCCCAGAGTAATAATTCCCAGAGGCAGTATAGTGGAACAATTCAAAGATAGGTCTCCGCAGTCACATTGCCTAAATCCTAATTCCACCTCTGCCTCTTACATGCTGACTAACTTTGGGCATATTACTCAACCTCTTTGTCAACTTTCACATCTGTGAAATACTGTCTGTCTTTAAATGTTACTTCATAGGATTATTTTTGAGGGTTAAGTGAATTAAATAATTTAAAGGTTTATAACAATGCCAGGTATATAGTAGATATGCAGTAAATGTCAACTTGTATTATTACCTGTTTTGTATTTCGGGGATACATATACTTTTTTTTTTTTGAAGAAAGAGTTTTTAATAAAACAAATTTGAAAACACTGTATTATATATCATGTTACATGTTATCAAATCCAAACTCTATAAGCCAAGGATCATAACTACTTTCATTCATTTGTTCAAGTATTTTTGAAGTGTCCATTGTGTGCAGAAGACTTTTATAGCTAAGACCATGATTGATGCCTCTTCTCCATAGGGATTTCCAACAGAATGGAACAAGAAAAGGTGGGAAGGTGTTTTAGAAAGAAAAAGAAGTCTAGTGTGTAATTGGTGTAAATATGTATGGAATGAATAAACTAGCTTAGGCTTTAGGAACCAGCCAGATCTCAGTCTGTTAAGATAGCAATACTAATTCATACAAATAAATAGAGAAATGTACCTGTAACTGACTTTTACTGAAAAGTATGGTATTGACATTAAATGCACGTAATGTGAAGGGGAGAAGGATAAAAGCATATTGGGAATTGCCAGGTAGTTTTGGGGGCTTGAATTTACTGAGGGAATTCAGTTTGGTTCAGAGTTGAGGTAGAAAGCCCCTTGCTCTCATTTGATCAGTTTGAAGCCTCTGGGAGTAGCACAGAAGTGTTCCATACATAAGTTCCATTTTCTTGAAAAGCTGTTAATGTACAAAACAATAGCTACAGATTGTTGTGGGCAAAGGAGAATAATGACAACATGCATATCTTGTAGCTATTTGAGCTAGATGTCAAGGAACTTGAGTTTTGTTTCTCTACACTTTTTCTGACAATCTTTAATGCTTTTTTTAATTATAGGGGTGTGAATACTTTTTCTCCTGAAGGAAGATTATTTCAAGTGGAATATGCCATTGAAGCTATCAAGGTATAGTATCAAGTAGCAAGTTTTTGAAATTTCATGGCAACCTACTGCATTGCTGGCAGAACATTTGGAGTAAATGTGTTTTAGCTATCTCTCCCTTTTGTTTTTTAATGTTTTTATTTTATTTTTGAGAGAGAGAGGGAGGTATAGAATCTGAAGCAGGCTCCAGGCTCTGAGCTGTTGGCAAAGAGCCTGACGTGGGGCTCCAACTCACAGAACCGTGAGATCATGACCTGAGCCAGAGTCGGACGCTTAACCGACTAAGCCACCCAGGTGCCCCATGTTTTAGCTATTTGTTTAGAAAATACTCTGTATCTCCCTTTACCCAACCACTAACCGTTTTAATATCAATTTCAATCCTATTCCTGAAGACTTTTGAACAGATCAATGCTTCATAATTATGTAAGTATCTTTTTCTCAGTGGGGCTGAAGGGACATGTTTGTGTTCATAATCCTCTTGGCTATAAAGAGAGAGATATAGAGGTCTGGACTTAGCATCTGGAAGATACTTTGAAAAATTGTTTAACTCATCACCTGTATTCTTAAAATTGTGGATTTGTACTGGACACTTTCAGGACTAAGAGATGTGTCCTGTAATGTAACAAAATCAAATAGTTCAAACCAGTTTTTTTTTTTTAATTTTTTTTTTAACGTTTATTTATTATTGAGAGAGAGAGAGCATAAGCAGGGGAGGGGCAGAGAGAGGGGGAGACACAGAATCTGAAGCAGGCTCCAAGCTCTGAGCTGTCAGCACAGAGCCTGACGCAGGGCTCGAACTCACAAACCACGAGATCATGACCTGAGCCAAAGTTGGTCGCTCAACCAACTGAGCCACCTAGGCGCCCCAAACCAGTATTAACAAAATCAGTAAGTGAGCTATCTATACTTAAAGTTAGTTATCACATGGGATCTGCATTTGTTGAATTATGGATAATCTAAGTTCTGATTTAGGTTATCCAAGGAAGGTCCAGGCATCAGTATTTTTAAGGGCTCCTTCAGTGATTCTAATATCTAGCAAGAATTGAGAATCAATGATCTAGATGAACCCATTACTCTGTGCTTCAGTCACCTCTACATCCTTAAATAACCTCTGTTTGTATAGTCCTAGTGATAGAATATTTTCTCACTAGGTAGCTCATTCTGTTAGAAAACAATTCATAATGGTTTAGAAATTTATCCTTGTATTGAATCAAAAGTCTAGCTTCCTGGGGTGCTTGAGTGGCTCAGTTGGTATCGGCTCAGGTCATGATCTCATAGTTAGTTGGATCAAGCTCTGTGTCAGGCTCTGCACTGATAGCATGTAGCCTGATTGGGATTCTCTCTCTCCCTGTCTCACATTCTCTCTCTCTCTCTCTCTCTCTCTCTCACACACACACACACACACACACACACACACAATAAATAAATAAACTGTAAAATAAATAAATCAAAGTCTAGCTTCTTTGAAGTTTCCTTAGTTGTCCCTAGTTTTGTCCTTGAACCACACAGGATGTTTAAACCTTTTCCAAAAACAGTTCTTCAAATAATTGAAGAGAGCTACTGTGTTTCTAAGTTACCTATTATAAAAAGAGTGTATTTTAGAAAACTATTGTATGAGAATCTAGAAAAGGGTAAAAGAGACTGTGATTAGTTGAAGACATAGAAGTAAAGGTGGATGCACTATGATAGATGGTGGGACAGAAAGTGGTGGGCCAGCTACAAGTGCCTGTTTCTGATCATCTTTGCCCTGTATTGAAACCATACATTATTATGAATTGTGAAGACTATGACGATTTCAAGCTGTGGCATTTATTTTGAGCCTCTAAAGATAATAGTCCTATCCAAGCCAAGAATAATCCTCAGTTTTGGGGGGGGTTCTTCTTTAAGCTTCTTACTGCTAGTAATTTTCAGATTGCTTAAAGATAATTAGAGACCATGTGATGTCTACCCTAGGTTGGGCTAAGATAGAAATAGCCATGTGACCCTTTAATAGATGTGACTTAACCCATGTGAAAATTCAGGCTCTTTGGTATTTAAACAACCTGGTTGTCGCCTTGGCAACTTCTGAGTTGTCAATGAGAAAGCAATTTGATAAGCATAAGTATTCAGTAGCATGAAAGGAGCTGGAGAAACGACTAAGAATGGCAAGTATAAGTTGTCATTTGGAGGTACGGTATGGATGGCATGGGTGAAAGACAGCCAGCAGAAGTGGGGAAAAAATGCCTTTGGAGTAAGTTTTTTGGGGGAAGGAAGGATAATCTGGCAGTGTCAAAATTACCATATTAAACTGAGCATGTGGACATTGGTTACTATGAGTTATACTAAAGAAATACTAGGTAGAGTCTTCAAATGTTCCCTCACTTCCTTTCCTCAGTCCCCACCAAGGGGTGGGGTGGACTTTAGGCAGAATTGTAATACTGAAATATCTGGGGTAAATGTAAGTGTTCAAAAGAAAATTCCCTTGATTTTGGTACATTTTATTACTTAGTCTGTCTTGAAAATATTAATCTTTCGGGGCGCCTGGGTGGCGCAGTCGGTTAAGCGTCCGACTTCAGCCAGGTCACGATCTCGCGGTCCGTGAGTTCGAGCCCCGCGTCGGGCTCTGGGCTGATGGCTCGGAGCCTGGAGCCTGTTTCCGATTCTGTGTCTCCCTCTCTCTCTCTGCCCCTCCCCCGTTCATGCTCTGTCTCTCTCTGTCCCAAAAATAAATAAAAAACGTTGAAAAAAAAATTTAAAAAAAAAAAAAAAAAAAAGAAAATATTAATCTTTTTTTTGGAGTGGAAACTTAGGAAGTTATTTAAGTTGGAGGCCAAATTGAACAGGCTGTGAATTCTTATAATATGAGAATTCTTCATCCACAAAATAGTTATAGTACCCAGGGACTATTGACATTTTGGACTGGATAATTCTTTATTGAGAGACCATCCTGTGCATGGTAGAGTGTTCAGCGGGATTAGATGCTAGTAGCACTCACACTTCTAACTGTGACAACCAAAACTGTCTCTAGATTTTGTCCTCCAGATACATGTCCCCTGGAGGATAAAATGGCCCCTGGTTGAGAACAAGTCTGCCAGATAAAATTTAAAAGTAGATATAAAGGGAGTGTCTGGGTGGCTCAGTTAAGTGTACAACTTTGGCTCAGGTCATGATCTCGGCTTGTGAGTTCAAGCCCCACATCAGGCTCTGTGCTGACAGCTCAGAGCCTGGAGCCTGCTTCAGATTTTGTGTCTCCCTCTCTTCCCCTTCCCCACTTGTGTTCTCTCTCTCTCTCTCTCTCTCTCTCTCAAAAATAAATAAACATAAAAAAAAAAAGTAGATATAAAGTCTGTCCTGCTCTGTTCAGTTGGAGATTTAAGAGCAATGTACTATACGTAAAACAACTAGAGAACAACTAAGTGCCAAATTAAATTCTCTAGTAATATTTTCTGACTTTTACATTTTTATTCTTAAGGCATACCTGCATGTAGTTTTAGAATCAAAAGATAAAATAATTATATCAACCTTGTAACAAAAACAGCAATCCCTGAGGACTGCCCCCTCTATCTTCAGCTTCCCAAAAGCAACACTTTTAAGATCTTTTAGCTGATAATTTTCTTGGCATTTGCTTCCATATTTCTAGCACAGAAGCAGACAGCCAGCAGAAGTGGGGAAAAAAAATTTTGTTTTTGTTTAGATATTATCCACAGACTTTACATTATAGACGATGAAGATTTTTGCCCCCAATGACACACATGGACACACACACACACTTTCCTCCTGGGGTGGAGGTACAGCAATTCACTCAATATATACTTTTGTGAGATCATTAGTCAACACTTATAGTCATATGACTATGTAAATGTATTCACAGCTGAGCCATTTTTCCATTTCTGCACAATATTTTCCTGGAGTTAAGAGCTCTTCTTTTTTAAAAATTTACTTAATTTAATGTATACATGTCATAAATAATCCCCAAAGTCTCTCTAGGTTATATGTATCTTCTCAAAATTTCCAAGCACATTAAGTATCCAGTAAAGATTCTTAAAAATATCTTTGAGCTTCTGACCTGTTCCAATTCTGGACTAGTTCTCTGGGCATACTGCTTTTTCAATTTCTAAGCTCCTTTATTTTTTCCTTTTTCTTATTAGTGTCCTATTTTTGTTTTATGGATGAAATATATTCTTTAAGGGTTTTTTTTTTAAACTTTTCTTTCAATTTTTTTTTTCTTGAATTGGTTAGATTCTTTAGAGCTATGTTTTTTAAGCTATAGGTCTTGACCAATTAGTGAGCATTGAAATCAATTTAGTGGGTTAAGGTAGCATTTCTTTTTGAGTGGAATAGAACAGTAGATATCAGAATGCCATGTTGATACTGTTGGTGTTTCATTGTTTTTTTCCCACGTTGTTTCTATTGTATTTATTTGCGTATGTTAGTATGTTTTGATCATGATATAAGATATATTTCTTAATGTCGATTTTGTCCAAAATGTTTGAAAACTGTTCTAGAGAAAACTGCCCCTTCTCATTTCATGCCTGAAGGGTGTTTCAGCTACTAGCTTCAGAGAGCTGAATGGGGAAAGAAGGCTGAAGTTCTTAACCTTCAGCTAGTCAGTCTTTACTTAATCCCCTGTTTTCACTCTGGTACTCCTGCCTTTGACTGTGCTTAGTGTCCCCCAATCCAAAGACCACTGTCTGTTTTACCCTTTCCAGAGTTTTCTATAGGAGTGGGGGTGGGAGCTGTCATCTAGCTTTATAGCCTAGGGGAGGGGATCTGGAAATCTGTTTCTTAGGTAAACACTGAACTGATTTTGTGATTTTTAGCTCCTTTGTTTCTATTTCCAGAGGTCCCTTTCTTTTTTGGGATCCTATAATGTAAATCAGATTGTTTCTTGATTTTCTTTACTACTGGTTTAGGGTTCAGATTTCTCAGGTCTATTAAGTAAATTATCACTAACCTGTCTTCTTTCCTAGAAATTTTGTTGCTGTGTCTTTGCCCATTTTCTTTGTGCTAGTATATTTGTGCATCGCCCCCTACCCCCTGACTCTGCCATCCTTTAATTTTGTACTATTACGAGGCTAGGGGAAGGAGTAGAGCTAATGTGTGTGTTCAGTCTATACCTTTACCTAGAAGTATGAATGCCCATTTTTTACATAAAGTTCTTTAACAGTCCTCTCCTGTAGTTATGCATATATATTAAAAAAAAAAAGCTTGTATATACATTTAAAAACATTTGTAAATAAAGTCACAACTTTATGCATTTGAAAAATAATTCACTTATGTATGAGACATGATTATGCAGTCTGCAGTCATGTTAAGCATGTTATGCATAATGATTCATGAAATTCCTTGGACTCCTTTACAATAACAGGTTCTGGGAGTCTGATGCTTGCACTGGCAGGCATTGCTTTGTGGAACTAACTAAATAATAATGGTAATTCAGGGGCACCTGGGTGGCTCAGTCAGTTAAGCGTCCAACTCTTGATTTCAGCTCAGGTCATGATCTCATGGTTTGTGAGTTAAGGGATAAGTAATATGGCATGAGAAAATGGGTTGGGCTATACCTGGTAGATTTTGTTGGAGAATAATGAGTAATAAAGTTTGAAATGAAAAGTGAGATTAGGTTTTGAGGGCTTTGGAAGCTTATTTGGATTTTATGTGACAGGCAATATAGGGAGATGTTAGTTCTTCAGAGAAGAAGTATAATTAAAATAGCATTTTATTAGATCAGTTAGGCTATAACATGAAATATACATTAAGAGAGAGATTAAGATGGGGAACCTAAGTAAGAGGATGTTGAAGTAATCTAGGCATATAAGAAGAATGACTAATTTTGTTACTCATTTATTATGTGCCAGGCACCATTTTAAGCATTTTATGTATTAATATATTTACTTTCTTGATGTTTTATTACCCCCATCTTGCAGATAAAGAAACAGACATAGAGGGATCGGTGACTAGAATGGTGCCCTGGAGATGGGGAGATGAAATTAAGCTATATTGTAAACTGCTAGTGACCTCAAAAAATTAAGTTAATAATTATGTTTGTGGTGGTGTTTTTGTTTCTTCTTTTGTTTGTCTGTTTGTTTATTTATTTTGGGGGAGAGGGAGAGAAAAAATCCCAGGCAGGCTCCGTGCTGCCAGCACAGAGCCTGGCACAGGGCTCTATCTTACAAACTGTGAGATATGACCTGAGCCAAAATCAAGAGTTGGACGCTCAACCCACTGGGCCACCCAGGCACCTTTTTCCTTTTTTTAATGTACACTACTTTTCTGGAGGTCATGTAGATTTGAGAAATACTACCTTTGGGGACAGGTCAAGAGAACAGAGGTGAAAAGAAAAACATTCTAGTTTTATTACTTTTTTGCCCGTTGATGTTTAGAACTTTAGAATCTACCCCTCTCCAAAATATTGGCATTAGAGTTGATCATTTTCCAGATGTTTTCAAGACTTCATTGAACTTTTCCCTTTAGAAGAACAAAATCTGTAAATCAAGTGTTCCTGCCATTGACAAGAATAACACATTACTTATTAGGGTGCTGTTTATACTCTCTGAATACTTGGTATGGCTAATTGAAGCTTCTGTCTTGTGCAGTGTTCAGAGAGATTCCTGGTGAGTATGTGAGACTGTTCTTTGACCTGTACATGATAACTATAACACGTTTCTTTTTAGCTTGGTTCTACAGCCATTGGGATTCAGACATCAGAGGGTGTGTGCCTAGCTGTGGAGAAGAGAATTACCTCCCCACTAATGGAGCCTAGCAGCATTGAGAAAATTGTAGAGATTGATGCTCACATAGGTAAGGAGGAGGGGGAAGTTGTTCTATAGGATCTGGCTTGGATTAATTAGTCTTCTTTGGTGTTCCACAGGAGGTTCATTAGATGAACATCTTATCCCCTTATTAGCTACTGTTTTCCAGGCAGTAAGCCAGTGTGCATAATATAGGAGTGGGAAGCAATTGTAGGGCTCAGCCTACTTCCAGAAGTTCCTTTCTCTTTCAAATTGAGACTTGGCGAATATGATGGTTGTCGAAATATGTAAAGGTTGAATCATAGGCCAGCTCCCTATGATGGCTGGGTCTTCAATGTTGCATAATGTTAGCCCTAGTAGGAAGCCATCTGGAGCAGAGGATCATGTGGAAAACTAGAGTGTCCACTAGAAAGAGGAATTCTTAAAGGTCTTTAGAGTGACTAAGGTTCAGAGAGCATGAGAATAATAGATTTTGAGCAGATCAGTCCTCTTCCTCTGTTTTCAGATTTATCTTTTTACTCCCTGTCTTCCCCTATATCCCCCACACCCCAGCACTCTTTTTTGTTTTTGTTTTTGTTTTTGTTTTGGTCTCTGTTATAATTTCCCTGCCTTAGCTTCTGGCATCATTGTAGCATTACAGGGTGAGTAGTTCTGCATTTTAGTTGACTGTTGAAATTTTCTTAACCATTTAGTCATCTAATTAGTGGAATATTGGTAAAATAATTAGTTGCCTGAAGGCCTCAGAACCAATGCCATGGTGACTCCAGGAGCTTGACAGTATCTTTCAGATGTAGAAGCTGAGATTTAGTCCTTTAAGAACATTTTGTCTACTTAATCCCAAGTTGTGTGTCTGGAGATAGATCAGTGTCACTTCATTCAGCAAATTGAGAACCTACCATGTGCCAGACCTATGCTAGTCACCAGGGATACAGAGAAAAATGAGACATAGTCCTTATGTTTCAGAAGCATACAGTCTGATAGTGGAGGTGGACATGTAAATAAGTAAATGCAGTTGAGTGACGTAGGTGTTAAGAGAGGCTGTAGTATGTGCTCAGTAGGGGTACAAAAGAGGAAATCATTAGTTTTGTCTGGGACCAGTGGTAGTGGGACTTACAGAAAAAGATTCCATAAAGCGATGCTTGAGCTGAGTTGAATTCTGAAAGATGAGGAAATGGTCACTAAGTGAACAAGTGTGTGGGTATAGGAAGGGAGAGCACTCCAGTCAGAGGGAATAGAAATGAGCAAACCCTTAGTGGTGTAAAATAGGGAATACCCTAGCACAAGAAGTTTGGTATGACTGGCAGGTGGACTGTAGCAAGAAATAAGTCTTGGATCAGACAGTAGAAGTCTTTTTACCATGCTAAAGAGCTTCAACTTGATGGGAAAGATTTTAAGCTTTGGGGTAATATCATCAGATTTTGAGAGAGAGAGAGTATGAGCAGGGGTGGGGCAGAGAAAGAGGGAGAAAGAGAGAATCTCAAGCAGGCTCTGCACTGTCAGCAAGGAGCCTGATGTGGGGCTTGACCCCACGAACTGTGAGATCATGACCTGAGCCTAAACCAAGAGTCAGATGCTTAACCAACTGAGCCACCCAGGTGCCCCCAGATTAGTCTTTTAGAAAGACAGTTCTCATAACAAGGTTGCAGGTAGAGTGAAGGGGCCTGAGACTGGAGGTAGGGAGACCTGGAAAGAAATTTCCTTTAATCCAAATAGAAACAATGAGGAATTTAACCAAGGCAGTAGACAGAGAATGGACAACGTAAGGATTAATGCTGGACAGGTTAATCAGATGGAGATTGATAGAATTTGGGATCTGATTGGTTGTGAGGGCCAAGGAGTCTAGAAGGAAGAAAGAACTTGATTTGAGTTGGTGGTATGTCCAAGTAGATATATTAAGGGAGTCATTGGCTTCATAGGTTTGAAATATGGTAGTAAGGCTTAAGCTGGAAATACAGATTTCAAGTTATGGCATATAAAGTAACAGCTATAACGTTGGCATCTTGGACCATCAGGCAAACTTTCTTTCTAAACTAATTGGTTTGTATTTGGTCAGGGAGGTGAAAAAGCTTTTGATTTTATCCTGGGGCCTTTTATAGCTCATAGTGACATGGTTATTTTTTTCCTTATTTCTTCTGTTGGGATGTTAGTGTTCGCTTAGTTTGAAAGTGTATTGTGGTCTACGAGAATGCTAAAGGAATGCTTAAGGATGTAATATGTGAAAATTCATGCTTGTTTGGCTGTTCTTGCCTGTCTTCTATCTTAATACTGGACTTCTGAGTTATTGCAGATGGTTTTATTTATTTGTAGTATAATTATACTTGTGTTCAGTATAATCAAATAATTTCCCATCTAACCTCTTGGGTGTATTGCTATGGGATTGCGTATGGCCGCCATGGTTCCATTCCAGTGTTTCAGCATTTCTTGAGTGGATGAAAGAGTTCTGCTAGGATTTGGCCCCTGGGTCACTATTGCTTTTACATTGCAGGTTGTGCCATGAGTGGGCTAATTGCTGATGCTAAGACTTTAATTGATAAAGCCAGAGTGGAGACACAGGTAAAATTAGCATCATCTCTCCTTTTTACCTTGATGCTTGAGTTCCTTGTTTAATGATGTAGCTGCCTGGGCTGTATTGCAGGCTATCTGTGTTAATATCAGATGTAGCTCTTAGGAGTGATTTTTGGATAGACCACCTAGTTAATAACTTGTTGAGGCTTGGAGTCTAGCCATCCAACCATTGCAGCTTTAAGGAAGCCCTGGTAAATAGTGCTGACAGTCTCTTGCTTCTTTTTGATTTGCCTTAAATAAAGCAAGCATTGCACTACATTCTGTTCCCTAATTAACTGTGGGAGCACCATAGCAGGAAGTGGACATAGCTAAAGGACATTCTACCCCAACTGCCTTTGGTGCTGGGCTTGCAAGTAACAGCTCTCCTATGGTGAGTAATGTTATGTACCAGGTCAAGAATGCTGATTTTGTTTTTTTCTTTGAGTACCTGCTGCTTCGAGAAAAGACCAGTAAGAAAAAAATTCCTGATTGATAAAACTTTTTGCACTTATTTTCAACTTTACTGTCAGTACTTATGTAAGAGTAAGTCATTTAATTTAAACACCAACACAATGATAAGGTAGGCTCTTTGAGGGAAAGTGGCACTTAGCTGTTAGCATTCACTTTGTGAAAAGACTAAGCTTAGTGCTGTGAAGGGCTAACTCTGTTTTTCAAGGGAATAATCCTCTAGTCGGTCATTAATGCTTAGGGTACTTTGATCACAGTTTCTTTCTAGAGCTATTTCTCTTCCTCTCATGTAGGCCCAAGCATTCGAGTTCAGTGTTAAGAAAAACACACTGGAGCTGAGCCTTCGGTTTGCAACCATAGTCCACAGGGATGTATGTAGTGAGATGGTGGACTGCTTTAATGCTTTTCTTATTTAAAAGTTAGACCACATTTTGCTCTTTTTCTAGAACCATTGGTTCACCTACAATGAGACAATGACCGTGGAGAGTGTGACTCAGGCTGTGTCCAATCTAGCTCTGCAGTTTGGAGAAGAAGATGCAGATCCAGGTGCCATGGTGAGTGTGGTGTTTGTGGCAAGTTTCCTTCTAAGGGACTTAGGACATTTGTCCTCTGAACATACCTTTCCCAGCCCCTCTTACCTCCTGCTTCAGTAGCCATTTGTTTATCTTAATACCTCTTGTTTTTTGGTTCTAGTCTCGTCCCTTTGGAGTAGCACTGTTATTTGGAGGAGTTGATGAGAAAGGACCCCAGCTGTAAGAATTTGCCATTTTTTCCTGTTTCTTTTTTTGTAGAATTATTTTAATTTGGGATGGGGACTGGTTGTCTAAATTGAGAGGATTATTGTAGAATTATAAAAAATGAAGGGCTTCTAACTCTAAAGTTCAGTGATTCTGTGCTGTTTATACAAAGACAAACATTCTGTGAAGAACTTCCCTGTTGGAACCACTGCTGATTCTGGAAAGAATTAGAAGCAACTTTGTACTATAGTCAGGGTGTGTTTTAGAGCTTTGCTTTAGAATGCTGATTTGTTCCTTTTCCTCAAATATTATTTAGATAGGCATACACAAGTGCCATATTTATATCTTCTATACTTCTAAATTTCTGAGGAATGAATTAATTTTCTTAAACACTTTTTAAAAGATCTGGTTTTGGGGCGCCTGGGTGGCGCAGTCGGTTAAGCGTCCGACTTCAGCCAGGTCATGATCTCGCGGTCCGTGAGTTCGAGCCCCGCGTCAGGCTCTGGGCTGATGGCTCGGAGCCTGGAGCCTGTTTCCGATTCTGTGTCTCCCTCTCTCTCTGCCCCTCCCCCGTTCATGCTCTGTCTCTCTCTGTCCCAAAAATAAATAAAAAACGTTGAAAAAAAAAATTAAAAAAAAAAAAAAAAAAAAGATCTGGTTTCAGGTGCCTGGGTAGCTCAGTTGGTTGAGCGTCCAACTCTTGATTTTAGCCCAGGTCATGGTCCAGTGTCCTGGGATTAAGTCCTGCATTGGGCTCCATGCTTAGCATGGAGCCTGCTTGGGATATTCTCACCTCTCTCTCTGCCCCTCCCTGGCTCGTGCATACTTCCTATCTTAAAATAAATAAACTTTAAAATAAAAGATCTGGTTTCTATAGCTGCATGTGACTTTGCATGTGAATTTTGATCTTGGGGTTGTGAGTTGAGCCCCACATTGGGTATAGACATTACTTAAATAAACTTAAAAAAAAAAATCTGGTTTCTCTAGGCATACAACATCTTTTGGACCTGTACCTCAGTATTTCAGTGGAGTTTCCACTGCAGGGCCAAGCATTTATATTCTTTAGTGAGATATTTGTTACATAAAATGCCACCACTCTTAAGCATTTGTGACCCCCTTCTTTTGGGGGGTTTTGCAGGTTTCATATGGACCCATCTGGGACCTTTGTACAGTGTGATGCTCGAGCAATTGGCTCTGCTTCAGAGGGTGCCCAGAGCTCCTTGCAAGAAGTTTACCACAAGGTAATTGAGTACTCTCACAACTTTTATTATTATTTTATAAATCAAGGTATAATTTACATAAAATGGGAAGACCTTAAGTGTTCAGTTCTAGGAGTTCTAGGAGTACACACCCTCGTGACCACCACCTAAAACAAGATGGAGAACACTTCCATCACTTCCTGAAATGCTTATTTCCTCTCCGTTCACTCTCTTCCTCCCTTTCAACCATGTTTACCACTGTAGATTAGTTTTGTCTGTTCTTGTCCTTTCTATAAATGCAGTCATACAGTTTATATTTTGCATTTGCCTTTTTTGTTCAATAATGCTGTTTTTAGGATCCATTCATATTTTTGCACATATCAGTAGTTAATGCTGAGTGCTGTACCATGGTATAGATGACCTCAGTTTGTTTACCCTTTATCTTGAAAGCTTTACTTAACAGATAGATTTCCTAGTCTGGCTCTAGAAGCAAGTAGACATTTGGCATTTTTTACCTTGTAGGATGGGAAGACTTGGCTTTGGGTAACTTGTTGTGGTTGAAGGCTATCTTACTTACTGGTTCACACAGGGATGTCTACTCCCCTCTACCCCTGATAGTATTGATTTTATGTGTGGAAGAAATTGGGTTCATGGGTTCAAAACACGGTACTACAAGAGCAGGTTTACTAAACCAGTGGGCTACCTTTTTAGATCATTTGGGAGTTGTGAATCATAGGATATTCCCAATATTATCTTGTTTCTGTATTAAAAGAGGATAACTAGAGAAGTGTAGCCCTTTCCACTTCTTCAAAGATCACTTAATATGAAAGTTGGTGACTTTGATCTGGTTCAAAATAAGACTTGAAACTTTGAATGAATGTATTCTACTTATTTACTGTTTACTTGAATTCTAGAGATACCTGGTAATGCACTGTACTTACTAAGCTGCTTGATTTAGTAATATTTGCTATATCATTCAGGGAGATAGGGGAAATCTTTGAAGGAAGGAGGAATTACATAATGGCTACTCTTCTTACCCTTTTTGTTTCAAGTCTATGACACTGAAAGAAGCCATCAAGTCTTCACTCATCATCCTCAAACAAGTAATGGAGGAGAAGCTGAATGCAACTAATATAGAGGTATTTTCTCTTGTGGTGTTTTTTATTCAGATATCATAGCTCCCATATCTCCCAGGGAAATAATCACATTTTGTATGCTCAGCCCTTAAGAAGTTATTGCTATCCTTTGAAGCTCCAATACTTCTATAATAGTAATAAGAATGGACTGTCCCCAAAACGTGTTAACTTATCCTAGGACATTAGGAAAGTTGCCTGGAAGAGGTGATGCTAGAGAAGGGAAGAGAAGGGTACTCCAGGAAGAGGGAACAGCCATGTGCAAAGGCTCAAAGATATAAAATAACATTGTATGCAAAGGAGAATTTGAGGGTTTTCTGAATGCTGGGGTGCAAGATATATGTAAGGTAGTGAGTGAGGTGGCAAGAGATGATACCAGAGAGTTGTGGACCAGATTCTGACTGCCCTTATTTAGGATGCTAAGAGTAGATGGGAGAAAAGGAGATAATGGTGAGTAAAAAGATAGAGTAGGTTTGCAGGTGAATTGAGAGAGAGGTCCTGTATTTCCCTGGTGAATGTTAGATCATCTGCTGAGAGTGGGTGAATTCAACAGTAGAGTTAAGGCAAATGGGAACTATTTGGAAGAGTCTTTATGGACAGGGAAAAAGGAAGGCTGGGATAAGCAAAAGGACTGCTGGGCTACCTTAAAATACTAATGGAAAAAAAAAAAACTAGCGGAGGCTCCATTTACCAGATTGTTATCACAAGTTAGGATGGAGGGGTGGCACCTGGGTGGTTCAGTCAGTTGAGGGTATGACTTCAGCTCAGGTCATGATCTCACAGTTTGTGGGTTCGGGCTCTGTGTTGGGCTCTGTGCTGACAGCTCAGAGCCTGGAACCTGCTTCAGATTCTGTGTCTCCGTTTCTCTGCCCTTCCTCCTCCCACTCATGATCTGTCTCTATCTCTCAAAAATAAATAAACATTAAAAACAAGGGGGAAAAGCTGGAAAAAAAAAAGTCAGGGTACAGGGTGCCTGGGTGGGTCAGTCGGTTGAGCGTCTGGCTCTTGGTTTCAGCTCAGGTCACAATCCCAGGGTCGTGGGATTGAGACCTGTGTCAGGTTCTGTGCTGAGTGTGGAGCCTGCTTAAGATTCTCTCTGCTCCTCTCCCCTGCTTGCTCGCTCTCTGTCTCTCTGTGTCTCTCTCTCAAGTAAAAGAAGGGGAAAAAAAAGGTCAGGATGGTGGTCATAATATTATATTTCAATTAAAAAATTTTTTAAAGGCAACTGTGTCTGTAATCACAAATCAGTAACTAAACCAATCAGCACTTACCAGAATTATGTCAGCTGTACTCAGTGTGCATTGAGAAAATGTATGTTTAGGTTAATCCCTGGTGAAGCATGGCTGGTTAAGGGCTGACAAATGTCTTGCCATTAGAGCCAGCCAGCTTCCACAGGCTACAGTGAAAGGGGCAAACTTGAATGTCAAAACAAGGGGCTGGCCTAAAGTTGGGAAAGCATGGGTGGAATTGGAGAGAGGAGGTGGGGGGAAAGAGGGGTTACTTCTTGAGCAGTAACAGGAAGAAGAGGAGTTTGGAATAGAAATGGAAAAACCTACTACATAAATACTATTTTTACACTTTCTTAGTAACAGTGATACCCGGTCTGACCCTTAGGAGGGAGTTTGTCAGTTCTTTTCTGGTACTTTGGGGGTGTTTGGTACTGAATGAGATAGGGTCTTGCCATTTCTTTTCTTCTTCTTCTTCTTCTTCTTCTTCTTCTTCTTCTTCTTCTTCTTTTTTTTTTTTTTTTGTTGTTGTTGTTGTTTTAATGTTTATTTATTTATTTTGAGAGCAAGTGGATGAGGGACAGAGAAAGAGGGAGAGAGAGAATCTCAAGCAGGCTCTTTGCTGTCGATGCAGAGCCTGATACAGGGCTCTATCTCACAAATCGTGAGATCACGACTTGAGCTGAGATCAAGAGTCGGACATTCTACCATTTGAGCCACCCAGGCACCGCGGGTCTTGGCATTTCTGCCAAAACTACCCCCTTCTTCCTACCTCAGAGTAATTCAGAGATAGCTCTGCTGACTTCACAATGCAGGTTCTGAGGTCTGCTTGGTTCAGTTGAAACTGCATAGATTTTTAGCTCATTCAGTTTCAGTGTTGCTTTGAAAAGAGCATCAGATGTGTCTCAGTCATGCTCTCTCATTGTTTTTTTAATGTTTATTTTTGAAAGACAACGTGAGTGGGGGAGGGACACAGAGAGGGAGAAAGAATCCCAAGCAGGCTCCATCTGTGCTGTCAGCACAGAGCCCGATGTGGGGCTAGAATGCACGAACCGTGAGATCATGACCTGAGCTGAAGTCAGATGCTTGACCAACTGAGCCACCCAGGACCCCCCATGCTCTATTGTTAACTATATTACTCCCTGACTTAGTTATTTTTGCATTTCAAAAGGTCACTTTCACTTGTCTAAGACAGTTTACTCCACCGGTACTCTGATAGTTTCCAAATCTGACTGGCCATCAGTCTTTGGAAATCAAGTCCAGAAATCTGTACTTTTGAAATCTCCTTGGGTGATTTTGATGGTCAGTCTGAGAAAGTCAGGCATTTGGGGGCCCCTGCTCTACCAGTTGTCCCTTGGATCACCAGCCTGTCCTTCTCTACAAAAAAGGAAAATTTCCAAGCTGCATCTTTTTTTAGAAAAACAAAACAAAGCACACCTTTGTTAACTCCTCCTTCTACCTAGTATCCTGTCTTAAAAAAAAAAATCCACTTTGTTGAGATATAGTGTACATGCTGTAAAATGTACCTATTTTAAGTATACAGTTCAGTGAATTTTGACAAATGTATAATCTGCCACCACAATTAAGGTATAGAACATTTCTACCATCCCAAAAAGTCTCCTCATGCCCCTTTTTAGTTCGTTCCTTCCCACTGATCTGCTTTTTGTCGTTAGATTTTTCTTTCATGTTCTAGAATTTCATATAAATGGGTCACACAGTATGTGCTCTTTTGTGTCTAACTTCTTTCACTCAGCATAATGATTTTTGAAATTCATCTCGTGTGTATCAGTCTGTTACATGTTATTGCTGGGCGCTATTCCATTCATCCTTTTTTGTAATCTTTATTACTAGGTCTTTTCCCAAGAGAACCTATATCCATTGTCCTCACCGCTTCTCCCCTCATTTATTCCTCAATTGCTACCATTTGTTAGTGTTCTTAATATTTCCCTGGGACTTTTCTTATTTTGCTAAGTTAACTCCAGTTTGTCAGATTTCGTGGTCACTTTTTAAACCTATTATCTGACTTTTCTGAAGCAGACTCCTCAAATTTTTGACAATTCTATAAATTTTTTTTTAATGTTTGTATTTTGAGACAGAGAGAGACAGCATGAGCAGGGGAGGGGCAGAGAGGGAGGGAGACACAGAATCCGAGGCAGGCTCCAGGCTCTGAGCTGTCGGCACAGACCCCGACGCAGGGCTTGAACTCACGGACTGTGATCGTGACCTGAGCTGAAGTCAGACGCTCAACCGACCGAGCCACCCAGGTGCCCCAAATTTTTGACAATTCTAAAACGAAACATTATCTTTCCTGAAAACCATTTCATCTTCCTGCCCTTCTAATCTTAGTTGATGATGCTACCGGTATGTATACCTGTCATTCACAGTAGAAACCTAGAAGACTTCGGCTTCCCTTTTTTTTCCCTTCACTGAATTGTTCCCTTCACTGTCTTTGCCCCCTTGTAAATAATTGACATATTATAGTGCCTCCTCTCCATCCCTACTTCCAGTGCCTTCTTTTGTTCAGGCACTCAATTTTCTCCTGCCTTGTATCCTTTCAGAGGTTTCCTAACTAGTCTTCTTGCCTCTAGCCTTGCCATCTTTCCTTTCATTCCATTTCCTTCATTGTGCTTACTGAGGTTGATTTTCTAAATTACATATCTAGTCTTGATTGTTCTCCACTTGAAAACATCTTTTCTGGGGGCACCTGGGTGGTTCAGTCGGTTAAGCATCCGACTTCAGCTCAGGTCATGGTCTCGTGGTCCTTGAGTTCAAGCCCGATGTTGGGCTCTGTGCTGATAGTTCAGAGCTGGGAGCCTGCTTCAGATTCTGTGTTTCCCTCTCTCTCTCTGCCCTTCCCCCCACTCTCATGCTCTGTCTCTCTCAAAAAATAAACATTAAAAAAATTGAAAAAGAAATCTTTTCTGACTCCCGTCTATAAGATAAATCCTAAACTTCTTTCATGGTATGATAATTTACTGTTCTTAAGTCATATGTTTAATCTGTTAGGCACCTTGCTAAGCATTTTGCGTGCAATTGTTTCTTTTAATCCTCACAGTACCTCTCTCAGATTGGTATTCCTATTTCCATTTTACAAAAGAGGAAACTGAAGCTTTGAGAGGGTAGGACCTTGCTCAAAATAACAGTGGTAAATGATGGAGTCAAAATTTGAACCCAGCTGTGATTGGGGTCCAGTACTTTTTCTTTTTTTTAATTTATTAATTTATTTTTGAGAGAGAGAGAACACAAGTGAGGGAGGGGCAGAGACAGAGAGAGACACAGAATCTGAAGCAGGCTATAGTCTCTGAGCTGCCAGTGCAGAGGCCCGCTCAGGGCTCAAACCCATGAATCGTGAACATGGGTTCTCTCTTTGTTGAGAGAACTTTTTTTTTTTTTTTAAGTCTGTTCCCAGATCAGATCTTCAGGTGTTTTAAAATGTTAGTAGTCTTTTTGTGTTTTTCCTGTAAGTGAAGCGGCAAATAATACACATCATGTAATTGGATTATGCTAATTCTGACCTGACTTGAGCTGAAGTCAAATGCTTAACTGACTGAGCCACCCAGGCGCTCCTGTGCCCTGTACTTCTTTTTTTTTCTTAATTTTTTAAATGTTTACTTGTTTTCAAGAGAGTGGAGGAGGGATAGAGGTGGGGGTGGACAGAGAATCTGAAGCAGGCTCTGTGCTGACAGCAGAGAGCCTGATGCGGGGCTCAAACCCACAAGCTGTGAGATCACGACCTGAACTGAAGTCGGACACTTAACCGACTGAGCTACTCAGGTGCCTCCTGGGGTCCTGTACTTTTATAACCACTATAGTATACTGTCTTTCCTACTTCGCCTCCCGTTTTATCTCCTCCCATATGCAGTCTCTGCTCTAGCCATTCAGAATTACTTCATTTTGCAAATATATCCTCTTGTTGCATGCTTTATACATGTGCACATTCCATCTGCTCTTCTGGTTCTCCACTGTGTGACCCATTTTTGAGTTGTGACACAACTCAAAAGTTGCTTCTCTTTGAAACCTTGCTTGACTCCCCCTAGATCACTCCTTTGTGCCTCTACATATGCTCAGCTCTCTTATAACACCTGGCATTAAAAGCATTTGGTGTCCAGCACCCTTAGTAAATAAAAAAGATTTTCTTTATCTTTGGATCCCTCATGCCTAGTACAATTATAACTAGTACATAAGTGCTTAATAATTAATTATTAATTGAATTAATGAAAGAAAATGTTTCACCTGTCTCACAGAGCTTTTTGAAAGAATAAGATAAATAGAAGAGTATCTTTCATATTCCCTATGTAAATAAGTTTATCATGATGCAAATGCAAGGGGTTATTTTTACTCATCTAGTGATGAGTGAGTACCTTCCTAAAGGCCGTATTTGGGTCTAGTCTTATTACCACCAATTTACAGCCAGATTCTATCAGACTTTTCTATTCAGAGCTTTCCCGGTTTCTGTTTTTAGCCCCTGAAATGGTTTGGGAAGACTAGCCTATGAACTGTGAGCAACTTGACAAAAAAATTCTGTAGGCCCTCACTCTTCTCTGCTTTATTGACCTTGTGTCTCTGTCCTCACGTCCTTGAAAGATGTAGTAATAACATTATTTTAATTTCCCATGGTCTATATGGACATGAATGATAATGTTTAACATGTATTTTATAAATATGTGTTCTGACATTTTGTGTAATTGGATAGATCTTTTGTTGGGAGAATCTAGTGGAGACTGCAGGCTTTGTTGAGAGAACATTTTTTTTTAAGTCTGTTCCCAGATCAGATCTTCAGGTGTTTTAAAATGTTAGTAGTCTTTTTGTGTTTTTCCTGTAGGTGAAGCGGCAAATAATAAACATCATGTAATTGGATTATGCTAATTCTGGAAGTTTCAAATTACGTTAAATATCAGTAATGAATATTACCAAAAATACCCTAGTATGTTTAACTGTAAAGTCTAAAGAAAAAGGCAATAGGAGGAAATTTAAAACCAACACAACCGCTTTTTAGGCAAATGTCAAATGGCACCTATTGCTCAGTATTGGTCCCCAAAACATGGGACTATGTTATCAGCAGAGGTGATAGAAAACTTGGTAGTTTTAGTTAAATTTGAAACTGTCTTCTGACCCTCGTATTTTATTGTTTAAATAGATTCTATCTGGACTGATATTTATAACTAATATTTGTCAGTCTCAACTGACTTCCTGTGTTGGTACTAATGGAATCCTTTTATTTTCATGGCTAGTCCTTTTAAAAAACAAAACAGGGGCACCTGGGTGTCTCAGTAGGTTGAGCGTCCGACTTTTGATCTCGGCTCAGGTCATGATCTCATGGTTCATGAGATCGAGCCTAATGTCTGGCTCTTTACCTCTCTCTCTCTCTCTCTCTCTCTCTGCCCCTCTTCTACTTGTGAGCATACACATGTGCACATGCGCTCTCTCTCTCTTCTCTTTGTCTCTCAAAATAATGAACTTAAAACAGACTTTGTTGTTAAGTTGCATTATGAAAAATTTTAAAGAAAATAATATACCTAATAATAATCGGTAATTATTTGGTGCTTATTATAATGTTCTAGGCAGTGTTGTAAGCACTTTACACAGATTAACACATCTTCACAACTTCTGTATGAATTAGGTGCTATTGTTATCCCCATTTTACTGATAAAAATTGAAACACAGGGTGGCCAGGAAACAAAGGTCACACAGGCTTCACTTCCGAGTGTGTAAACACACTTTTCATATATTTCTAACGAAAAAGTACTGACCCCAAGTAATTTGCTGCTGCTTTTCTGATACTTGTTGAAGTAGTGTCAAGAAATGACAATGACACCAGGCATTTGGTTAACTGTTATGTGGTCTGTTAACCTCAAAATAGAAAACTTGGTCAATAAGAATTTTTATTTGGGAGTCAGAGAGCTATTTTAGGAAC
This sequence comes from Neofelis nebulosa, assembly GCF_028018385.1. Taxonomy (NCBI): domain Eukaryota; kingdom Metazoa; phylum Chordata; class Mammalia; order Carnivora; family Felidae; genus Neofelis; species Neofelis nebulosa. The sequence goes on from NC_080783.1 coordinate 128,780,335, forward strand.
CTGTGGCTGAAAAGGATATCCCTTGGATAGTAGATCCCTTAGTTCCTAATGAACAGCTGCATCACTAACACAGCTTCTCCTGACCATGCTAGTGCTATCAGCAGGGTAATCGAGCCCAGCTCATTAACCCTTCTCTGCTTTCTTTCCAGTTAGCCACGGTGCAGCCCGGCCAGAATTTCCACATGTTCACAAAGGAAGAACTTGAAGAGGTTATCAAGGACATTTAAAGAAGCATGATCCTCAGAACTTCTCTGGGACAATTTCAGTTCTCTTAAATGCTTTTAACTTTTATTTCCAGCTCCTGTTCCTTGGAAAATCTCCAGTGTATGTGCATTTTTTTTATGATGTCTGTACATAAAGACAGTTCTGAAATAAAGAAAAATTTAAAATTTGTTAATAGAGTATTCTCTTCTAATGCAGTCTTTTGTTCGAAATGCTCATTTTAGGGGACAAAAAGGATAGTGGTACTAATATCCCTATCCTATCAGAGTATCTATTCTAAAATTGTTTTAGTGTCTATCTACAACAGAATCAACTATCTCATGAATCCCTTGATGTTGGCAAATGAACTTAAGCTTATCCAACTCTTCGCAATGGTTTAAAGATCTTAATACCATTGCGAATCCATTTCAGTGCCATAGTTTCACCTGATTAAATAGGTATTTTTGCTGCTATTTCTTATATGAAGGAGATGTTAACAACATGTTTTGAGGGTTGTAGTTCATTAAGCCAACTACAATGTTGTCTCAGTTCTTGTGTGTTGATAATTTGGAAAGAGATTTTCACTTTATGAAGATAAGAACTATAAGAGCTGCCATCTTATGACTCATTGAAATTATTTAAGGAATCTTTTGGAGCCCCCAAAATGGCCATATGAAATGGATAGCATTATCATACGGATAAAGAATCTAAGGCTGTGTGTCCGTGGACACAGAAAACTAAACTGTTGGGATTTGAACTCAGATTTTCTGGTTTCAAATCATCAACTCTTGATTTTACAATGCCAGGTCCCTTGAAGCCTACACACCTTCTAAGTAATAGGGAAATCTCATTGAGATTTGAAATGTACTTGCACTATCTACAACATGACTGGCTAATCCATATGTGGATAATGCAGAATTGATTGTGTATTATCTTCATTAACATTTGTAGGCAGTTGTCCATGATGTCAAAATAAGTTATTATTTGAGTAGGTTGAATTCATACTAGATTTCATACTGTGTTTCCAGGCAACTCTCCTCCCCCCCCCAAAAAAAAACCCCACAGAAACTTGTGTTTATATGCCTTTGGAAATTACAATGACTGGAAACACTTGGAAGAAAACTTTTGCCCTGTATATACACATAAGGAGAGTAGGGAACCAGAGTGTATTGTCACCAATGTTCCGGAGACTTATGGTTATTGTAACCCTGTTATTAAATACACAGTGGGATGCCTGGCTGGCGCAAGTCGGTAGAGCATGGGACTCTTGATCTGAGGGTTGTGAGTTCAGGCCCCACGTTGAGATTACTTTTTAAATATGATAATCATGAGATTCATTTCATGTTCACCAGTTATCAAATCCTGATAGAAAATGCCACTGAAAAATCCTATCACAACTTCTATTTATTCAAATCTAACAAACTTACTGAGTACTTACTTCCTATGTGCCAAGTAATAATGTATTAGGCATTGGGAATAGAGCTGTGAAAACAGTATGGTCTGTGCTCCCATGAAGCTTCTCGTGGGGAGAACTAGCCACAGCATTCCCTTTAATTCTGTGTAGGTTCGGGGCGCCTGGGTGGCTCAGTCGGTTGGGCGTCCGACTTCGGCTCAGGTCACGATCTCACGGTCCGTGAGTTCGAGCCCCGCGTGGGGCTCTGGGCTGATGGCTCAGAGCCTGGAGCCTGTTTCCGATTCTGTGTCTCCCTCTCTCTCTGCCCCTCCCCCATTCATGCTGTATCTCTCTCTGTCTCAAAAATAAATAAAACGTTAAAAAAAAATTTAATTCTGTGTAGGTTCATGCACAAAGTGTGCCGCTTTAGGGAGAGGTGAGAGTTGTGTCTCTGAATCATGGGTATTGTTTAAGGGAAAATAGATCGTAGCATATCTCCCATAGCCTCAGCTTACACTGTGTTCCTCCTTACTGCCCAGGCAGTGTTACTTGTACCTTATACAATTGGTGAGGCAGTAAGTTTCATACCCTCTATAGCTCAAACTTTAGAATTCTTAAAAGGATTTCAGCATTCTTGAAAGAGATGGAACTTTGTGGGGTTTTTTTTGTAGAACTTTAAAACTTTCTACAACACTTCTTGTGTTCAATTTAAACAGAACCAGAAATAATCTCACTAGGAAAAGCGATAGTTTTGTGATGTGTAACTTTTCTATTCATCTTTCTGCTATAGAATGTATCTTGGAAGAAAGTACAGTTTTGAGATAAGTAATCTATATATTTTAGTCCTACAAATAAGGTAAGATCTTCTGTGCAGTATTTCACAAGGGAGATAAAGTGCAACCTCTGTATTTAGTGCCTGTGTCAGACAAAAGTAAAATACCAGAACAGTTTATTCACTCAAAACACTTCCTCAGTGCCATATGCAAAATGCCATGTCCCCAGAAGCTGGTAGAGTTAGAGGAAGGAAATATATATTTTGTAAGCATATGGTAACTAAAAGCAATATATTCAAAAGTGAAGGTGCACATAATTACAATTTACTACTTAGTTTAAAAGTGGATTTAGTAATTTCTCCAGGAGATGGCACTGTTGAGTTGGCTTTTTTCCTTTCAGGGCTGTAAGACAATAGACCATTCATCTTTGTGTCACCCAAACAAAGAAATATTCCTCTATAGCCCCTCTTCTTCCCCAGCTAATCACATGCTGCTGGAACTGACTGTCTTGTGATCTACTCCATAGTTGGCATAGATTAAAAAATAATCTGTATTTTAAAAAATAATCTGACACATGGTAATTAACAGAAAAGAACAAATTGTACACCGGTTTTCATGGAGCTTTGTCATTTCAGCAGCTGAGAACTTGGAAGACTATTCCAGTGATTTCACCACCCTGCTCAGATGCCATTCAAAAATTATTTTTCACTTCTCAGGCCTTATGGTTGTTGGGAAAAAAATGTAAATTTGTAAATCTTTTTGCTTGCAAATTAACATGAATAGGATTTTAATGTAAACATTGGGTTGGGTGCATTGCACCATTTTGCTCTACAGTGAATATTATATTCTCATTTGGGTTTACGTCCAGTTTATAGTTAAAAGTAGTTTTTAGTGGCTTTATCTGGGTGTAACATTTTGCAGACTTTGTATCTATTTGTACATTTTCTACTGAACAATTTCTGGCATTCTGAAGGGACGGAGCCAGTAAAGATTAAAAACTGGTTTTACCTGCGCTGCATGTTCTAAAAGTTAAGTGTGCAGTTTCTTCAGTACAGGAAACAGCATGGGGGTTTTATTGATTAAAGGCAGGGTGCTGATTTAGGGGGCATTATACACTGAAAACCAAACTTGTGCAATGCACTCACCGCAGGGTTACGGCACTTTGGTAAAGACAACATGCACCTATGAAATGATTGTCTAAAGTAAGCACTGGGTAATTCTCTTGCCCCGTTTACCTGCCCCTGATTCTAAGCTACTTTGTAACTCTGGGGGAACCAATGAGCAATTCTACCTTTGGCCTAACTCCCTGAAGAAGAAGAAAGTGAGTGAGACCATACATGGTGGAGGACTCTTCTTCAAGCTTGCATGAGTCACGGATGTCCTGATGTCTATCTGCCTCCGTAGGACTAGCCCACACAATTCACATTTACCTCTTTTGGCAGCAAGAAGGCTGCTACATTAGACAATGAGTGCTCCAGTACGCGAGGGTTAAAAACCTGAAGCACCGGTTAATGACGAAGCCCCCTTTTTCCAGCTGAGCGAGCTCAGGGATTCCCTTAAGAGATTTTCCAGGCGCTGCCGCAATGAAAGGAATTTTAAGGGTGTCTGTGGGGAAGACGGGGGAATAACCTAGTCCCCAACCTGGGGTTCCAGAGTGGGGCCGGGCGCCAAGAGCGGGGGGCTACGCGGGAGGGGTGGGGGAAGCTCCTACGCTAACTCTGGAAGTCCGGCCCCGGAGACGCCGGGCGATGGGGGGGATGACCTCAGCCGTCTCTGCTACGTTCCAGCCAATCAGTCCCGCATCTTGGCATCCGAATCCAGGACCCCCGAAGCCGGAGGCGACGCGAGCCAATGAGGAGTGGGCCGGGGAAGAAGGACAGGCGGCCAGCCTATGGGGGCGGAGAGGCCCGGCTGCGCGTATCCAAGGAGCGCGGGGCTCCGACTCGGGGGTGTGGCGCGGCGCCGGCGGGGGTGGGCGGGCGCGCCGGGCGGCAGGTGTCGGCGGCGTCGGCATTCGGCGGCGATGGAGCGGCCCCGGGGAGCTGCGGACGGCCTCTCGCGCTGGCCCCACGGCCTCGGCCTCCACCTCCTCCTCCTCCTGCAGCTGCTGCCGCCGGCGACCCTCGGCCAGGACCGTCTGGACGCGCCGCCGCCGCCCGCTGCGCCGCTGTCGCGCTGGTCCGGCCCCGTCGGGGTGAGCTGGGGGCTGCGCGCGGCCGCGCCCGGGGGCCCGGTTCCCCGCGGCGGCCGTTGGCGCCGCAGCGCGCTCGACGAGGACGAGGACTGCGGCCGGGTCCGGGACTTCGTCGCCAAGCTGGCCAACAACACGCACCAGGTGAGCGGGCGCCGGGCCCGGGTGCCGCCCGGACTGCGAGGTGCCGCCCCCGGGCCCCGGCGGCCGCCTGCCCCGCCCGCGCAGCCCGCCCCTCTTTCTCTGTCCGCGCTCCTCGCGTCTCCGCCGGGGAGACCCGGGCCGCTCGCCTGGCCGCGGCCCCGAAACTGCGGCGGGCGGAGTCCGGCCCGGGAGCGGCCCGCGGGACGCCGCGGCCCGCGCGGCTGTGTTTCGTCACAGGGGAGGCAGCGTTCGACTTTCACGGCATTCTTTTTTTTTTTTTAAGTTGTCAAAATCTCTTGTGCGTCGCTGTTTTTGCGTCTGTGTAAATAATTAGGATCCAGTAGCTCTATAACCCACTAGGCAACTGGAGGAATAATTATCTCTTAAGTGCTTGGAGAAGTTGGGCTGCGCAGAAGCAAAGGTGTGCCCTCGCTGGGTCAGTACTTTCAGGGTGGGTAGGCGGGTGTTCAGAAATCCCACGGCAGTTCCTAGGTTACTGTGTGTATTTTAATAGGCAAAGGAACAAGTTTGGAAGTAGGATGACAGTATATATGTGATCTCTCTTACGCCTTCACGTTTGACCTTCTATCCTGGCTTTGGACTCTGACCAGGATGTCTTCATCCTGTTGTTAACAAGATTTCCAACAGTTAGGACGCACGTTGCAGATACTCTCCTTTGCGCTAGGTCCTAGTCAACAACTTTAGAAATTATAGCATTTCAGGCCCTGGGGACAAGCCCCTCAACCTTTGTACACTACTGGCCTGACAAAGCCCATTGTTAAGAAGGTCCTGGCTCCTTGCTGCAGTGCAACATGGGCATCTTCCTCTTGTTTTTCTAGAACTAACAGTTTAATTGTTGTTACCCATATTTGCACAATGTATTCTCAATTTAATATGTTCTTTGTTATAGCTCTTGCTCTTTCAAAGAGAGTTGCATGGGGGGACAGAGATGAGTGGCTAACTGCACTTGTCCATGTATAGCCACGTTCCCTGTCAGCCAGATCTCAGTCTCCCCCTGAACTATCATTCTCCCTCTGCCTGGACTATACTTGTTACCTGTGCAGAATTCTCAGATCTGCACTCCCCCCTCCCCCTAGGGCAACTGCAGTCAGGGCACAAGCAGTCAGGGGTAGCCGGGTAGCCCCACGTAAGGCATTCCAGGCAGGAGCTGTGGAAAGGTGGTGAAACTAGTGCTGACGGGTGGGACTGGTTGGATGCAGATTGGGTGGAGTGAGTACCGGGAAGACTTCCTGTTTGTGGAGGAAGAAATAATGTTGTAGACTTCCATCTCACAGTGGGGTGTTGAGAAAGGCCTTGCAGTACCGAAGCTGAACTTACAACAGGACCACTTCCTTCCTGGAGTCAGCTGGACACAGCATTCTTACTCCATATTTGATTCTTCTCTTGCTGGTTGACCTACCTAATTTAGGACCTGCTGCTCCTCCTGGATTTATTCCTGCAGAACCTTCCCTGATTGGCTTGACTTGATACGTCATTTGTAAACTATTGATTTTTAAAGCTAGAGGTTGAAAAAACTGGCTCAGGGGATTCTTAGGCCAAATGTACTCAAGAGCAGGTCTTGAAATCTGGTTCTTTGAGGTCCATATGAAAAGAAACTTCCCTCTGTTTCTCTCATTTTATTTAGCTACTGTTTCCAGTGTTTTGTTTTTTAGCTTTTTTTCTTAGTCTTTCAGTGACCTAATTTTAAATAGCTCTTTTTGCACTTGTTCATCGTCCATGATCTCTTCTTCAGAGATCCCATCCTATTTATAACATGTATATGTGGCCAGAGTGAAGCTGTTGTTAATATTCTTCACCTTAGACATGGTTGAGTAAAGCAGTTCTTAGAGGTCCACCTCCTTTTTTTTTTTTTTAATTTTAATGTTTAATTGAGAGAGAGAGAGAGAGAGAGAGAGAGAGAGAGAAGCAGCACGAGTGGAGGAGGGGCAGAGAGAGGGAGACACAGAATCCGAAACAGGCTCCAGGCTCTGAGCTGTCCGCACAGAGCCCTACGCAGGGCTCGAACTCACGAACCGTGAGATCATGACCTGAGCCACACTATAAATAGTGTGAGATAAAAGTATCAGCAGGACAAAACAACTTTTTTTTATCAGGGATATTGTATACTTTTGTACAGCTGGGAAAGTGCCATTTAGAGTAGTTTTTCGTAAGATGACAGGATTCACTTCCCAAGGAAAATCAGAAGTTCTTGGTTCTCTTCTTATTTGCTAAAATGTGCTGTTCGTGTTAGACCACATTAATCCATACAGTCAGTATATGAGAATGCCCTAAAAATGTTCAAGGTGTGCTGAATGATACCAGGAAAAGATAATTCAGACTGGACAATGAAAAGCCTCAGAAGGGTTTAGCAGATCTCCTGGACCTATGGTTTGTTTGGCTTGTGAGAATATGTTGGTGTTTCATCTTCCTTAAAAAGCAAGGTAGTCCTAAACCATGATAGCACTTTTCTGTTCTGGTTTAGGAGACCTGTACCCTAATGACCTGAAACTCGGGCTCAATAAATACCCTTTTTGCCTCTAACCCAAAACTGTTTTCACACCACCCTTTTTACTGATTCTTTCCTTTAAGTGCTTGGAATGCTCATGACATGTATAACCTTTGTACATGAGAGAAATTGAGCAAGCATAGATTTTATTAATGTTGGTTGCTAAGTTGGATTGCTTCAAAACATTCCTCCTATAAGTAGCCCTTTGAGGTTAGGCATGAAAACTGTCTTAAAGAAACAGATGAAATGCCTTGGCCGGAGTTACGGCGGTTGCTGACATAATTTCCTTCTCATTCCTGGGTTCAGACCATTTGATAATTTCCTTAAAACTTTCAAAAGTTATGATTAAAAGCCAGAAAACTGCTTCTCCTTCTCTGTCCTCCCTCTGCTGCTGTCATTAACTACTTCTTTACACATAACTTCCCAACTTCTACCCCAACATCAAAGCATCTGGTTTCTTAAGTAAACAGGCCCTGTGGAGAGACTGTGTTGTGTGTATGTCAGCTCTGAGAAGAATGTGTGTGTGTGCTTGCTGGTGCTGGCAAGGCTGAGTCCAGGCTGACAGGACTGAATGTGCCTATTGGAGGTTCAAGGAGCTGCCACTTCTAGCCTGTCGTGGATCTTTGTAACACCCGGAAATCTGAAGGTCAGTGCCTTTAGCTCCCCTGCAACTTTCTAAGTGCCTCACTTATTCCAACATTCAGCCTCTCTTCATACTACCTTCCCCGGCATTCCCAGCCACACCCTCAAGTTAATCTTCTCTTGAGTCCTGTTCCACCCATTTGTTTGGGGGTCAAAGAATAGGAATTCTGCAGGATTTCCTTCTTGGTCCTGGTTGAGCAGAATGAGCAAAATCCTCATGGGATTCTACTCCCATGCAGTATACTAATCAGAACTTTAACCCCTAATGGCTGTTAACATGCCGTATGCATTGGGGATTTCAGTTACAAGTATCAGCAGATTCGATGAAGTATATTTATCTGGGGAAAGGTTAGTTAGTCCTCATCTGAAGGTTGGCTGGGGTGAGGGTAGACAGCTACCCAGGCAGGACAAGTGGCTGAGAGGGAATGCAGCGTGACAATTAGGTAAGTTCTCTGCTGACTCAAATATTTGGCTCTGTGCCTAGTGATTTTTAATTAGAAATCTGAGTCTCTTGTCTGTTTGTGGAAATAATTGGGAGAAGGCTCATGTTCTGGTCAATTTCTAATGGTTATTTTCTTTCTGTAATGATAATAATAATAGGCTCTCCATCCTGCTGTTTTGATCTGATCTTTCGTGTCATGTTCACGGAGGCTATTAGCAGCTTCTTCTGCACTCTGCCGATTTCTAATCGGCTCCTGCCAGCAAGCATTGGATTCTCAGTGGGTGACTGCAGAGACTGTGCTCCCCGACTTTGTCCTACTTGGCCTGTTATCCTTGTGTGATCATCACATCAGGCCAATGCTTAACACTGAGTGGTAGTGGTCAGTAGGAGTAATGTCTGCTCCTCTCCCTCCCTTTCTGTGCACCCCGACCCCTCAAGTTCTGTCTCTACAGAAAGTGAACTGTGTTTTAAGACTGAAGAAATGACGTTCAAATGTTTTAGGTGATTAGAAGCTAATATTAGCGTACACAAAACTATCAAATTTAACATCTAATTTTAAAATACAGCTTTTTAAGGAAAAGGTGCTATGATAGTAGCTCCAAAAATATTTTGAAATAGATAGTGCATTTGTAAATTTCCAAAAAAAATTTTCAGTTGCCTTCTTATCCTTTTGTAACCAGTGTTTCTTTTGCATCTTTTACTCTTTTTTAAAAATTTGGTGAAAATTGATTGGGACGCCTGGGTGGCTCAGTCGATTAGGCATCCAACTCTTGGTTTGGCTCAGGTCATGATCTCACAGTTTGTGGGTTTGAGCCCCGAGTTGGGCTCTGTTCTGGCAGTGCAGAGCCTGCTTGGGATTCTCTCTCTCCCTCTCTCTCTCTCTTTCTCTGCCCCTCCTCCACTTGCTCACTCTTGTTCTCTCTCTCTCTCTCTCAAAATAAATAAACATTTTTTAAAGTTTGGTGAAAATTTGTTCTTTCCCATTGTCTAGGTAGCCATGTCACTGATCTTTATGTAGATGGGTTTGAGGAATAAAATGAGCCTTGAGGAACATGCTAGTCAATTTCAGTCAGTTTTAGACAGGTTTTGTATTGTTCTAATAGTGACTGCAATCAAAGCTGGGCTAGTAATATATATCTTTGAGCTAGCTGGGTTGAATGGATCTTCACGACAGACCCTTCAAATCTGTGGAGGTTTTTAAGTGAATGCTGGGCATGTAGAGGGTTTTTTTTCTGTTGTTCTTTTTTTTTTTTTTTTTTTTTTTAAAGATTGAGGCTATTTTCCCTACTCTACTCTCAACCCTAGTCTCAGGAAACCACAGTAAAAACAGAATCTTCCATTCAGAGCCTGTGGTGTTTTGCTGAGAAAGTTTTCTGTGACTGTAGTTTATTTTCTGTTTTGCATTTCGCTTTCTAGCCCTCAATTCCTCATCTACAACATGAGAAATTTTGGATTAGATTTAAAATGTCTAAAAAAATTCTGATTCATATGGAAGAGGAGGAGGCCAGAGGTTGTGATCACAAATGTTTATTGCTTGATTCCAAATTTAGAAGCAAATTGCGGCTGATCTGCTTCACAGTTGAACTTGAACATAGCCTGGGATTTCACATCTGGGGGTAATTTGTTACCACCTCCAGAGCTTACTTCACTGAAATACCAGTGTTGTTAAAGATAGCAGGAGTATTTTTTTTTTCATATAATTATGAAAGACCTTTGACTTGTTTATTTTTTGGGTAGTACTTTATCATTCTTTGTTGCCTGAAGAATCTAATGCTAAGCAAATACTAACCAAAGCTTTTGGATAGTCCAAAAGCAAACCCAGTAAATATATAATAGTAAATTTGTTTTTTCTCCTTCCCTACAGTACTTTGCCAAAACTGGGGCTTTTTTTTTTTTTTTTTTTTTTTTTTGTCCTGACTGTTTGTGTTTGAAAACAGATGGCCAGGGGGCCTGGGTGGCTCAGTCAGTTAAGTGTCCTACTTTGGCTCAGGTCATGATCTCATGGTTTGTGAGGTCAAGCCCCATATCGGGCTGTCTGCTGTCAGCACAGAGCTCACTTCGTATCCTCTGTCCCCCTCTCTCTCTGCCCCTCCCCTGCTCTCTCCCTCTCTCTTTCTCTTTCAAAAATAAATAAATTAATAAAAAGATTGTCAGCTTACCATTAGTATACTCAGCCCTGTGCTAGTTAGAAATGTATGTGTGATTAATTGACTTGATTTTTTTCATCAGAAGAAATGTATGTTTTTTTCCCTTCTAGGGCTTGAGTACTATCTCTCTCTTATTTGCTTTTGTTAAGAGTTTTGTTCTTCCTGTATTACCTAAGAAACTAAGTTCTAGTATTGTACTTAAGCCAATTTGTAAGTCTGTTCAACAGTAAGATGACCCTGAAGAATCAAGAGAATTGAACTGGGAAGAAAAATTTTGATGAACCTCATGCTTCCCAGACAAGATAACTCAATCAGATGTCTATCTGGTACATACTATTTGTCAAAGGGATTCAAATTACAGATATGTTGTATACAAAATTCAAGAGAGATCTCAATACCCAGATTTGAGACCTTGTTCTGCTGCTTTATAGCTATGTGATTCATGGACAGTCACTTAACTTCTATGACCTTTATAAGTTTTTAAACTAGATAAGCAGCTTTAGGATTATTTGGAGGGTCAAATATGAAGTTCTATCAAAATGTTTTGTTAAACGTATTATGTGGGTGTCATTCATTTAAGCACTTACTAAACTGTATAGTGGAGTTCAGGCCTGTGCATCATCACAGGTAAACATTAAAGATATCCTCATTGGTGCTACTTTAAGGGTTTAGGTGTTCAGAGATGGCTTGATGAGAGTTTGGAAGAATTTTTGAAGAAGGCTTGACCACTACAGTGCGGTTGTCTGGGAAGGCCTCCTAGATGAAGAGAGAAGCAAGGTATGGAGGTGATTATTAAGGAGATCTGTAAAGGCATGATGGAGGGAAATCCAAGATATGCTCAGGGAATGGTCAATGGAAAGATGAGGAGTATGTCTAAGCTTTCCAGAAGAACATATAGAAAAGTCAAAAAAGGTAGCTCTTGGGCAGGGATGAGAAGAGGAAAGAGAGGGGATGTCTGGGCAGGGAATTTTGTGTTGGGACTTATATCTTTTAGTGCTAGAGAGGGGGCTAGAGGTGGAGAAACCAGAGGTGGAAATGGGGAGCCAAGAAGAGTTATCCTTTTTAGAAGTTGACCATTGCTGTGGTCTTGAAGAATGCATCCAACAGGAGAATGGAATAGAGGGCAGTACAGACCACCTTTTATACTTGAAGTGCTGAAAGTTCTAAGGAACACTCCTGGACTCCTGGACCTTATTGGAGGAGGATGTGAGCCAAGGCATGAGAAACCCAGGAGGTATAAGACGAAGCCGAGGAACAGATTTCTCTGTTCTGAACATTTGTGAACAAGCATAAGGGTGAAATCTTGCTGATAATGTGCTAAACAGTTTGAATCATAGATTGTTAGGCTAATTAGCTGGTCATATCTCTTTTACTGATGAGGCTAAATTACTTGCATGTGGGCCAAGAACTGAGAGTAGAACACAGATGTCCCAACGTGGTGCTACATTTGGAAGTGTTTCATAGAGACGTTTTAAATCAATGTGTTTGCTTTAGGGATAAGGCAAGGTTATAGACCCCTGATGTAAGTCATATAGTTATGAATTCTTCTCTGCTCCTTAAGGTCATTGTACCCTCAGCAGAACTCAATTAGCCTTTTTATTTTTTATTTTATATTTATTTTTGAGGACAGAGACAATGTGAGTGGGAGAGGGGCAGAGAGAGAGGCAGAGAGAGAATCCCAAGCCAGTTCCGCGCTTACAGCACAGAGCCCAACATAGGTCTTGAACTCATGAAACTGTGAGACAATGACCTGAGCCAAAACCAAGAGTTGGATACTTGACTAACTGAGCCACCCAGGCACCTGTCAGCCTTTTTAAACCTCAGTTTCCCATCATATAAAATGGAGCATTATCAGAGGCTTTGAAGAGAAAATGTTTTGAACACCTTGAAGTACCATATATGTGTTATTTATGTCATTTCTTAATAAGCCTGTTGATCTGTTCTTGAGACCACAGGCCCGAATGTCAACCAAATGATCCTGATAAATACCAACTCCAGGGGAACACGTGCATAAGCGGAGATACATGAGATGAGGTGGTTTTATCACTTGGCAGGGTTGGGTGACAGGCTTGGGCGGGGGTGGCAAGAAGGAAAGTGAGTCAAGATTGGCAGAAATATGAGAAGCGTATGTGTTCTTTTTATAACCTTCATGATTACATCAAAATTTTAACTTGTTAATATGATCGACAGTTTTTTGAGGCAGTGGTTAGGAGGGAACATGATCTCAGGTCAGACCTGGCTGGATTCAAACATCATTGGTGATCATGGGCAGATTAATCTCAGTGAACCTTAGTCCTTTCGTCTATAAAATGGGTAGACTACTCTCTGTGTCTTAGGGTCATTGTGAAGAGAAAATGAGACATGGGATATAGTGTGTATTCATCCTTTATCATATCTTATAATGATTATTTCCACACAGCTTCTGATGCATCCCAGTTAGATGCTCAAATATTTGGGTATGCACTTAACTTTTTTTTTTTTTTTCATAGCTGTAATATTCCTAAGAGAGTTATTATGGCTACTCACAGGAACCAAATCTGGATTAAGAAATATGTACCACCTATGTCCTTGGACTTGGGATTTTAAGAAAAAGGGTATAAGGTGAAAGAGAGATTATTTGACCAAAGTGTCGTTTCTGAAGTTATGGGAGATGAAAGGGGGGAAATCATAATCCCACCCTCATCAGCCACCGGCTCATTGGGTTCTATTAATTTCAAGTATATATAGCTATTTACTTATAGTTTTAAGGAATTCACAATTAGAACAAATAAGACTACTTATCATTTCATAGCTACTTTTCTTTCATTAAGCTTTAGTTTATTAGAGTTAGCGTCTGTGGTTTCTAGTTGACGGCCCTGAAATGGCGCCTTGCCTGTTTCACCCTCATTTGGTAACTGAGCAGCCACTGTTAGCTTTGCACTGTGCCATCTTCTGTGGACTTTTAAGAAATATTAACAAGATGTGATCCGTACTTCTCAGGAACTTTGCTGGGAAGCAGAGCAGACCAGAATGTCAATGGAATTATTTTTTATTATGTGCATATCTCTTTAGGCTAACATTTCACCACTTCCTGACTTCTGTTAACCCTCTGTTCCACTTAGTGCGACCTTTTCACCAGTCCCTTGAGCTCATCATGTGCTAGGCTGCTTCTCCATCTTTGTGCGCATGGCTTTTCTTCCCATCTGAATGCCCTTCTAGCTCTAGGTGCTTTCTTCTGTTCTTTCCTACCACATTTAACTATGCCGTGTGATCTAGCACTTAACTGTAGTATTCTGTCTTGTATTCACTCTCATTTATTAAATTTCTTATTCCCCAGATTATAAACTTCTTAAAGGTAGGAGCAATGCTTGCACGATTCTTTCACCACGTTTGCCTCATACAGTGCTGGGGGAGACTGCAGTGTGTGGTCTGGAGTAAGGAGTTTGAATCTTTGCTCTGCAACTTACAAACTCTGTGACTCTGGACAAATGACTTAACCTCTTTGAACCTACTGCTTCATCTATAAAGTAGTAGTGTGTTATATATCATAGGCACTCAGTTAAACTTCAGTGCCATTACTGTTTTTCTGTACTTAACAGTCGCTAATTGCCCACCTTCCAAAACTTAGGCATCGGTCCTGGGACGTGATGGTGAAACACAGCAGACAAGATCCCTCCTTTTATGAACCAGCAGGACAAAAATGAAAATTAAACAAATACATAATTATAAGTACAGTAACTACCCACAAGAACAAAAGTAACTACAGGAGAATAACTGACAGAGGGCCTTTTAGTCTGGGGGCATTAGGAAGGACTTACTGAGAAATTATTTAAATTGATACTTGAAAATGAATAGAATTTTATCAGGAGGAGTATCCCAGGCAGAGAGAACTATATGTTCAAAGGCTTCAGGCTGGAAAGAGCTTGGTATGCCCTACGATCTGGAAGAAGGCCCGTGTGGTTGTAGCAGAGGCTGTGAGGGTTTAGCCCCCACCTGTATTGGGGAGTGGCTGGCAGCTGGGACCCATCCCTTATCACTGTCTTTTCTTTGAAGTGGGACTAGGATGTAAAAAGTAAATGCTAACTGTTTTGAAACTTAGCTCATTTATTGGGCATAATCAGAATTGAATTATCTCATGAAAGTGAATTTTTCAAAAACTAAGCCTATCCTTTTAAATGCTAGAGATTTTTTGTTTTTGTTTAATGGAAACTCTTCTAAAATATTTCTCTGCCTTCTTAGTCAACAGTATGACCCTGGATCATTTAGGAAGAGATTAAATTATGCTATCCCACCACTCACATTATTTTATTTTGTTATTTTATTTATTTTTTTAAAGCATTAGAGTTACTTTTATTTGTACCCCCCACAATACAAGTTCTCCATGTACTAAAGATTATCAGTAAATGTCCCTTCAGTGGTTGACCACAAAAGGCTGAAGTTCTTTATAATATAGTACAAGTCATTTTTGATTCTCTCTCTCACATTCAATGTAGAATCTATCAGCAAATACTGTATTTTCTGATTCCAGACACACTTTAAATCCATCTACTTCTCTCCATTTCCATTGGCTAGCACTCCATTTCAAGCCACTGTAATCTTTCACACAGATTCATGCAATTGTCTCCTCATTTGTATCCTCTTTTTCATTCTTGGTTCTCTAGTCTATTTGCTTTTTTTTTTTTAATTTTTTTATTTTTTTAAATTTACATCCAAGTTAGTTAGCATATAGTGCAACAATGATTTCAGTAGATTCTTTAATGCCCCTTACCCATTTAGCCCATCCCCCCTCCCCAAACCCCTCCAGTAACCCTCTGTTTGTTCTCCATATTTAAGAGTCTCTTATGTTTTGTCCCCCTCCCTGTTTTTATATTATTTTTGCTTCCCTTCCCTTATGTTCACCTGTTTTGTCTCTTAAAGTCCTCACATGAGTGAAATCATATGATATTTGTCTTTCTCTGACTAATTTCACGTAGCATAATACCCTCCAGTTCCATCCACGTAGTTGCAAATGGCAAGATTTCATTCTTTTTGATTGCTGAGTAATATTCCATTATATATATACCACATCTTCTTTATCCATTCATTCATCCATGGACATTTGGGCTCTTTCCATACTTTGACTATTGTTGATAGTGCTGCTATCAACATGGGGGTGCATGTGTCCCTTCGAAACAGCACACCTGTATCCCTTAGATAAATGCCTAGTAGTGTAATTGCTGGGTCGTAGGGTAGTTCTGTTTTTAGTTGCTTTTTTTTTTTAATTTTTAAAAAATGTTTATTTATTTTTGAGAGAGAGACAAAGACAGAGACAGAGCACGACCTGGAGAGGGCAGAGAGAAAGGGAGACACAGAATTCGAAGCAGGCTCCAGGATCCGAGCTGTCAGCACAGAGCCCAATGCGGGGCTCAAACCTATGGACTGGGAGATCATGACCGGAGCTGAAGTCAGATGCTCAACCAACTGAGCCACCCAAGCGCCCCTGTTTTTAGTTTTTTGAGGAACCTCCATACTGTTTACCAGAGTGGCTGCGCCAGCTTGCATTCCCATATTTTTTTTTTTTTTTAATGTTTATTTATTTATTTATTTTGAGAGAGAGTGCACGAACAGGGGAGGGGCAGAGACAGAGAATCTCAAGCAGGCTCCACACCATCAGCACAGAGCTGATGCAGGGCTTGAACCCACGAACCTGGAAATCATGACCTGAGCCGAAATCAAGTCAGACGCCTGACTGAGCCGCCCTGGTGCCCCACCACTCACATTATTTTATTAAAATTTTTTTAATGTTTATTTATTTTTGAGAGAGAGAGAGAGACAGAGTGCGAGCAGAGGAGGGGCAGAGAGAGGGAGACACAGAAACCAAAGCAGGCTCCAGGCTCTGAGATGTCAGCACAGACCCCGATGCGGGGCTCGAACTCACGGTCAGCAAGATCATGACCTGAGCTGAAGTTGGTCGCTTAACCAACTGAGCCACCCAGGCACCCCTCACATTATTTTAATATGGTGTGGTATTCATGCCCTCAAGAGCTGTTGAGAATGTGGAGCTGTTTTCTCCCCTTTTGAACGGCCTGTTGTCTGTTTGTTGAAGTTTACTTTTTTTCCTACAGAAGTGATAGACCCCTTGCAATATCCTGTTCCTCTTTGCTGCTGATCCTGTCTTGAGATACACTATCCCCCAAATTTTATTTGCTTCTTCTGTAAACTAAGAAAATGGATTCCTAATGTTAGACCATTCTAGCAAGTTTAGCAAATTGACTTAGAGTGATGGTCTGCAGGTTTATCTTAGAGGTCAAATGCATAGATTTCTACTGCACAGACCCTGGCACCAGAAGTCTCCCTTGCTTCCTTCCAGTGAGCATTCGGCTCTTTGGGGCTTCTGTGTAACGCAGGTTGCTGTTGCCCACCCCCAGCCCCCCTTTGCAACACTAGAGTGTTATGGAGCAGGCAGCTGAATTGTTTGTTTGTTTGTTTGTTTGTTTGTTTGTTTAAACAGAGCAGTGGAAAAGCAAACTGAGCGGTTAAATTATTGATGAGTCATAGAATCTTAAAGAACTAGAAATGTCACTCCAGCCCCCTTGCCTTGGTGGTGAAGTTAGGTTGTGTCGCTCACGCTCCACACAGCTTTCAGCAGAGCTGGAAATAAAATTCAGGTTGAATATTATCCCATTGCTCTCCTGTGTATCATCCTGCCTTGCAGAAGACTCTGAATAATTGAGTAGGTATGAAAACTTGTGTAATATTTGGTGTTTAGCTGTTTCATTTCTAAGAATAGTCTCCATGAGAACTGGAACATTTGTGATCTTATTTTTAGCTCATGTTTTATGATCCTTGCAGCGCCTTATTTAACAGAACTGAATTCTGTTAAGATTTTCTCCCTGCCTGCGAGAGCATCACCTAAGTTGTGTTCCAGACCTCTTTTGGACATCACTGTGTCCTTTCTGTCCCTGTGTTCCCTAGTTGGGGTTTGGAAGCCTGAATCTTAAATTCCCAGCTTTTATGGAATCACCAGGGCCTTGCCTTTTTATGTTATTTCATTTGATTCTTATTATTCCAGTGAGTGAAGGAGCATAATTCAGTTTTACTCTGGAAGAAATGGATGCCCAAGAGAGAAAATAATTTGTGCCTGTTTTTCCAACCAGCTAATAACTGGACTGGGCTTTCGCACCCACTTTTGTGGTTTTATTTTCACTATTACAGGCTGCCGTCTATAGATTAAAGGTCTAGCATGTTTCGCCTTCATTTTTAGACTTCTGTAGGAAGTGTGTTTTGGGGTATAAATGCTCCACAAGAACAGAATGTGTATTATTACTTCTGTTTCCCCAGTGCTCCAAATAGGGCATGGCCCATGGTAGACACACAGATGTACTTGTCACAAGAAGGAATCTGTGTGAACGATGCCATCATGGGATTCATTCCCTCGTTTACTAGCCAGAGAGATGGTTCCTGATGGCAGGACAGTTGGGTCATCTGCAAGTGCCTTTTCATCTGGGCCTGGCCCTGTGAACCTGACCCACACTTGGTTGTCCAGTGTTGGTTCTTCCAGTATTTTACTTTTGATCAGGTGTGTAACTAAAGACAGGCAGAAGTTTCTCGTTACCAAGTGGTTGTTTTTTTGTTTTTGTTTTTTTTCCAAGCTACAGTGACTGTCAGGACTAACTTTAAGTTCTCTAAGCTATAGCAACAGTAATTGGGCTTCTGGTTTAATTAGATGTGAAGACAAAGTTATCCCCCTAAAGAATGTTGTGGTTTGTGGCCTTTCTCTTTTTCCAGGTGGAACTAGCAGTTGGCCACAGGACCAGAGAAATGGACATTTGTGGTAATTCATGGTCTCTAAAATGTGTGGACCTCAGGCTTTAAAATGGTAGGCAATAAATGCATGGATAAATCTTACCGCCAGCTGTCAAGGTGGATGTATTTCAGAGAAGGTGTTACAAGTTGTCCCTTACTCTCTTAACATAATGAATCCCTGAAAACCAATTTGGTTATAAATGCCAGCCAGTGATTCCCTGCTGCCCAGAGCTTCCCTACTGGGGGGCAGTAAACGGCTGTCAGTACCATCTGGGACACTAGAAATCACTGTTTAACAGGTGATGAACAGAAGACTGTGAGTATATCAGTGAATAATGATGTTAAGATGTGGTATTAGGGAGTCTACCTCAAATCAAGACCACCCATGTTAGTGTGACGGGGGGTCCGGGGTTCTCTGACCTGTCCTGTAACCTTCTGTTACACCCCATTAGCCAGTATTAACAGAAGAATAAACTGATATGTTCTATGTGTACTTTTTATACCACGCTTTTATATGTTCTTTCTTCAAAATAAAAATAACTTCTATAGTTTTATGTTTAAAAGTGATTCCTGATAGTTGGAGGTGGGGTGGGGAGTAATTCAGTCAATCCAGAAAAACTGTAAAGAACTATCACCATAAATTCTACCACTTAGAGACAGTTGCTGTTAAATTTTGAAGGACCTCCTTCCAGATGTCTTTTATCCATTAATACACACACAGGATTTTATACACTATTCCATAACTTGCTTTGTACTCAACACGTTAGGAATATTGTACCTTGCAATGTCAGTGACTACCTGAAACATTTTCGGCAGCACCTGGTATGTTGTTTTATTGCACACCATAGCTTATTTAACAAAGCTTTAATCCCTCACCTAGAATATACAGATACAGTGATAGTTTATGGGATTGTTATATGGATTAAATGATAATGTGTGAAGATGCTTTGCAATGGAGATGGCCTGTAGGAAGTGCTCAGTAGTTGTTAGCTGTGGTAAACACCCAGGTACAAATACATCTTTTGTTAAGATGTGTAATTACCCCCTGTGATAAATTCCTAAGATTGGGTTTGTTGGGTCACAGGGTATGGGCATGAGTTCTGATTCACATCACCAAGCATCTCTTCAGAAAAGTGGTAGCAGTTGATATGCTCCCATGGACAGTGCACACAGGTGCCCTCCTGGGCCCTCTGTGCCCTCCGTGCCCTCACTGGATACGTTCTGTCGAGCTTTTCTGGAAGGTGGAAATGCCATCACATTATTCTTCTTTGATTTCCTTTGGATTACTCATGAAATTGAATAGCTTTTCATATGTTATGAGCTGTTTCCTTGTCCTTTGTGAATTGCTTGTGTCTTTTCCCTATCTTCTTTTGAGGCCTTTGTCTTTTTCTTATTGACTTGACAGCTCTTTTCTATAGTAACCCTTTGTCATGTTGCAAATAATTTTGACATTTTTCAAACTTGCTATGTGGTATTTTTGCCATTAAAATTTTTATATAAAGTCAAAGTAATCCCTATATTATGTTACGGGTTCCGTTTTTTGCATCATTTTTTGTAATGGTCTTCTCGTTCTGAGATTAAAAATAGTCACTCATCTTTCTAGGAGTTTGATTATTTGACTTTTTGTATTTAAATCTTGGCTGTATGTGGAATTTATTTGGGAGTGGGGTTAAGAAGGGTTTTGGGGATCCAGCTTATTTTTTCCAAATAGCTAGCTTTTCCAGCACTTGTACCACTAACTTGAAATGCTAGCTTCATCATACACTAAAAGAAACCTTGTCCAGTCTTGGACTTTGTTTTGTTCCATTGATCTGTCTTGTTCCTGTGCCAGTAACTGTGCTAGGAGATTAATAAGTCTGTCTCTAGAAGTAGCAAATTTCATGCTTACCTGCTCCTGATAGAATCAGACTGACATTTTACATAGCCAGTCTTAAATTGCTTCATTTCTGAGCTTCCTTCTGTAGGGTATGATTAAATAATCTGAATTACTGTATTTACTCTGTGGTCCCACTGGATACTGGTTTTTGGATTGCTCATCACATAGACAGCATTTTTACATGGTTTCCCTTAATTTTGACCTGCTTCTAGATTGTACACTTGGCTGAGTGCTTAGCAATATGAAGTGGCCAGATCATGTTCTCTTTGTGCTAAATAATCTACCTCTTAGGCATACTACTTTGGAGCAACACAGCTATTGTTTTCCAGAAATAAAACATGCTTCAATTCTCCCCACCTTCTCCATTTCAATTGTCAGGCATACAGCTAACACGTAACATCGTTTTTGCAACAGTGCTTGAGGTAGACATTCCCTCTACCTTCTGTTGGCTGGACTTCTTGACTCCTACATGTTTTCATATGTTCAGTATTTTAATATTGTGGGCTATTCATTGGTAATACTGTTCTGAAGGTTTGGGGTTTTCTCCTCTTAAAGGGATTATTCTGCCTTTCACTTCTTTATAGCCACAAAGCTTTGTCCTCGGCTCATATTTCTTTTATTCATCTTAACTTTGCTTTGATTTGAACAATTGAGCCATAACTTATGGGTTGATTAAGTTCAGCTGTATATACCATTGGAAACCTTGCCTATTTGAGCACGTAATCTTGTGGCCTCGTCTCTGTTTTCTTTGGGTATTTCAAGCAGAAGTACTTTTCTTCTCACATTTCCTTTTCCATATTTTTATTTTCCTTCTATTCTTACCATAACTTGTCTATCCTGATCTTAAAATTCTTATTTAACAAGCACTTACAGCATCTACTGCACACTCAGTACTTTACTATAGATGGTATTAATATGCTATTTGTGTTATCCTTTGAAATTTTTCAGAATGCTTACACGTATCTTTGTGTGTGTTCTACCGCACAACAACATTCCCGCGCCCTCTTGCTATTGCTTGTATCTGCTCCCACCTCTGTAAGCCCTGCTTAAATCTCAGTATGCAGACCATTGTTTCTTTGTACTCAAATGTTTGGATTTCTCTTCTGTGTAGTCTACCCCTGGCCAGTGTCTCCAAACACTTTGATGTGTTTGGGCATCTTTACCAGTTTGGGCCATATGGAGTTGATGGTAACTATAAAGGGAAAGAGGAGTGAGGTCCCTATTGTAGGTGTGAGCACCCAGGAACATATCCTAGTGGCCACAGTGCTCTGGCTGGCAGAGGTGTAGGGAGAAACCCTGTTTAGCCATTATTTACTGAAATGTTGGTAATCATGGTAGAAGGAAGATTACGCACAGGTCAATGATGTTGGTAGCAAGAGTTTGTGAATAGACTTTTATGAGATATTTGTGGAGCACTTAATACATATAAGACCTTGTGCTATACCTGATGGGTAATACCAGATCACAGTGCCTGCCATCTAAGAATTCCTAGCGTAATTTGAGAGGCAACCAGATATGTAAATAGTTATAGTACCAGCAACATCTAGAAATGCTGTGAGAATAATATCTAGGAAGAGATCATGTAAACTGCGATAATTAGGAACCAGAATGGTTGGTTTTACATGGAAAGGTGGGATTTTGCACTGGCGTAGTCCTTCTCTTGTGGCTGTCAAGAAGGAACACCCACCATACAGTACTGAGGGGCAGTGAACAATTTCAGAAGAGAAGAACCTTCCTTTTCTAAAACCTGCATTTAAAAAATATTTTCCGTGGGTATAGAATTCCATCTTTACAGTTTTCCCCTAGTTCTTTAAAGATGTTGATCCACTGGCTTGCATTGTGTCTAAGGGGAAGTCTACTGATTCTTTGTTCTTCTGTATGTAATGTCATTTCTTCTTCTGAGTGCTTTTAAAATTCTTATCACTGGTTTTAAACATTCTGAATAGGATGTGCTTTGGTGTAGTTTTCATTGTGCTCCTTCAGCTTGTGATTTGTGAGCTTCTTAGCTCTCTGGGTTGATACTTTTCATTAAATCTGGGAAATTCGGGGATCTTTATTTCTTCAGGGGTTTTTTCTATTCCCACCCCCCACATCTTCCAGACACTCCTATTACATATATATTAGGTTACTTGAAGTTCTATAGCTCAGTGGTGCTCTGTTCATTTTTCCGGTCATTTTGGCTGTGTCTCACTTGGGTGGTTTCCATGGGTAGGGCTTCGAGTCTGTTCGTGTCCTCTTCTGCAGCGCCTCCTCTTCTGGAGATGCCATCCAGTGTAATTTTCATCCCAGACGCTGTAGTTCCCATCTCTACAAGTCCAATTTCAGTCTGTTTTGTATCTTCTGTGCCTTTATTTAGCATGCTCAATCTACTCTCTCACTTCTTGAACCTGCGGAGTATAATTACAGCTCTTTTAATGTCCTTGTCTATTCTATTATCTGTGTGATTTCTGGGTCAGCTTGATTGATTTTTCTCCTTATTATGGGTCCTGTTTTCTTGCTCCTTTGCACGCCTGGTTTTTTTTATTGAATGTTGGATATTGTGAATTTTATTTTCTTCAGTGCTAGATATTTTTATATTCCTATAAATATCTTGAACTTTGGTCTGGCACATAGTTAGGTTCCTTGGAAACGGATTGGTCCTTTTTTGTTCTTGTTTTTTTGTTTTGTTTTGTTTTGGTAAGCTTTTAAGGCAAGACCAGAACAGCATTTAGACAAGGGTTAATTTTTCTTCATTAGTGAAGTAGAGTTCTTCCAAGTATTCTCTCCAGTTCCTTGTGAAATATGAGGTTTTCTCCTTTGGTTGTTGGGAGCAGGAATTATTTCTGCTCCTGGGTGCGGGCCACATATGGTCTCCTTCAGTCCTTTCAGGTGGATCTTTCCCTGGTCTCAGGTAGCTTCCTCACACGCATGCACTGATGAGGACTCAGCTGAAGGCTTGGTTGGGAAGCCTCCATCTGTAGATCTCCAGAGTTTTCTTTCTGTCCAGCTCTTGCTCTCTAACACTCTACTACTGAACTCCAGTCTCTGTGGCCTCCCCAGACTATCAGCTCATCCCTTCAGACCTCTGGGCTCTGCCTGAGTTTTCCTCCCCTGCACTATGGTCTGGAAATTCTTTCCATACAGTAAGCCAGGGAGGCCTTTATTTGTTTCCCATCTCTCTGGGATCATTGCCTTGAGATCCAGTGTCTTGAAAACTATTGTTTTACATATTCTGTGGGGTTTTTTTGGGGGGGGGGGTGTTTCAGGTGGGAAGGCAAATCTGGACCTTGTGACTTCACCTTGGCCAGAGGCAGAAATTCTCTCAGAACATAACTTTACATTTCATACTCCTTCCCATCATAGAGAAATTAAGTGGGTCTGGCCTTTTCTCTTCATCATCTGCCTTTTCAGAGCTTCACAAGTAGTTCTTTTTTTTTTTTTTTTAATGTTTTTTATTTATTTTTGTGAGAGAGAGAGCGCGCGCGCCAGCAGGGGAGGGGCCGAGAGAGAGAGAGACACAGAATCTGAAGACAGGCTCCAGGCTCTGAGCTGTCAGCACAGAGCCCGATGCGGGACTTGAACTCACAAACTGTGAGATCATGACCTGAACTGAAGTCAGACACTTAACTGACTGAGCCACCCAGACGTCCCCACAAATAGTTCTTAAAGAAAATGAATTGGATGTTTTGAGTGCTGTCCATATGCTATGCAGTATATTAGTTCCTAAAATGAAGGTTTTGTCCCTGCACGACATGGGCTTCAGGTCTAGTGAGGGAGGCAGACAAGGTTCTTGTTGCTGTAATTAAAAGTAACACATATTTTGAAACATTTTAAGATGCCACTGCAACATAGGGTGACATATACATTGTACCAAGTGTGATAAATGATTAACCATATGAACTGATGGCCTTTTGCCAACACTTGTGAATTCTGTCTCCTAACCATGACCAGGTTGCCCACCCTTTCCTGGCCATCCATAATTCTTCTCTCTTTGCAGGAGTAGGATTGTATCTGTGCTCTTGGTCCCCCAACGCTCCTGGATCTGTCTTCTTTCCATATGACCTTTTCTTTCCACCTGAGGTTTGATCTGTTGTTAGATCTGATTTCATTTTTGTCTTTGACTTTCACTAGAATGAGAATGTTAAAGACTGGAACCTGGTCCTCATACAGGATGAGAAATAATTCCTGTTCCCCCCAAAAAAGTTAGTTGCTTCTGCCATGGATGGATGGGTTTTTTTCAATGAGTGTATGTGTTTCCAAAGTAAAATGTAATGGGTTACTGGGAAGGGAAGAGAGGGAAGGTTAAGGGTAGCAGAAGACCACAATTATAGTTAATAAACCTGGCCTGTATTTCCAGAGGAACTCTTTGGATGATAAATGAGGTCAGCCATCCTTTGAGTTGTTCAGGTGAAGCTGGGAGTTGCTAGTGATGGCTAATAATCCTCCTTCTTCTGTGACTGGGCAACAGGAACATGTGAGTAATGCATTGACTAGGTCAGGTGTGTAGAGCTTTGTCTGAAAAGTGAGAGTTGTAGATCATGATTGGCTCAAGACTATACTGTGGCCTGATCAAGATAGCCAGGACTCCGATGGTGGAATTTTTCTTGTATCCTAGTCAGTTGTGGGGGCCAGAGCCTTCCTTGGAAAGATAGCCTATGTTTAGATGACTGTGAGGCCATGTGGTCTTTCTGGTGCCTGTGGTAGCTCTGGATATTCCTGTTCCTCAAGGAGCTCATTGATGTAATTTCAGACACTATATTCTCACTCAAGAGAACATGCTGTCTTGCTCTGTGTGCAGTATCTTACAAGACACATTGCTGTGTCAGTTTTTAAGCTTCTGGTTCCAGATGTCTCTAGCAGCCCTACGTTTTCTCAGATGCTTGGCCAGCTTACATGTATGAATGGCCTTTCTGTTCTGCAGAGGCTGTGAGAAGCTCTGCCTGAGCATTTGAGAGTTAACCAGCATTTAGTCAGGCCCTCTGTGAGGCACTGATTGTACAAGAAATTGTACAAGAGCTTCTGCTGACTTCAAAGGTACTTACAGTCCAGAGGGGAAATAGCATAGGTGAATTCAGAAGCCCTTTCAGGAGAACCACGAAAGAAAATTAGAAGATAAGCAAAACAGTTAGTGTTTTGAGTCCTGTCTCTTCAGACCTCTCTGTTGGGGTAGCGGCTTGAGTGACCAAGCGGCTGGCCTCCCACCATTTATAGACATGTTCTATTTTGAGACTGAGTTGGTGGTTTGGGAAGGACGTATAATCATTTTCAACAAATGCTTATTGAGTGTGTAAAGTATCGTGGTAGGCATAAGGAATACCAACAAGTATAAAGTTATAGCCTCTGCTTCTAAGGAACTGCTCATACTCAGAAAGGCAGGGCATGCTTAAGATGAAAAAACTTAATAAGATATATGTCTTTGTAAGAGAAAAGCACGTAACTGTCACCATTTAGTAGAACTAAATACTAGACTAATTAACTGCTCGGAGAGTGGGGCTTGAGGTGGTGGGGCATGTGGCAGAGGGAGAGGAAGTATCTTCACTTTTTACTATACATCTGCCCTGTGAACAACATGGGTTTGAACTGCATGGGTCCACTTACACGTGATTTTTTCTGATGAGTACAGTACTGTATAGGTATTTTTCTCTTCCTTATGATTGCCTTTATAGTGTTTTATTTTCTCTAGCTTATTTTATTATAAGAATATAGCATATAATACATATACAAAATATGTGTGCATCTACTGTTTATGATATTGGTGAGGCTTCCAGTTAACAGTAGCCTATTAGTAGTTATGTTTGGGGGAGTTAAAAGTAATATGCGGATTTTTGACTGTACCAGGGGGTCAGCACCCCTGACCATCCCCCACCCCCCCGCATTGTTCAAGGATTAACTGTATATATTTGTGTATGTATATATATTTGTGTATGGTTGGAAATTTTTACCAAGTGCCATTGTTGCCTTTTTGGAATTCTTTATCAGTTAAAAAATGATAGAAACTAGTAGATTATACAAATAATGTTAGCCTTGAATATCTCTGCACGATAGGGTTACAAATGGTTTATATTTTCCTTATCATACTTCCCTACTATTGCCTACATTTTCTATAACGGATATGTATTATTTTATAAATAAAGTATTTGAAAACCAAAACCGTAAAGCATCTATGATGATGATTATAACTGTAGTCCAACATGCTTACCATATCTTGGAATTAACACACCAGCTTTCCCTTTTCTTTCTCCTCACTCTTACCATGACAGTTAAGATTGTTCTTCTATCATAATCATCATCATCACTAAATAAAGGTGAAGTAGGGCATTGGCTCTTTGATTCTGTCCCTTGTCATTTTGGGTCAGTGAGTTAACCTAGGAGCCAAAGGAATCCAGCTAGTAACTGCTCAGCTGTACTGTGAAGGCTGCCTTGAAAAATGTAAATTATGCTGATTGGGTTACAATTATATCTGTCAATGTGGGCTGTGATCTCTTGTTTTAAAGCATCCTAAGAATACTTTCTGTATCTTTATATTTAGTCCTGTTGGAGAAAGCAATTAGATTATTCCATCTCCCCATCTGGTGCAGTAAGAAAACTCATCTGCTTGGCTTACTTTGTATGAGAGAGAATTAAAATGTCCAAGTTGTTTGTAATTTGGGTTAAGTAGTTCAGTCCTGTCTCTCCCAAATTTTGTTCTGGGAATCCGTATCCCCTTACAATTATGAACTGAATTACTTTGAAAGTAATAGTGTTCTGAATTATTTAAGGAAGTCAAAGATCAAAAGACAGATGTCATTTCTAAATGAATTTTCTTTTTCCTTGTAGCATGTGTTTGATGATCTCAGTGTCTCAGTATCCTTGTCCTGGGTTGGAGATGGCACTGGGGTAAGTAGTATTTTGAGTCTGTTAATTCAGCGTAGCAAGAAGATGTCGATTTTAGGAGTTTAAGCAATGAATGTTGTTACTTCCTGAAATAGTCTCCAACTTCAGTTGCAGAAAATGCATGTTTGCGGTACCGACTTTCAGGACGATGATTGGTTTGGTTTTGCTTTAGAACTGGAAGCATCTTGTGACCGCCTTCTTCCATAATAGGAAGATAGACACCATTTTAGTCTCTGGTGGCTGCTTGGCATCAAGATGAGCAAGAAGAAGAAAGAGAAAGGAGAGTGCCATGTGCTGAGACGGGAGCCTCACAATACTTGGGAAAACCCCTGTGTAGAAGCGGAAAACTGCACATTGCACATCTTGGCATTTTTCCTCCAAACTGTATTGTTCCCGTGTCCTTTCCCACAGTTAGTGTTGAAGGACTGTGGCGCCCATGGGCTCATGGTTGCTCAGCTCCCTCTGTTGTCCCTTCCCCACCACAGAGAAGCCGCTGCCAGGATCAGGGGCGTGAAAGGAGAGTTCTTTAGCCCCTTATCCCTGCTAGTATAGACAGTCTCCTGGTAGGAGGGTGTGCTGAGGGTGGCCTCAGGTCTTGAATCTAGGCTTGACGTTACCTGGCTCTGTGCCCTGCTGTCTGAACAAGGTCAGGGACCACAGCTCATACCCTCTGGGATTCTGGTAATGTATGTATTGTAGCATTTAGGCATGTGATGGCTATATCAGGAACCAAAAGAAATAATTTTGATGTTGAAAAGCAAGCTACAAATTACTTACTTTAATTAATTTTAAAACTTCTGGTAGACTGTCTCTTTAATCATGTCTTAATTTCTTCTAAAATTTGGGTTGTATGCCATTTTCCATGATTTATCCATTTATCTAAGAGAGTTGGCATCTCTAGGATTTCTTGTTACATGGCTACCTGAGACTCCTTAGCCTGTTGTGCTAATCTGTCAGAATCTTTTCTCCATGCATATTTTTGTCTAGAAAAATAGTTATTTAAAAAATTAACTTCATGGAGAAATAACAGCAAGGAGAAGAAGGAAAGGACAGATGTATATGACACCATGACTTCTATTAGAGCGCCCGTACTATTCTAGGCTCTGTAAGCAGGAAGAGAGATGATCTTTACCTGAGAATATCTTACAATAATAGAGATACAAAGTGGTTAAACCCTTCCTTTATTATAATGTGTAGTTGATTACTTTTGCCTCACTGTTACAAGTGTATGTGATGGGACCATTTCAACAAAATGAGTTGAGATCTTGAATCATTGTGAGCCCTCGTAACTTGGTATGTCTTGGTTTTCTGATATTAACAGTATAGGCTACTACAGACCAGGGCTGTTGGCAGCCTCTTAGATGTTGATTTAATCCCATCACATGCAGACATGTAATTAGACTATCTTTCTTATTGACTGCATGCTTTTGTCTCTTCCCAGATCATTCTAGTCTTGACTACCTTCCATGTACCACTGGTAATTATGACTTTTGGACAGTCCAAGCTATATCGAAGGTGAGATGTATAACATGTGGCTGGGGCATTGGCTGAGTAGCATATCTACTTTTATAGACTTGATGGAGTCTCAAAGCTGATTTAAAGGATCTTCTAGGCATCTTAAATTTTCACCAGACTATCACACTCAGCACATTGAGTGCCTACTTAACAACCTGAAGAAATATGAAAAGGGATCTAGTTCCAAGGAGATTAGGCTGACATAATTGAGTGGCAAAACAATAAAGGAAGATGAAGGAAGAGTCCATAGGGATTTGTCTGTTAATTTAAATGGGTATTTATCTGTGGGAAAGTAGCATAGACTTTAACCACCTTTCTATTTATTATGATTTTTTATATCCCTGCAATAGCACAAAATGGTTTTTATGTCCCTGCAATGGTTTTTACAGTCCTCACTATACCTCCTAAGTGAATGTGATTTATCTTACAATAAAATGGATACTAGGGCACCTGGGTGGCTCAGTTGGTTAAGTATCCAACTCTTGATTTCGGCTCGGGTCATGATCTCATGATTCGTGGGATCGAGCCCTGCATCGGTACTGCACTCAATAGCACGGAGCCTGCTTGGGATTCTTCCTCTCTCTTTCTCTCAAAGTAAATAACCAAGCATTTAGAAAAATGGGTACCTATTTTAAGCCCTAAACAGATTGTTTCCAGATCAGGAGGAGGTCCTCAGGTCAGACCTAACCCAAGTGCCTAATAGTGTTCACATTGGTAATGATGGTGGCTGGCAGTGTGTGTTCAGGAGTCATAACCTATACTGTGACATTCACAAGGTTTTAGAGTTGTCTTTTCAAAGATACAGGTTGTTAAATAGTAGGTTCTTTCCCGTAATTATAAGAGTCAAGACCAGCCAACTCTCAGAAATTGCTGATTGTCTTCTCAGTCATTTGTGCCTATCCCATTTTTCCCCAAGGGACCTAAAGAATATGACATCCCAGCAGATGACATAGAAACTACCTGTAGGACTCCCGGGAGCATTGTACTCTCTCAGTGTTCTTTATTTGACTGTTGGCATTCACTTCAACATGGAGTGAACCCATGTTGAAGCTCTGAGATGGATCATCCTAACCTCCCCTCCCTAGTAGGCATGATCACTGACTGCTGCTACTAAGCCTGGAGCCAGTGCTCTCTGCCCTTCCACACAGTGATGTTGGCTTAAAAATTTGCTAAGAAGGAATTGCCATCTGGAATTGTTGTAAGCTCCATAAAGGCAAGGTTCTTGACTAACTCGGGGTTCTCCAACAACCAGCCAAACAGCTGACTCATAGCAGGCAAGCAGTACATACTAATTGAATGAATGCATGTCTTGGCTTCTCTATAATTTTTAGGCTGATATTATTTTTTATTTCATAAAGATTGACAACACATTGTAGAATCCCAGTGCTAGAAAGGGCTATAATTTATAGGTGATTTTGTTTATTCATTTAGAACAGCGGTTGAAACATTTCAGACAGATGAAAAGTATCCTGTTTGGGAAAGGAAAAACTACATTTAAATAATTTGTAACTCTTTCTAGTGTTTAAAAAAACTTGCTGTCATAAAATCTTTCCATATAATACAGTTTTTCTTACCAATTTACATTTCATTATAAAAGGAATACAACCGTATTATAAGACATTTGGAAATTTTAAAAGAAAAAAGTTCACCGTAAGGTATAATCTTAATTTATTTGCAGTTTATTATCTTGATTTTCCCCTTTAATATTATTCGTATGGCCACGTAGTCTTGGGAAGCAGCATGGTGCAGGGTAAAGTTGCCAGATTCTGTTGGCAAATAGGCCTGGGATTGAATCTCAGCACTATCATTTATTTGCAAGCAGAATGAACAAGTCATTTAGTCTCCCTAAATGTTTTGTCATCTGCAAAAGAAAGATGATAACAATGGTCATCATAGACCATTACCATTACTAACAGTAACTGTTGCAAGTTATGCTTTGCAGTGGCTGGCGTGGAGTAAGAACTTGGTGGGGTCAGCTGCTGCCGTGCCAACAGCCAGGGATGGCTTGTAGCCAGCCTGTTCTGGCACTGCTGTACCAGTTGTTAAAATGAATTTGAAAGCCTCCTGTGCCAGTTGGTAAAAAGTGATTGCCTGCCCCCAGATGCTTCCATGGCTTCTACAAATGCACACATCCCCTTGCCGCTGCCAATATGCAAGTATTACTAACACCTCGTGTCACAGCCTGTACCCATTCTGATTGGTGAATGTTCATACCACGATACTTTTCATATCCCCTCTGCTGGTAACTCATCATTTTTGTTAGATTGACAGAATTTACTTAATCACTATCCTCTTGGAAACTCAGGTTGTAGCTAATTTTTTCAGGATTACTAATGCTGCTGTGATACATATCACACATGTATGTGTCATAGAAGGTGCTGATTTCCAGTTCATTTTTTAGTAGCAAATCCTCTCCTATTGATTCCAAAGAGCCATGTTGTGAAGGCTGTTTACTAAACTCTTCCTCCTCCAGGTTGAACTACCTTCTATACCTATTGTCTGCATCACTTATTTGCTTGCCTTCTGAATTCACTTTTTATTCTCTATGTTGCTCTTTAATCGTGTGGCTAGAACTGTTCCTGACAGGTTCATGAGTCATACCCAGGGGGAGTAAAATGTATTTTCATGACTCTTTTTTCCCATCCTTTTGCTTTTCAATTTTGTGTTTACTTTAAGGCAGCCAAAACCAAAACAGAAACAGTATCACTAAATGTCACTGTTAAAATGCCTACTACCATCTGACTCAGCCCTTTTCATCCTATACTTGTCTAGTCTTGTGAGAAACCCCTAACATACATTTTACCAGAGGGCAGTGCTATTTGTTTCTGATAGTCTCATGTTACTAAGGTTCTTTTGCTTCATGTTGCACAGCAGGGTTTTTGTTTGGTTGTTTTTTGTTTTTCCCAAGGTCATTTTGAATATTAATTATTTCCTCCCTGCTGTGAAACCTTTTCCAGAGTTTAGGTGGAAACTTTAAATATGCCTCGTTGCTTCTCCCCCTGGGCTGGCCTGGCTGCTGTGAAGTGACTCATGTTGTTGAACGTGCCAGCCAAGAGGCACGTGTTGCTTTGGAGGGGAGGGGGCAGTTTGATTAAGATGAGTCCTGAATAGGGGGAGGTTGCCCAACTGAAAAATAAAATAAAAGCCTTTTCAATCCACTCTGAGACTCTTCTGTTTTTTAAAGCTCCCATGATTATATTACTTACTGGATTATCTTTCCGTACCAAATCTTATGTGGTCAAAGGTTCATTTGGGGTTCAAAGAAAAGGCACTTTCCTCACATGCCAGCTGCTCTGAGTAGTAGGGCCCAGAAGCTCACAGGATTAGAAAGAAGCTTTGTTACCTACGCTGAGTTAGAAGGAAGTGTACGTTGGTCTTTAGGTTATAAAAAAGAATTGTGGGTGGGGCACCTGGGTGGCTCAGTCAGTTAAGCTTCCAGCCTGGGCTCAGGTCACGATCTCACGGTTTGTGAGTTTGAGCCCCGCGTCGGGCTCCATGCTGACAGCTCAGAGCCTGGAGCCTGCTTCAGATTCTGTCTCCCTCTCTCTCTGCCCTTCCCCCTCTGGTGCTCGTGCGCGTGCTCACTTTCTCTCTGTCTCTCTCTGTCTCTCTCTCTCTCTCTCTCTCTCAAAAATTAATGAACATTTAAAAAAAATAAAAAAGAATTATGGGAAGATTTGGGAAATAAATAAAAGCCCTAGGCATTAATGATTAGGTAAAATTGAATAATAGTATCTTCAATTAAAAGAGTTATATTTGAATAGTTTAAATTTTGATTCTCTGTTAAGGAATAATTTATATAATAGGTTGTAAAGTTCATTTGCCTTTTTCAAATGTGAAGTTAAAAAGGAAATAAACTAGATCTGTGGTAAACATAATTTGGTTTTTGGCAACGGAAAGATATTTTGCACCCTTTTGTTTTATGGCCTCTTGAGGCTAACTTTTCGTTGTAAGATCAACTTAGTGAGACACATGTAAGCATTATTGTGCATCAAAATTCTGTACCTAACTACCGCAAAACTGCTGCTATGTTATTTCCTATTGAGAGTTGTTCAACTTTTGGAAATTAGTAAGGACATCTTAAGAAATTTCAAATTAGGGGCGCCTGGGTGGCGCAGTCGGTTAAGCGTCCGACTTCAGCCAGGTCACGATCTCGCGGTCCGTGAGTTCGAGCCCCGCGTCAGGCTCTGGGCTGATGGCTCGGAGCCTGGAGCCTGTTTCCGATTCTGTGTCTCCCTCTCTCTCTGCCCCTCCCCCGTTCATGCTCTGTCTCTCTCTGTCCCAAAAATAAATTAAAAACGTTGAAAAATATATATATAAAAAAAAGAAATTTCAAATTAAACTTTATTCCATAGTCAGTATAAATTTTTGAGGATGTTACTTGAAAGGTAAACTTAAAGGTATACAACTGATATTAAAGTATAGTAAGCTGGCTTCTCTAAGACATCTTGTATGACATTGTTTTAAATGATATGCTTGGTTCAGTTTTCACTGTAGTAGATTATTAACAATGACTGCATATGCTACAAGGGTAGCATAAAGTCCATTTTAAAACATTTTACTGTTCTTTTTCCTTAAATAAAAAGTTTATTAAAATGTATGATGATGGCATTTTTGCTAAAACTTCACTTTTACAAACTTAAGGCATATAAAAATCATGAAAGTAGGTGGTTTTCATCACGTAGGAAATATTCCCATGAAAATACCTATTGCATTGCCTTGTCAACCAAAGCAAAATAAGGACACTGGATACATTCTCATGTTCCTTGTGATGAAAAGTTCTGGGACTTGGGGCACCTCGGTGGCTCAGTTGGTTAAGCAT
This sequence comes from Neofelis nebulosa, assembly GCF_028018385.1. Lineage (NCBI taxonomy): Eukaryota > Metazoa > Chordata > Mammalia > Carnivora > Felidae > Neofelis > Neofelis nebulosa. The sequence goes on from NC_080783.1 coordinate 128,813,603, forward strand.
CTGATTCTTAAACTCGGCTTGGGTCATGATCTCACCATTGGTGGGATTGAGCCCCATGTCCGGCTCTGCTCTGACAGCATGGAGCCTGCTTGGGATTCTCTCTCTCCATCTCTATCTGCCCCTCTCCTGCTCGTGCTCTCTGTCAAAGTAAATAAATGAACATTAAAAAAAAAAAAAAGTTCTGGGATCTTATCCACAATATCTTACTTACCCTTTTTATTTTCCCACTTATATTTTCAAAATTTCTACAGAAAACCTGTATCCTTTTTTGCATAAGGATTAAAAAAAGAATTAAAAGACATTAGACAATTAGCATTAGACAATCGGGGTTAAATAAAAAGTCTTTTTTTCAGACTAATGTAAATTCACATTCTGCCCATTTTACTGGCTGGTCTATCTATGATTTGAGGTCTGTAATTATGTAGCCACATTTTAATATGCTACATTCTCCCTATTGGTCTTTTAACTGGAAATCTCAGTACAGCTGATTTTCATTTTTCTACAAAGTCTCCTTGAATGCTGAATTAGTGAATACTGAACCATTGCTCCTAGGGGAAAGAAAGAAAGGTTTAGGCTCCTACAAACCTCTGGTCACAACATTCATTTTTGTCAATTGGTTAGTACGTAACCTTGTTTTGTGTGTGCTTCTGTTGAAAGATACATTATTTAATATATCTTGATTCATTAACGTTGAGCTCACAACCAGATCCTCCCCAAAAGACGCTTATCGAACTCCTTTATTTTCTCCATGACGCACATCAAAGCCTTCTTGTGTGCAGGAACACTAGGTAGCCCTTCAACACTGTGCTAAGGGGCTATTTTAAACAGCAGAATAACCAACAAAAAATGCAAAAATGCAGAACGTGTGGTGCTAAATAGACTGTGAAGAAGACCCTTATTTGCAGTATTAGAGCTGGAACAAGAAGGCAGAGCAGCTCCCCGTTGGACCTCAGCTGGGAATGGGCACGCTGGGTTACTCAGATGTTCGTCACTCTGTGCATGCCTGCAAATGACTGCCAGAGTGCCATGAGTATTGATTTTAGGGTTACAAATACATTTGAGTGAGTAGTCACATTTGCACATATGGAGCCCGTGAACAATCAGGATATAGTGTGTAAGCTTTCCTGATTAGTGAAAAAGACAAAAGTGTAGTTATTTTTTTTTAAGTTTATTGTCATTGTTGCTTTTATGTTGCAATTTATAGCAACTTAATCATGGCAGAAATGAACTAAAGAAACAGAAAAATGGTTAGGCCTGAAAGCCAAGCAGACAAGGATATCTATGCTTGTTTGATTGTTGAGAAAATTAAAATGTAAGATTATCTGAGATATTGTAGAACTCTTATACTGTTCCATTTCATTAAATGTCTGCAGTTCAAATGCCTGGTATTACAAGTTCCAATGTATTGTAAATGAAAAGTGTTCAAAAACAAGGATGTAATTTTTGGCTGTTGACATTGGGGTTGAGTGTCAATATATGAGTCTTCTGGAAAAACCCCCTTTTGAGTCCTTCATCTTGCTAGGAATTTGCATGCTTTTACTAGAAGTTCCATGTGAGGATTACTTTTTTTTTTTTTTCATTTATTTTAATGTCTAGAGTTTTCTTGTTCTTTGGGGTTATTAGGTTATATTCCAATAATATTTTTATTTTAACAGTTTCTTGAGCTGTAAACACGTGCATATTGTTATGCATATGTTTACAGCACAGATACATGCATAAGTGATCATTTCTTTTTGGCAACAAGAAATTGGTTATTTTTTGTTCAAAAGACTTATTCCTAAAGCAGGTGGTTTCACAGGGTTTTGTTAACTTATCATTTGACTGCTGTTTATAATGCTATTCATTATCCTATGGAATTTGAAAATGGATTTATTTTTCAAAATGTTTCATTGTTTTCCTTTTCATGATGCATGTTGTGTGTGGATAAATGTGCTGATAGAAAATAAAATTACTTTAAAATAAAGTTTTGGGGCACCTGGGTGGCTCAGTTGGTTAAAGCGTCCAACTCTTGATTTTGGCTCAGGCCGTGATCTCATGGTCCGTTGTGAAATCGAGCTCCGCCTCGGGATCCACGCTGGGCATGGAGCCTGCTTGGGATTCTCCCTCTCCCTCTCTCTCTGCCCCTCCCTGCTTACATGCACACTGTCTCTCAAGAAAAAAAATAAAATAATAAAATAAAGTGTTACATTAAAATGTATTCCTTGGCCTTATGTGGTCTTAGCAGAACCCTACCTAAATCCTAGCAGGTTGATACTAGTCCATTGTACTCCAGTTGTTTTTTAAGTGGCTAAGGTCGTGTCACAGATGATTTTTTGTTCTGTGCATTGTTGCTTTCTCTTTCTGAAGGGCAGGGATATGTTTTGTTGTGCCAAGTTCTTAAAAAGCAAGCAGGCTTGCCAACAGGTTTGTGGAGGTTCCCTGGGGATGTCATGAAGGAGGGGAGATTTGTAAGCTGGTGATAAGCAAGCAACTACAAACTCCTTTAGATGGTTGTCTGAGCGATTGATGATATGTACATTGTAGAGCTATGAATTGTTCGTGCATATCCCTTGACCTGCTGTCTGGAAGATGATAACACTTTCTGTACTCCAAAGCCAAGGAAAGGGTAATAAAGGAATTGGTTGGGCACTGCCTAATCCCCAGTTTGTTTAGGAATCTTCCGTGTGTGTATGTTAAGAAATGGGAAGAGTTATTCAGACAACCTAAAGTCACATGTGATTTGCTTTGCATACCTATGCAAACACTCACAAATACTGCCTTCCTGTCTGCTCTCAACTTCCTCTGAGCCCATCTTTACTGCCAGGCCACAAGCCCTGGCAAGATAGCGGAAGACTGCAGGTTGTAAGAGAAAAACTCACAAATAATTAAAAGTTGGTCTAGTATGGGGCTGAGAGTAAGAGAATTGCTTGTAGTTTTACAAGAATTGTAAAGAATTCTTAGTTAACTAGAATTGCCCCTAGTTAACTCATAGACTTTTGACAGTTGCCTCCCGTTGAACCTCCTTATCTGTGAGGGTAGTCAGACAAAATGTCCCCAGTCCCTTGTATCTCTAATGTTCTGTGGTTCTGTGATTATTTGTTGAGGCTGCTACCAAAATTGTGCCATCTGTTAAGTCGTCTGTTCTGTTGGTGAAGACCACTGTACATTGCACTTATCACCGGGCAGTTGACTTGCAAAACATGGTGGTCTTCACTGATGAACATTTAGATTCAGTGAATGTGCAGATTTCACATTCTATGCCATGTTTTATCAGAACTGCACACAGTATTAAACCCGTCAGAGGTAGAGAGCTACTGATTTTTTTTGCTTTTAGTTTTCAAAATTGAAACGCGAAATTGAATACCTCTCAAAGACATTGTTGGAATGAACCTTGGGGGAAAGCTCTGACAACCCAAGAGATGAGATTAAGTGCGTTTGTTTTCCCTAGCTGTGTTTTGTGTGCTGCATGCACTAGAGGCCGGTACCTGGGACGGCAACCTCTGGAAGTGGGGGACTTTAAGACTCCTGCTGCTGAGTTTACAGCTTTATCATGTGTACTGTGCATTAACAGGTTAGTTAGGAGGCCTTTGGCTACATTTAGCAGACATCTCAACCCAAACTAGCTCAAATAATAAGGGAATTAATGGCGCATAACTAATATAGAAGTTATTCAGTCCAATGTCACAGACTCCGGAATTCCAGAATCCCCTCAGCAGTTCTCTCCATGTATGTTGGCTTATTTTTCAAGCTATACTCTCGTTGTGTCAGAATGCCTGTAGCAATTTTTTGCTTTGTGTTCACATATTACGGTGTTGGGTTTCTCACATTTTGCATTACTGACATTTGGGACCAGATAATTTTTTCTCATTGTGAAACTGTCCTGTGCATTGTAGGATGTTCATCAGAATCCTTGGCCTCTACCTACTAGATGCCAGTAGCATCTCACCCCTGAGTTGTTGATAATCATAAATGTCTCAAGATGTTACCAAACGTTTGCAGCTAGGGATGGGGGTGGGGGGCAAAAATACACTGATTGAGAACCACTGATCTAAAAGAAGACATCATTTTGTCAGGTGGCTATCTTAAGTGTAAAGAAATGTGTTTCCTAAAAGACTCCAAATTCCCCTCTTTGGTCTTATTGGCTCATCCTGGGTCACTCCCATCACTGGTAAGGGAATGTGATTTCCTTCAGACTAATCAGGCCCACCACCAGAGCTAGAGATGGAATCAGCCCCCCTGAGGCTGTTCAGGGGAGGATGAGCGCCTCAGCCAAGCCAGTGGGAAGGGGGAAAGGAAGGCAGGCAGGAGCCCAGCAGTGTCCTCATTGACCATCGCATTCTAAATGTGTCTTGTTTTTCTTCCTCTCAGTGAGGACTATGGAAAGAACTTTAAGGATATTACAAATCTCATCAATAACACCTTCATTCGGACTGAGTTTGGCATGGCTATTGGTCCTGAGAATTCTGGAAAGGTGAGATTCATTCAGATACATACGAAGTTGTGCTTGGTACCACACGCAGGCTGTGGATCATGTGGAATGATCCGGTTGTACACAGCAGTATATTTAGTTTGCTATCAGTGTATTTTTAAAATTAAACATAATTTAGTGCTGTTCATAAAATAACGGAATTCAGCACACAGGATTTTTATTTTATTTTTTTTGGTCCCTATTCCAAGATCCAGCCAAACTCTTTGTAATTATGTAGTGGTTGTTGGCATCACAATGTATAATCCATGAGACAACATTTTAGTCTTTGGGCAACTCGCTAATCCCAAACTGAGCAGGCTACGTTCATAGTTATGACACGCTAGCTCAGTGTAGGATAACATTTGTTACAAGACTAATAGTTGAGGAGTGCAGTGCACAAACTAATATTACTGTTTTTATGACTCTTCTTACTTTTGAAAATTTTCTTAACACCTGGTGGAAATGGTGTAAGAACTTCCTGTGCTTTCATAGTATTATATTCTGTATCTGAACTTTTTTCTTCCTGATCAGGTGATTTTAACAGCAGAGGTGTCTGGAGGAAGTCACGGAGGAAGAATCTTTCGATCATCAGATTTTGCAAAGAACTTTGTTCAGACCAATCTCCCTTTTCACCCTCTGACTCAGATGATGTATAGCCCTCAGAATTCTGATTACCTGTTAGCCCTCAGCACTGAAGTAAGTATAATTGAGGAACTTGTCTTGCTTTTTTGCATTTTTATAGGCTCAAAATATACTGTTTTAAAAGGGTGCTCTAGGATATGCTCTTTATTTTTTTTATTTTTATTTTTTCCAATTATGTCCTTTTGAAAATTTTTTTCTTTTTCTCAATATATGAAATTTATTGTCAGATTGGTTTCCATACAACACCCAGTGCTCATCCCAAAAGGTGCCCTCCTAATACCCATCACCCACCCTCCCCTCCCTCCCACCCCCCATCAACCCTCAGTTTGTTCTCAGTTTTTTGTTGTTTTTTTTTAACATATGAAATTTATTGTCAAATTGGTTTCCATACAACACCCAGTGCTCATCCCAAAAGGTGCCCTCTTTAATACCCATCACCCACCCTCCCCTCCCTCCCACCCCCCATCAACCCTCAGTTCTCAATTTTTTTTTTCAACGTTTTTTTTAATTTATTTTTGGGACAGAGAGAGACAGAGCATGAACGGGGGAGGGGCAGAGAGAGAGGGAGACACAGAATCAGAAACAGGCTCCAGGCTCTGAGCCATCAGCCCAGAGCCTGACACGGGGCTCGAACTCACGGACCGCGAGATCGTGACCTGGCTGAAGTCGGACGCTTAACCGACTGCGCCACCCAGGCGCCCCTGTTCTCAATCTTTAAGAGTCTCTTATGCTTTGGCTCTCTCCCACTCTAACCTCTTTTTTGTTTTGTTTTTTTTCCCCTTCCCCTCCGCCATGGGTTTCTGTTAAGTTTCTCAGGATCCACATAGGAGTGAAAACATATGGTATCTCTCTTTCTCTGTATGGCTTATTTCACTTAGCATCACACTCTCCAGTTCCATCCACGTTGCTACAAAGGGCCATATTTCATTCTTTCTCATTGCCACGTAGTACTCCATTGTGTATATAAACCACAATTTCTTTCTCCATTCATCAGTTGATGGACATTTAGGCTCTTTCCATAATTTGGCTATTGTTGAGAGTGCTGCTATAAACATTGTGGTACAAGTGCCCCCAGGCATCAGTACTCCTGTATCCCTTGGGTAAATTCCTAGCAGTGCTACTGCTGGGTCATAGGGTAGGTCTATTTTTAATTTTTTGAGGAACCTCCACACTGTTTTCCAGAGTGGCTGCACCAATTTGCATTCCCACCAACGGTGCAAGAGGGTAGGATATGCTCTTTATATTGGACTGCTTTCTAGTGACTTCTTAAGACATTGATTATGTATTTTTTGCATCTTTTTCCTATTTGGTAAAGGGCATGATTTTCATGTGCTATCTAGTCCAGATAAGTATGCTATCTAGCTGTCATTCCAGTTTTTTTTAAGTGAATAAATGTGTACTATCAGAGTAACAAACTAGAAAACAGTTTAATGTATTCATTCTTATGCTGCAAGGGACATGCATAAATTGTCAAATTTCTGATGGTCTTATTCCTTTGCTATGGCCAAACCACATTTTTATGATTTTTTTTTGTTAGTTCCCAGTATATAAAGCATATTGATTTCTGTCTTTGATACTCATGTATTAACTATCCAGAGTCTTAAATCTCTGCATCCCCTAGCACATTCCTCTACTGTTCCCAGAAACCTGTGTCCCTCCCTGACCCTCCCACCTCTCTTTTGAAAGATCCCTGGGGAACATGTGTCACTTTTCCTTTCCTAGAGGATCACTCTTCTGTAGCATGGATTTTTAGGGCCCAAAGTGTCTGAGTTGCTAGACTATGATAATCATAATTATACTTTACATTTACATGGCTCTCTCTCATCTTATTTCTGATTTCTTCTGTCCAGCAACATCAGATAGAAACCCCTAGGAGACTGGTTTAATATGCAGTTCCTAGGCCCCAATCCAGGTAGAGTCCATCAGTGACTTTTGGTTGTGAGGTGGCTAATATTTTTAACAACCTTCGCGGCTGAGCCTGCACACTAAAATTTGAGAGCCATTGCTGTGGTGACTATTCTGGGACAGAAACTGGACCATCAATGTGGACAAGCTGGGCTGGCACAGGGAGGGTGAAGGGCACTGGAAGAGCAGTCTGGGTTCTGGGCCTTCGGTGAGCAGGGGGAAGGCTGGAAGATTCAAGGAAGGTCAAAGTTAGGTTTAGCCAAAGGAGGCCAGAAGAAGGAAACTGCCCTGCTGGGTAGGCTTCAGATCTTAATGCAACAATTCCAGGAAGTTGGCCTCCAGCAGCTTGAGCTATAGGCCCTTCAAGGGAGCAGAGAGACCCCCAGAGGGATGGACAGAATCACCAGCCCCTCCTTTGACCACCTCATCACCAATACCAAGTGTCTTGAGATTATTGAAACATGCTATCCTCAGGAAGAGGTAGCCACGGTCTGCTTTTATACCTCAAATTTCTTCCAGTTAAGGATTAATCAGTGTGTATAAGATGGACCAATATGTACTAAAGTGAAAACAGGTGATATCAGATCCTTACCTATTTCTAAGTAGAATTAGGTACCTTAGAAATGCTGGGAGGTGAACATTACCAGAGGAGGAAAAGTTACAGAAGGAAGAATGGTGGATGAGAGTGGGAGAACAGTGGGGGTAAATTCTGCCCAGACCATCCTCATTTAATCTCAGCTGCACCAGGACATCTCTGTCCCACATCCTTTGGGTCTGGGCCCAGTAGGCTTGTGTTGTCGATATAGCTGACATTGTCCATCTTAATCTTACTAAGTCTCTGCTACATTTGAAAATACTGGCCAGTCTCGCCTTCTGGGAACTCAGTTGGCTTGGCTTTTAGGACTTCATTCCTTTGGTTCTTTCCTACCTTCTAACCATTCCTTCCTGGTCTCTTTCGTAAACTCCTGTCAACCTACCCTTGAGTCCCTACCGCTCATTTCACTGTGAGCAATCTCTTCCACGCTGACCATTTTAACTGCCACTGTAATTAATGTATAAGGCTCTCAAATCCATATTTCTGGCTTCCTCCTAAGGCTCAGATTCCTATCTCGCTGCCCCTCTATACTGCTAAAGATCTCTCTCTCTCTCTCTGCCTTACAGGAAAAACCACCCAGTTCTACTGAATCTAGTTTCTAGATTCTGGAGCCTATTCCTTATAGCTGTGGTGTAGGGCCTCAGTAACTCTTCATGAACTAATGTGGCACTACTTTTTCATTACTTTTCCTGCTTCTGAACAGAAATCCACCCCTTTCCGATTGCCATCCAAGTACTCCACCTTTAAAAAAGTAAAACTGAGGGCCCTCTGTGAGCTGACCCACACCTTTCTTCCAAGCATTAGTCCCTTCTTTCCTCACCTTGGAATTTGTGCTCCATCAGTATCTGAAGGCTTTTAGCTCCCTGCCCACCCTGCGATGTTGACTCGCCTTGACTAGTACTGGGATATATTTGTGTAATAACATCCCATCTTCCCATTTCCCTTCTTTTGGTTACACTGTTCATTATTTAATATTAGTTCAGCTGTCTTCACAAACCATCTCTCATTCATTGCCCCTCCCCTCCCTACTCTCACCCCAGAGACCATGTTTCTGTAACTTACCACATTGTATCAAACTTGTATCTGTGCCCCCACGTTGTGTCAAACTTCATATCTGCACCCCTTGTTAAACTGTGAACTCCTTGAGAGCAGGGAGCGTTATCTTCTTTGTCTTTGTGTCTCCTGTGCACATCTGGTACAGTGCCTGGCATGTACTGGGCACTCCACAAGCACTTGTCATTCTGAACTTCCCAAACCCTGACAAGGCCGCCATAAACCATGTGTATAGCGCAGACAGCTTATTGATGGAGCTTCCGTGTGTGTTTTTACTGTCCTGAATGATTGGATATGAATTATTAAAGGTCATATAAGCAGCTGCACAAGACAAAGCTGGAATTCTGATAAGTCATTTATAATCTTTCAGAATGGCCTGTGGGTGTCCAAGGATTTTGGGGGAAAATGGGAAGAAATCCACAAAGCAGTGTGTTTGGCCAAATGGTGAGTAACAGAAGACTCCATCTGTGCAGAGCCCTAAACCTTTCCTGACAGGGCTGCCAAAAGTCACATGAGTAAATATTGAGCACTTACCATGTGCCAAGTACTCTTCAGGGTGCCCTAAGGGATACAAGAGAAGGGGTATGACCCAGATCTTGACCTGGAGGAGCCTCTAATTCTGCTGGGGAAGAATACTTAGTCTCACTAAATGTTAGAATATAAAGTGTAAAACAAGGCACGTGACTGAGTTGCTCCTGCCTGCAAAGGTTTAGTCTCCATTAATGGTGACATCAGTTGGAAAGCATAAAATACAGCTTTGAGTTGAGGACTTACATACTTCCCTGTGCCCAGATTTATATTCCCTCATCTAGAGCTCCATTTCAGTCGTGTGGAATGTAGCACGGACTCAGGAAGAAAGCCCAGAGAGCTTCCAGGCCATCAGAGTCACACTGTCCGTGCACCAGAAATCCTTCACTTCTCTTGCTGGGCCCCCACCCCCACCCAGTGCCTGCTTAAGATGATGCAGTGGAGGAGGAGCCCCTGGGTGGCTCAGCTGAGCATCTGACATGAGTTCAAGCCCTGTATCAGGCTCGCTGCTGCCGGCACACAAGAGCCAGCTTCAGATTCTCTGTCCCTCTCTCTCTCTGCCCCTCCCCCACTCATATTCATTCATTCTCTCTCTCTCTCTCTCTCTCTCAAAAAAAAAAAAAAAAAAAAAAAAGTGCCTGGGTGGCTCAGTTGCTTAAGCATCTGACTTCTGCTCAGGTCATGATCTCTGTGCTGACAGCTCAGAGCCTAGAGCTGCTTCGGATTATGTGTCTCCCTCCCTCTCTCTCTGCCCCTCCCCTGCTTGCACTCTGTCTCTCTCCCTCCAAAATAAACAAACATTTAAAAAAAAAAAAAAAAAAGCCAGATGATGCAGTGGAGGAGTTCTTACTCGGGAGCAGATCACCTTTGTCCTAACTGTCTAGTCAGTGGCTTAACCTCTGGCTTTTGTGAAAGGAGATTTACTGGGGGAGTTTGGGAGATTGTTGAGCAAGAATTGTGTTAAAAACCTTCATACCTCCCAAATTCTGATTAGGCTCACTCCCCTGTTTAGAACCTCTTTCTTCCTTCTCTTTGACTAATTTCAACAAACTTGTTAATGTAACTTCCCTGTGGATAGCAGATTGGTGCCAGAGGTGGGGTGTGTGAACACCAAGAGCAAGCACACCCAGCCTGAGAATCCCCTGCCTGAGAGCTGCATGGAGGTGGGGGGACTGTAAAAGCAAGAGAAACAGAAGCTGTAACAGGATGTGATTATTTGGTGCCAGATCAAGAGAGCACACGTACCTCAGTGACTTCTAATGGGAACACTGTGTTACAGTTTCCTGCAGTTGATGTTCGTGAAGATGACCCATAGTCCAAGGAAGACTTTCATATTTAATGTCCTCGACTTAGGGAGTCAGGGAAATGTGTAATAGAGACATTTACTGAAATTAAAGTATTAAAAAATATCGCTTGAATAAAATGGCCTTTTCCCAGGAAACACTGGTTACATGAGGTTTTTACAGCACCACCAAGGGACACATGCCACGTCTACATTTGTTCTATTTTTTTTTTAATATTTATTCATTTATTTTTGAGAGAGAGCATGCATGTGCAGGTGAGGGAGAGAGAGAATCCCAAGCCAGCTCTACACTGTCAGCACAAAGCCCAATGCAAGTCTCAATCTCACGAACTGTGAGATTATGACCCAAACAGAAATCAATAGATGCTGAACTGACAGAGCCACCCGGGCACCCCATTCACTGTGTGTGTTTCAGTGAACTGTGTTTGTGCCTTATGTGGTCTTATCAGGAAAGAACTAACTTTTATTTATTTATTTATTTATTTATTTATTTATTTATTTATTAAAGTTTATTTATTTTGAGAGAGACAGAGTGAGTAGGGGAGGGGCAGAGACAGAGGGAGAGAGAGAAAACCCCAAGCAGGCTCTCTGCTGAGTCACCTCAACCGACTGAGCCACCCAGGTACCCCTGGAAGGAAGTAACTTTTAAAGTAACTAAGTTAACAGATTGCTTCACTCTTGATGGACCTAAGGTACATAGGGTGTTACTATAGTAAGACTCTAGTAATTTTGGTCATTAACACTCACTTTTATGGGAGCTCCGAGGTGGCTCAGTCAGTTGAGCATCCGACTACTGATTGAGGCTCAGGTCATGATCTCACACTCCAGCTCCCACATTGGCCTCCAGGCTGAGCATGGAGCCTGCTTGGGATTCTCTCTCTCTCTCTCTCTCTCTCTCTCTCTCGCTTTCTCTCTCTTGCTCTCGCTCTCCCTCTCCTGCCTCCCTCCCTCTCTCCCTCTCGAAAGAAATAAGCATTAAAAAAAAAAAAAAGAAACCATAAACTCACCTTTACATATGTATATCAAATCACCACAGTATGCACTTTAAGTGTTGTCAGTTATACCTCCAAAGTTCAAAGAAACAAACAGAAAACTCATCTTTAAAAGTGAAAGTTAAGGGGTGCCTGTCTGGCTCTATTGGTCCAGCATGTGATTCTTGTTCTCCATGTTATGGGTTTGAGCCCCACATGGGGTGGAGAGATTACTTAAAAAAATTTTAAAGGTAAAAATTTATTTTTGAAAGGTATTTTGTGTTCTGTATAATATTTTTTATTTTTGTAACTCGTTTTTCTGATTAGTGTCTAAATATAGGATAACTGGTCTGCTGGCCACTGTTACCTCACCTTTTAGATGTTTGATTTCTAGGAATTGATAGCCTGCAGTGCCAAAGGAACATGCTCAGACCCAGCACCTTCCGCTGGTGCTGGTTGATAAGTACCTTCAGGGTCTGAATTGACACCTTCCGCTGGTGCTGATCTAGAAGTACCATCAGGGTCTGAATCAACTTTCCTGAAAATTCCCTTTCCAAATTCGAATTTAAATAATTCAACCTCTGACCTTGCTGTCTATTTGAGATGAAAGAACTAAGTTACTTAGCACATGCAAAGCATGGAACTTCGTTTTGAGGGGAAACAACAGAGCACAGAACTTCACACCTGTCCTAAGAATGCGATAATGTAATAGGAGAGAGAAGACATAAACTGGTGGATTAAGATAATTAAATAGGAGACAAAGGAATGCCGAGTGGTTGGCACAGAGTAGCACAGTGCCCTGAAACAAGGTTTCTCAACTTTGGTGCTAATGGCGTTTGGAACCAGACAGTTCTTTGTTGTGGGGGAGCTGGCCTCTGCATCGCAGGGTGTTTAGCAGCATCTCTAGCCTCTGCCCACTAGATACTGGCAACAACTGCCCATCCCCCAGTTGTGACCACTGGAAATGACCCGGGGGAGCAAAATTGCCCCCAGTTGAGAATCACTGCTCCAGAATTTTGCAGCAAAGAAGCTTTCCAGTTGGAGTGCCAGGAAAAATTTCATAGAAGAGCTAGATTTTGGGGCGCGTGTGTGCCTCAGTCACTTGGGCATCTGACTCTTGGTTTTGGCTCAGGTCATTATCTCACAGTTATGAGTTGTGGGTCATGGGTTTGGCCCGCATCAGGCTCTCTGCTGTCTGCGTGGGGCCTGCTTTGATCCTCTGTCCCCTCCTCTCTCTCTCTGCACCTCCCCTGCTCATGCTCTTTCTCTCTCTCTCTCAAAAATAAATAAACATTAAGAAAAAAAATTTTAATAAAAAAAAAAAAAAGAGAGAAGAGCTAAATTTGAAGCTGGAGCCTAAAGATTGTGAGGGTAAGATTTGGTTACATGAGAGAGAAAAGCATTTTAAGCCAGAAACAGGAACAGCAAATGCAAGAGGCAGATTTGGAGAGAGTAAGTAGGCCAGTCTGACCCGCTGAAAGAGTCCACGTGAAGAAGTAGTGGACTGGGGAAAATCCTGGGGCCGGGCTGGGGGGAACCTTGACCAGCGAGGCTGCGAGAATCTGGCATGCAGCATCCCCAAAAGCTGTCTCAGCTGGCGCCTGCAGATGGAGTGTGTCATTAGTAGACTTGCCTGGAGCTCGTGACTGCAGTTGACAGCAGTCTTGAACTGTGTCTTTTCTGTCTTTGCCTCTTTGTAGGGGGTCAGAAAACACCATCTTCTTTACCACCTATGCAAACGGCTCTTGCAGTAAGTATATTTTAGTCCCAAATAAGAGTGTCCTGTTGTCCACTCATGGTTGTAAGAAGTAGAAACATCAAAGATCCTTCCATTGTCCTGTGATTTTAATAGCTAAAGATAACTGGCAATGATTTTTAAAATTTTGAAATTACAACCAGATTCAAATTTTAAAAGCACTGAGCCTAGATCAAATAAAAATGCAAGCCACATACAGAAGCAGTATACTTAATTTTAGTAACGCTTATACATAAAGTAAAAATTAGACTACAAACAGTAACAAGTTGAAGTGCATAGTGATTTCTGCAAAAGAGCATGGAGGTTGTGTTTGTGTTGGTGGAAGTTGTTAGCTGTCCAGTCCATGGCTCCATTTCATTTATCCATTCATTCATGTGAGCACCTGCAGTAGTGTGCCAATCACCGTTCTAAGGACGGAGAGAGCAAGACACCCAAGGCCTGCTCTCATGGGGCTTGAATTCCAGTAGGGGTGTTAGATGATCAGCAAGAAAACCAGAAACTCAAGACTACTTAAAATAAAATAAGATTGTTTCCAAGCATGAAGAAAGCAAAACAGGATGCTGTGGCTGTGACACGTTTATATAACACTGTATTTTAATTAAGTAAGCTTTATCTTTCTATCCAGTGCAAAACCTCACCGTATAAAAATAAAACCCCATGTTAATTTCCTATGCCTAATGCTGTGTTATTTCATATTGTTACTTGATTAACATGCATAAGATTAAAAATCCTTTAGCTATAAAATTAAGAACATTCTAAAACAGTTGTTTTGAACTAGGGGCTCACCAGTATATGCAATTTTTATTAATATTTTGTCTTGTTTAAGAAGCTGACCTTGGGGCACTGGAATTACGGAGAACTTCAGACTTGGGGAAGAGCTTCAAAACCATCGGTGTGAAAATCTACTCCTTTGGTCTTGGGGGACGTTTCCTTTTTGCCTCTGTGATGGCTGATAAGGTGGGTATTGCCCTTTTATTGGCGATTTCTAATATTCTGTAAATATGTCTCAAACGAGTCCCTTTTACTGCTAGGACTGACAGAGTTTCTTGCCTTTTTTGCAACGTTCACTAAGATTTGGAGGGAGTCTTCCTAGAAGTTGACTGATTCTTCAGGGCTACTCTGTAGCTCAGCCTGTTGTCACCACATGACTTGTGGTACCTGTTCTGGGATGTATGGCCCCAGTGTTTGGACTCTACTCAGACATGGGCATCTGAAAAAAGCAGTCCCATTTGTTCATTATCCAGTAATGAAATAGTGACATTAATTGAGTACCACCTATATTCTAGGTGCTATTCTAGGTCCCAGGAATATAGCAGTGAACAACACAGATAAATGTCCTGCTCTCAGAGCTTATATTTAAGTAGGGAATTGGATCGACACTAAACTAATAAATACGATATTATAATATCAGTTAACAATTAAAACTATGAAGAAATCTATAGCTGAGTAAGGAAATAGAATGCATTAGGAACTGGAGCAGTGCTATTTTAGATAGGGTGGTTTGGATGGGCTGTCTGAGACCTGACTGAAGTGAGAACTTAGCTCTGTGTACATTTAGGCTGAAGAAACAGTAAGCACAAAGACCCTAGGATTGGAACATGCTGGAAATATTGAAGAACAGTGAGAAGGGCAGCATGGCTGGAGCACAGGCAAAGGTGGTCCAAAGAGGGGGAGCCAATGGCCTTTATAGGTCACGATTAAGAGCTTGGCTTTTTTTTTTTTCTTTTAATCTGTTTATTTTTGAGAGAGTGAGTCGGAGCGGGGCAGAGAAAGAGGGACAGAGGATCCAAAGCAGGCTCCAAGCTGACAGCAGAAGCCTGATGCAGGACTTGAACTCACAAACTGAACCGTGAGATAATGATCTGAGCCAAAGTCGGATGCTTAACCAACTGAGCCACCCGGGCACCCCAAGAGCATGGCTTTTATTCTTCATGTGTTGGAGAGCTCTGAAGGGTTGTTAGCAAGGGAATGGTGTAAGTTGGCTGCTCTTTTGACAGAATAGGTAGGTGCAGGAACCAATAGCCTGACAAGGGGCAGGAATGGAAGAACCAAGAGAAGCTGGGAGGCCATGACAGCAGTGAGAGAAGATGGAAGGTTGGACCAGGCTATTAACATGGATGAGAGAAGAAGTGGTAAGAGTGTGGATATATTGTTAACGTGTTGCCAGTAGGATTTGCTGATGGATTAGATGTGGATTGTGAGGGAATGAGAGGAACCCAGGATAACTTTAGTCTTTGGCCTGAGCAACTGGGTGAATGGTGGTACCATTTACTGAGATGGCAGAGACCACAAGAGGACCAAGTTTGTGGGAGGGAAATCAAGAATTCAGTTTTGGGTATGAGATGCCTGCTAGATATCTAAGTGGAAATGTTGAGTAAGCATTTGGGTATATGAATCTCTCCAAATTATATGGTATATATAAAGCTATGTGACTGGATGTTATCTTCTGGAGGCCTGAGCATGGGCCAGAGCACCCTAGTAATGCTGAAAGGTTGGAAAGAGATGAAAATCCAGCAAAGAAGACTGAGAAGGAAGGACCAGGGAGGCGGGGAGTAGGGCAGGGATTCCACGAAAGCCAAGGGGAGAAAGTGTTTCAAGCAGGAGGAGTGATCTGCTGTGTGAAACTCAACTAAAATACGTAATTAGATGAGTCCTGAGAATTGTCTACTGGAGTTGGCAAAGTGGAAGTTGTCAGTGACCTGGACAAGCGTGTTTTCATCAGAGCACCGGGGTTAACGGGCTGATTACAGCGGGTTCAGAGAAAGGGGGAGTGGAGACACGGAAGTGGACACAGTAACTATACATAACTGTCTCAAGCAGTTTTGTGATCATCTTCCCAGCAGCCCTAGGAGCTGGCCTCTCACCTCAATTTGTATTTGAGGAAATTGAGTAACTTGCTTAGGGTCACCCAGAGATAGAACCCTGGTGGAAATCAGACTGACTGCTTCCAGAGTTAGCCTCCTACTCTGTACTGCTACTGTCTAGTGTGTGCTTTTTAATTCTAGTTTCTACCTGTAACAATGAGTAAGACCGAAAGTAAACATCTAGGTATAAGTTAGAGATAGGTTAAATGTACTTGTCACTAAATTTTAAAGAGTATTTAAGGGGCGCCTGGGTGGCGCAGTCGGTTAAGCGTCCGACTTCAGCCAGGTCACGATCTCGCGGTCCGTGAGTTCGAGCCCCGCGTCAGGCTCTGGGCTGATGGCTCGGAGCCTGGAGCCTGTTTCCGATTCTGTGTCTCCCTCTCTCTCTGCCCCTCCCCCGTTCATGCTCTGTCTCTCTCTGTCCCAAAAATAAATAAAAAACGTTGAAAAAAAAATTTAAAGAGTATTTAACATAAGGAAGCCCTGGGACTCATTCCTGTGCCCTGGCTAAATATGTCTAGTAGCTATTTTAAGCTATTTATCTGAAAGGAGGTGTTAATTGCCTACCTAACAGACTCCTTTCAACAGATAAATACTCCCTGATCAGCTCCCCTATATTAATTTCTGCCTCTCCTTGGCCTCTTCCTAGCCTGTGCATGTTCCCTTCACTATGGCTGTTTAGAGAGACTTCCTTAAAGAGGAGACGTGTCACATCTTGACTTCCCTGTGATCTCCCAAGCATGAGTTTCGTCTCCATTTTCTAGACTCTTAATTGTCTCATTCTTTGGGTTATGCTAGGACTGTCTCAGAGGGACCTAACTTTGGTACAGTAATCATTTTAAGAATTATCTGAGCAAGCATAGCGAATGGCTGTAAAGCCAAACTAAAGACGACCCCATCATACCCTTAGCTCTATTGAAGAAAATGGGAATGTCAGAGGTTGGGAGAATTACATCATACAGGGCCATACCAGAATGAAGAAGCCAAAGAGGAAGCCAAGATAGCCTTGCTTACAATAGAATGGATTGTTCCATTGCCTGGAACTTTGCTAGGGGTTAGAAATTGCTTTGGTGGGGCGCCTGGCTGGCTCAGTTGGTTGGGTGTCCAACTTTGGCTCAGGTTATGATCTCGCGACTTGTGGGTTCAGGCCCCACATCGGGCTCTGTGCTGACAGCTCGGAGCCTGGAGCCTGCTTTGGATTCTGTGTCTCCCTCTCTCTCTGACCCTTCCCTGCTCGTGCTCTCTCTCTCTCAAAAATAAATAAACAGGGGCGCCTGGGTGGCGCAGTCGGTTAAGCGTCCGACTTCAGCCAGGTCACGATCTCGCGGTCTGTGAGTTCGAGCCCCGCGTCAGGCTCTGGGCTGATGGCTCGGAGCCTGGAGCCTGTTTCCGGTTCTGTGTCTCCCTCTCTCTCTGCCCCTCCCCCGTTCATGCTATGTCTCTCTCTGTCCCAAAAATAAATAAAAAACGTTGAAAAAAAAAAAAAATTTAAATTCAAAAATAAATAAACAAAAAAAAATTTAAGAAATTGTTTTGGTAATTGGTACTAGGATGTGTCATTTATAACAATTGTACCCAGTGAAGAAATGGAGAGTGAGACTTACAATTATGAATAATAATGTTCCTATTCATGTCGCTGCACATGGCATCTTAGTGGAAATTGAAACATTAAATATTGGCATTTGTTCCAGGATACAACAAGAAGGATTCATGTATCAACAGATCAAGGGGACACGTGGAGCATGGCCCAGCTACCTTCTGTGGGGCAGGAACAGTTCTATTCTATTCTAGCAGCTAATGATGACATGGTGTTCATGCATGTAGATGAACCTGGAGGTAAGAGCTTTTTTTAGTGGCCCACCCTTGAACGCATAGAGATTTAAACTTCAAGTTCTATTTTGAGCTTCCTTCTTACGTGTTGACATTTCCTCTTACCCCTAGGTTTTTATTAGTGTCCTACTGAATACTCTGTCTTAGAGATACTGTGTAGTCTCTGTTAAGAAGGCCCCTTCTTTTGGCTCTAGAATGTGGTTTATGTGTATGTCCAAGTATTCTAGAGCAGTGCTGCTCAAAGAATGGTCGGAGGACCGGTGCTATACGGTTTGCAAGCTCTTTGTTGCCAAGTAAGCACCAAAGCAATAGCAAACATTGAGAAACTCCTCTTACCATTTGACAAAGTAATTTTACATCTGTTGAATCTAATCATTAAAACATTGAGGATTAGATTTTGTATTTCACTCTTCTTAGGATTAATTTTTATTATATTTTACAAAGGATCGGTTTGTGCCATAATAGAAATTTAAAAATTGATCCTTCACCAGGGCGCCTGGCTGGCTCAAGGGAGTATGCAACTCTTGACCTCGGGGTTGTGAGTTCGAGCCCCATGTTGGGTGGGGAGATTACTTAAATAAATAAAACTTAAAAAAAGAAATTGATCCTTCACCACAGATAGTTCAAGAAGCATAGGTTTAGAATATAAAGATTTAGAGGTATGTATGATATAAATCTAAGTGCATTGCCTCTGCCACCAGAATATATCTGGGAAGGGCTTTTCTGTGGCATCTGGTTAATTCATTCAACAAACAGTATCTACCAGACTCCAGGCACCAAGCTGGGTAGTAGAATTAAAGGCGGACATGAAAATCATGAGTATCAAACCATGATTAATGCTCAGGTCTGTGCCTACATCATGAAGAGGGACAGTTGGCTAATGTATGCAGTCAGTCAGCGATTTAGTCATGTGTATGGTTGGACTGTTGTTTTTCTCTCTGTTCCCTCCCCGCAAGACTTACTGTTTTTGTTTGTTTGCCTATTTCAGATACCGGATTTGGCACAATCTTTACCTCAGATGATCGAGGCATTGTCTATTCCAAGTCCTTGGACCGACATCTCTACACCACCACAGGTGGCGAGACGGACTTTACCAATGTGACCTCCCTCCGCGGGGTCTACATAACAAGTGTGCTCTCAGAAGGTAAGTCTGGGCACAGCTGTCCTTCAGCTGAAAGTGTTGGGAGTCGAGACTTTCAGAAACAATGGTGGTCCTGTCCCCCCAGTACTGTTGCTTGCCTAGCCGGCAAGCCTATTCATGTCAATACTGGCTCTTCATTTTACATCAGTTATGGTAAATAGAACTAAAAAGAGCAAAGCAGCAGCAGATAGAAAGAAAGATTTTTTGGGTTCTATGTTGTGTAGAGGAAGTTTTAAATAAATGAAAGCAATGAGTTTTCTATATTGGGAGGTTTAGGCCTAGAGGAATGAGCCTGAGTTTGAACCACTTCCTGCTTTTCTCCTTGTAGAAGGCACAGCTGTAGCCGGCCAGCGTTCCTCTGGTGTTCTGCTCCAAGGTTCTGCAGAGCTCACCTTTGCTAAGGCCCAGTTATACAAATAAACACATCACTCTAAAGTACAAAGACTCTTAAGGTTTTGTTTTTAGATGTATTTATTTTTTTTGGTGGGAGGTGAGAGGTTGTTTTTATTGGTAAAGATCTTGCAGTGGTCGGCAAGGTCTTAAGCAGTACTGACCCGTTTCCTCCCACCCCTCTCCCCTCCACCCACTACATTCTGGTCACTGCAGCCCTCTGCCAGTCGTTAAACACACCAGGCACACACATGCATGGTTTAGAGATTTTCAGGGACTGTTCTCTGTTTCCCCAGATATCTGCAAGGCTGACACCATCCTCCTTCCAATCTGTGCTCATATGTTGCTTTCTGAATAGAGCCATAGAGCCTGCCATGACTGTCCCACTGGGAGCTTGTCTGTCCTCCCCTAGTCACACACGCACACACACACACACACACACACACACACACACACACTCAGCCCCTCTTTAGCAGGGCAGGATTTTCCATGGCACTTATTTTCCAACATACTATATAATTTACCTGTTTACAGCATCTGGCATTTGTCTCACCCTGCTAGAATGTACATTCACCAAGTTTTATTTCTGTTTTGTTCACCAAGATAGTCCCGAAGGCTCACAACAGTTTTCACATAGTAGGCATGCAATAAATATTTATTGACTAAATGAATTGTCCTTCATTTGCTTTCTTGTTTGATTTTCCTTGGGAAACTCAAAGCATATTGTCTCTGAATTTAAACTTGCAATAGTTTATGTCATTAAGAATAGAGAACAGGGAAGAGCATGTAGAAAAAAGAGAAAAGGTATAGGAGAGATCGGGTATGGGGTAGTGGAAAGATGAAAATTAGGAATTACTGAGCCAGACTTAGGCACATACATTCAAATCTTGAGAGTCCCTATAACAAGCCTGGTATCCTGGCCTTATCCGAGTAAAGATTGGGATGCCTTCCCATTGTAGATTTTACCTTGAAGGCAAGCAAGCAAGGAAGGAGAATGGACATTAACCTGTTTGTGTTGGTAAGGAGAAAAAGGGTATTTTTTCAAGAGTATCAGTCTAGATGATTTCTGGAATCAGCTGAGTCCTATTCAGGTGGGAAGCCTTCTTCAAATAGCATAGAGTGCTGCTCAGTTACTCACCAACACTGAGCTGTTTTGTTGGATGTTACAGGCTTGTAGGACTCTAGAGTTCTAATGGCATTATGTAGCCCCAGGAGCGAGAGATGCCATGGTAAACTGAATTTAATAAGGTACTTCCGGTCTATCAGACTTAAGACCGTTCTTTTCCCATTCAGATAACTCTATCCAGACTATGATCACTTTTGACCAAGGAGGAAGGTGGAAGCACCTGAGGAAGCCTGAAAACAGTGAATGTGATGCTACAGCCAAAAACAAGAATGAGGTGTGTCTTACTCCATGTGTCCTGTGCAGCCATTGTGTCCTGCTCTGATCGGTTTCAGGCCTTTGAATAATGAAGTTTTGTACTTGATTAGTGACCACAGCTGCTACAGGTGGAAAGTTTGGAAATCAGAGTAATGAAAGTAATGTAGAATGTAGGAAAAGGAAAAGCCAAAATACTATGGACTATTTGTCTTTTAAAGAAAAAACTAAAGGCTAAAATTTTGTGTTTTACTAAACCACTGAATGAAAACAGAACGGAGGATGGGCCGGTAATCAGTTAAGAGTCAGCATGGCAACTATGAGACTTAAGGAATTCTACGTGACGCCAGGGACCAGCCATTCATGAGCAGTGCAAAGCCGTGCTGGCCAGAAACAAACAGAAGAGAACTTGGCCTTCTCTTCCCCTCTCCCTGGGCTCCACACAGCCAGAGGGTGTGGATGGTGACACGGTAGGGCCCATGAATGCCAGAACTAGCCCCTCTGAGGAGAGGCTAAGAATAGAGATACAAAGGCATTGCTCCAGGAGATCCCAGGTTCCAGGAGTGATGGGTCTGGACAGACAAGAAAAAAAGAAAAGAGGAACAAGTCTTGTGTCTGGCTCTTACAGAGTTTGAGAAGAGTTTCGGGGAACCCTGGGAGTTTTCCTCAAAAAATGACAGTGTTGGTGGTTCCCGAGCTCTTCTCAGAATACCTGTGGCCGATATCCACTCTGCTGTTGTAGGCGGGACTTTTTGTTTCGTTTTAAGAGCCTCAGACTGTGTAAGATAGTGTACCTGTGCCACCCGGTGCCCTTTCTCCTTTCCCCTTTTTTTCCATCCCTCTACCGTGGCCGTGCCCTGTGCCTGCCCTCTTCACCTTGAGCCTGGGCGGTGCAGTGGCCTCTTTACTTGCCTGGCCACTCTCACACTCCATGCCTTTCCCTCCTCAGTACGTTTCAGGGTTCCCCTTTGCCTGTGAATAAAGTCTGTGCCTCTGACCTGGTGAGTGAAGGTCCTCTCCTCCCGTCAGGCTCTCTTCTGCCTTTTCATTGTCATTGTCCATCTGATCACTGGCATGTTCCTTGTAGCCCTCTGCTGCCCCCTGAACACCCTACATGCGCTCCTGCCTCTGTGGCGCTGCCCACATGACTCTTGGGAAATTTATGCCTGACTCTCCCAGTCCTGAGCCATTAGAAGCAGCAGAAATCCTGATCATCCTGAGGGCCCATCTTCACCTAGAATTAATCCTGCCTCTTCATGTCGCCTGTAGTTTGTGTGAACCCCTTTTTACTGCAGTAAAATATATGACATAAAATGAACATTTTATCCAACACAGACCTCTTTTAAAACATTAACTTTCATTGTGCTTTATAGCTCAACTGGTTTCTCAGAAATTTTAAAGACAGGACTGGGTCTTACTTTGAATCAGCACCACATCTTGTACGGTATCAGAAGTATGTCAGGTGTTCATCAAGTTTATTTGTGTGGAATCATGCTTTATTTTTATTTTCATGTTTATTCACACTTTAAATATTGATCAGAGGCTTCAGTGTAATGCAGGAATAAAATAAACTAAGCATTACACATGAGAAAATAATTGCATAATTTGCTCCTAAATATACTAATCTATTTTGGAATCAAGAATATCCCACTGAGACCATAACTCAACAACAGAAAAAACAAATACCCAAATTAAAAATGGTTAAAGGACTTGAGTAGACATTTCTGTATAGGGAATATACAAGGGGCACCTGGGTGTCTCAGTCAGTTAGGTGTCTGACTTGATTTCAGCTCAGGTCACGATCTCACGGTTCATGAGTTCGAGCCCCGCATGATCTCATATGTTGACAGTAAGGAGTCTGCTTGGGATTCTCTCTCTCTCCTTCTCTCTCTGCTCTTCCCGTGCTCGCTCACTCTCTCTCAGAATAAACAAGCTTAAAAAAATATATATATATGTATATATATATACGTGTATATATATATATATATGTATACATATACGTATATATATATATATATACGTATATATATATACGTATATATGTATACATATATATATATGGCCAAAAACTCACATGAAAAGATGCTTGACATCACTAATTATTAAGAAAATGCAAATCAGAGCCACAGGGAGAGATCACCTCTCACGCCTCTCATGTACATTAGAATGGCTACTATCAAAAACAAGACGAAACAAAATAACGTGTTGCCAAGGATGTAGAGAAGTTGGGATCCTTGTGCGTCATTGGTGGGTATGAAAAATAGTGCAGTCACTATATGAAACAGTATGCGGTTCCTCAAAAAATTAAACAGAACTGCCATATGATCAGCGATCCTACTTCTGAGTATATATCCAAAAGAAAGCAGGGTCTCAAAGAAATATTTGCATGCCGATGTTCATAGTAGCATTATTCACAGTAGCCAAAAGCTGGAAGCAACCCAAGTGTCCTTTGACAAATAAACGGAGAAGCAAAATGTGGCATATACATGCAATGGAATAATATTCTGCCTTCAATAAACTCTGACACATACCACAACATGGATGAACCTTGAGGACATAATGCTAAGTGAAATAAGCCAGTCATCAAAAGACAAATACTATGTGGTTCCACTTATATAAGGTACCTAGAATCGTCAGATTCATAGAAACAGAAAGTAGAATGGTGGTTTCCAGGGTCTGGAAGGAGGAAGAATGGGAGTTACTGTTTAATGGGTGTAGAGTTTTGGTTTGAAAAAGTTCTGGAGATGGATGGTGGTAATGGTTGCACAACAGTATAAATGTACTTAACCCCACTGAACTGTACACTTAAACATGGTTAAGATGCTAACTTTTATGGTATGTATTTTTTACCACAATTTTTTTTTTAAGAGAGTATCCCGCTGAAGTCTGGGTTAAATTCAAAGCTTTCTTAGAAGGCTCTGTGAGATGATTAAAAATTTACACCTTTGGTTTTAATCTGAGCTTTGGTTTCTTTTCACAGTGCAGCCTTCATATTCACGCTTCCTACAGCATCTCCCAGAAACTAAACGTTCCAATGGCCCCACTGTCAGAGCCTAAGGCCGTCGGCATAGTCATTGCCCATGGTGAGCAGCCCGCCCCCCATCTCCACAGGAGCAAGTAGCTGAGCACACTAAAACTCAGCCACAGCCTTGAATCCTATAAGAAAACCACCATACATGATGTTTACCATCCTTTGTGAAATTTCTCGAATAATAATGATACTCTGGGTTTTTCATTAGACTCCCCATCAGAGAGAGAAACATGACTTCCTTTCCCAACTTTTCAGTGGCCTTTTTTTCCTATTACAAGAGGTATGATGGGAAATAATCAGAGTAAATTCACTGAAAATTATTCTCTTGGCAGTAAACCCTCTCCGTTTCATTGCTGATTTTTGCTGACGAGATGGCGGATTGTGTTGCAGGTAGTGTAGGGGATGCCATTTCAGTGATGATCCCGGATGTGTACATCTCAGATGATGGGGGTTACTCCTGGACGAAGATGCTCGAAGGACCCCACTATTATACCATCCTGGATTCTGGAGGCATCATTGTGGCCATTGAGCACAGCAGCCATCCTATCAGTGTGATTAAGTATGCATGAGCTCTGCTCCACCCACACTATCTGCATGGAGGGCAACTGTGGGATGTTTTTCTGTGGGAGGTAGGGATAGTTATGGACCCTGATTCAAATTTGTGCATTCTAAGAACTGTAGGGAACATTCTTGAAAGGATTGCATCTAGAGCAACCCACATTCAGTATCTTTGCTTTTTCTTCTGAGTTCCTCTAGCTAACATTTTTTGTCACTTTTTAAAAATACTCTTCTTTTGGGGCACTTGGGTAGCTCAGTTCGTTGAGCGTCTGACTCTTGATTTCAGCTCAGGTCATGATTCCAGGGTCATGGAATTGAGCCCCGGGTCAGGCTCCGCAACGAGCATGGAGCCTGCTTGGGATTCTCTGTCTCTCCCCCTGGCTTGCACGTGTGTGCAGTCGTGGTGTCTCTCTCTCTCTCTCTCTCTCTCTCTCTCACTCTCACTCTCACTCTCTTTAAATAAATAAGTAAATAAATAATTCTTCTTTCTCTCCACAAGAATCCTATAGAAGCATTTAAGCACTTTGGATGGAAAATTACTCCTTAAGTATAAGTTCTCTAAAATAATTTTGTATGTTTATTCAGAAGCCCATTCGTACATGGGTCGCTACCCTCTGTTTCCTTTGAAACAATTTTTATAAAGGCATTTTCTTCTATATTCTTTGAATGAATCTCTTTTACCTACCCTGTTATCTGTGGGCATTAAAAGTTTATATAGTTATCAGTCACTAAGCCATGACATAAATATGAGGGTTTTCTCTGGTTTGGGATCAAACAGCCAGAGTAGTTTCCTGATACTCCCGTACATGTTGATCCTCTGTCACGACTGTTCTCTAATTGTGGTTTCAGGTTCTCCACAGATGAAGGTCAGTGCTGGCAAACCTACATGTTCACCAAGGAGCCCATCTACTTTACCGGTCTAGCTTCAGAACCTGGAGCTCGGTCCATGAATATCAGCATATGGGGGTTCACAGAATCTTTCCTGACCCGCCAGTGGGTCTCCTATACCATTGACTTTAAAGATGTCCTTGAAAGGAACTGTGAGTAGAGTCTCCTTTGACCTTTTCTACCAGAACATATAAGCCTCTTTTTCTAATAATTCAATTTCATTTCTTTTAGCTGGAATAAGAAAATGCATATGAGGGCCACTGGCCGACTCAGTCAGTACAGCACATGATTCTTGATTCCAGGGTTATGAGTTCAAGCCCCACGTTGGGCATGGAGCCTACTTAAAAAAAAAGCATATGAAAGAGGATTGAAGGATGTTCAAGGCAATGCAATGAATGGTATCAGAAATGCAGCTTCCTTCTTTGGACTAGCACTGTCCAAAAGAAATAAAATGAGGACCACATGTGCAATTTAAATTATTCTGTTGGCTGCATTATAGAAGTAAAAGAGGTGAAATTCACTTTAATTAATCATCCTACTATACCTAAAATCATTTCAATATGTAGGCAGTGTTAAGAACTATCAATGTGGGGCCCCTAGGTGGCTCAGTTGGTTAAGCGTCCCGACTTCATCTCAGGTCATGATCTCACGGTCTGTGAGTTCAAGCCCCATGTCTGGCTCTGTGCTGAAAGCTCAGAGCCTGGAGCCTGCTTTGGATTCTGTGACTCCCTCTCTCTCTGCCCGTCCCCTGCTCATGCTCTGTCTCTGTCTCTCAAAAAATAACATTAAAAAAAAAACTATCAATGAAATATTTTATATTTTATATTTTTCTTCTAAGACTTCAAAATCCAGTGTATACTTTACCCTTACCCTTAGAGTAAATCTCACTTCAGACCAGCCATGTGTGGCTAAGGCTGTAAGCGTGGCCTCACACTATTGAAGCTCTGTAACACTTTATGGGACTTTTTTCTGCTTGTAAGGATAATGCGTCCTTGTGTTTATCTAAAATTATTTCATGACATTTCAGGGCTTTTCACCCTTGATTGCAACAGAACTGTAAGAGAAGCGTTAGAGGAAAGTGTGTTGCATAGAGCATCTGATTATCAAAACGTTGAAGTGAGGAAGTATTCGTGTAAAGAGTTTTGGCTTGAATGTCAGTCACAGGTGAGGTTTTAGAATGGCTACTGGGTGAGCTCGAAGCCCACACTGACCATTTCAGAGTTCTGTGATGTCAGACTGGAAGGCATGTTAGAGGCATGGAAAATGGCTTCCGAAAAGGAGGTAAAATGCTCATTGCAAGGTGTTGCTAAAGAATCATAAGCAAACCCAGGCCCTGGTACCAAAGATGCTGACACTGTACTGAAAAATATGGAGGATAAAAGAGAAAACTGGAGAAAAGTCTCCCACCCTGCGAGCCGTGGTTTCTTGTTGGCATGTTATGATAAAAGACTTAAGGTTTCAGGTAGCTTTGTTTGAATTTTGGTCCTGTTATTAGATGGCACAATGGGTCTGTTTCCTCAGAATGTTAGTTTAGTGACTCCTGAAGGAAGCAGAAGCACTGTTTGGGCCTTTTCTACAAGGTGTTTACATATGATTTAATACCCGAGAGTCATTATTTAATATCCAGATTCATTAAATAGGCTGTGAAGGAGCTGGCTTGTGAGTTTTCCCCTCAGAAGGCAGCTCTACAGTTATTCCTGAAGTTTAACGCCATTAAAAGATTTGGTAGGCACCTGCTCCCTAACAGACTCTGCGCTGGTCTTTGTATCCCAGAGGATAAAACCCTAATCCACAGTCTAGCCCATGGCCTTTGAGTCATTTCTCCAGGAGTGGGTGATACGACTTACAAAGCTGGATCGACTGTCATCAGCAGTCTACGTGAAAGCCAGTCATGTGAAGTTAAAAGTCTAGAAAGAGATTGTCTTCCCTTCTGTTTGAGGCAAACTAACCCGTGGTGAAACTGAACTCTCGCTTTTGGCTAACTGCTGTCTCCTGAAAGGAAACGCCTGGTTGCTTACCTGTGACAGCTCCTGCTGACCAACAGCACAGGTGTGCAAGACATGGAGGCAGAAGTCTCTCCATGTGGAAGGAAGCTTAGAGGTCCTCCATCCAGCTGCCCACTTTGAAGCAAATAAGCTTTTTCCTCATAACTCAAACGGGCGGTGAGATGTGAAGTGTCCTCCTCTGACACAAGGAGGTGCCAACTGCTAGTAGGCTCCAACTGACGTAACTCTTGTCTGCAGTTCCAAAATGAGGCAGTGGAATGAGTCCGACATCCCCTTTTTCTTGTCCTTCCTCTCCTTTCAGCCTGGCAGCTGCCTCGCACACGTGGGTGCGGTGGCCTGAACTGCCTGTCTTCCCTTTAGGTGAGGAGAAGGACTATACCGTATGGCTGGCTCACTCTGCCGACCCTGGAGACTACGGAGACGGCTGCATCTTAGGCTACAAAGAACAGTACCTGCGGCTCCGCAAGTCGTCTGTCTGCCAGAATGGTCGGGACTATGTTGTGACCAAGCAGCCGTCCGTCTGCCCCTGCTCCCTGGAGGACTTCCTCTGGTATCAGCTTCCCTCACATCTCTGTCAGCCCCTTTGCTGTGCCGGAGGTAGTGAAAGACCATTGACTTATAGTGCTGAAAAATATTCAAATCCTTTCTTCTCCAAGGGTGGAGAACTGCTGCTCTTACTGAGGAAATGGAGGCACAGAGAAGGGACCGAGAGTTATTAGCAATTGGACAGGTAATATTATCAGGCCAGTCAGTCAGTTATTGGACAGGGCCAGCAACAGCCCCCAGGAATCCTGGGCTGACAGCAAGGGAGGGAAGTGTATAAGGAGGAAGAGAACTCAGAAACAGAGAGAGGAGAAAATAGGGCAGAAACACCAGGAAGGACAGTACAGGAGCTGGGAGGAAGTTGGAATTCATGTGTTCACTAAACACTGGCGGCCTGAGTTCAGCAGGTAGGGCACTAGGTTTTGGATCGTCTGCAAGATTGAAGGAGACCGGAGGGGATGTTGGAGTACTGATGGTCCAGATGTCGTATCAAGGTCTAGAGGCCATCCAGATGGACTGCCTCAAGTTCAGGACCATCTGGGCTGAAGGGTTAGTTACCCTACTGGCATGGACTTAGTTGATTACTCAAGGGCAAGGCAGGCCCCAGGTAGCCAAGCAGGGTAAGTTAGGTCAAATAAGAGGCACTGCTTCCCATCACAGCCAGTAATCTTATGGAATTCATTACCTGCAAAACATACTGACAGGAAGTAAAAGTGGATCCTAAAAGATCTAGAAAAGGGACGCCTGGGTTGTTCATTCGGTTAAGCATCTGACCCTTGATTTTGGCTCAGGTCATGATCTCACAGTTCGTGGGTTTGAGTCCCGCATCAGGCTCCATGCTGGCAGCAGGAAGCCTGCTTGGGATTCTCTCTCCCTCTGTCTACCCCTCCCCTGCTTATGCTCACTCTCTCTCTCTCTCTCTCTCTCTCTCTCTCTCTCTCTCAAAGATAAAAATTTTAAAAGGATCTGGAAAAGAATGCAGACAGGTAGCAGTCGTCACCTCCCACATCACATTCTCTGGCACTGAGCGAACACCCAGTCTGACCCGGTGTGGTTCCCCATGTGTGGCTCACATCTAAATGCAGAATGGGCCAGAGGTCTTGTCTTCTGTGTTTCCACAGGAAACAGGATCCTTCCGGTCACTGTGGTGTCATATTAGGGCTAGAGCTTGTTGACACTGGGACACTCTATATCCTAGACTGGACCCAGACCAGGCTCTTAATTACCTGACCTTCTCCTGCTTTCCAGACAAGCTGTGCTTCTTCAGAGCTCCATGCCATTTTAGCTGCTGCTTCCTTTGCCTGGAAAGTCTTCCCACATTCCCTGCCTGACCCCCAAGCTTGGGAGTTCCTATTTGGCCTCTAATACTTAGCTCAGTTCTCACCTCCGTAAAGCCTTCTCCAGCTTTCACTCATCTGGGCTTCTGCCGTACAGCTCTTGCTGTATTTTGGTTATTGTGCACAGGTTTGGTTCTACCAGTAAAGTCTCGACTCCTTGAGGGCATGTTGTATTTGATCATCATTGAGTAGTCGTGATAGCAGCTGATGTTTCCTGAGCAGTAACTATACCAGGCACTGTCCCGAACAATTTATGTTTAACCATGGCAGCCCCCTGAGCTAGGTACTGTTGCCATTTCCATCTCACAAAAGGAGGAATGAAGGTTCAGAGGTTACCACTAACTTGCCCACCATCACCCAGCCGGGAAGCGGCACGGCTGGAATGTGTGCCTGGCAGCTCGGCCCCAGAGCCTACACACTGTGCCACCCGTGCCTAAGAATTGTGTACTCTGTGAGCGGGAAGGGCACTTTCCCGGATATTTCGGATTGGAGACCCTAAAATTTTCACCGGAACTCCCCCTCCGTGCTAGAGGGGTGGTGTCTTCTGCATCTTCTTACCCTGTCCCCTAAATATCTGTCACAAAAACCTTGAAGTGCAAGCATCATCTGTGTATTCTCCAAGCATCCATCGCATACTTGCTGTGCACAAGGCAGTGCAAAGTGATGGTGGAAAGCCTGTTATTGACTCTCCTGGTAAGATGCACGTAATTATGCTGTGAAACAGTGCCTTGAAGATGTAGAGAACCTAGAGGCTATTCCATCTAGAGCTGAAAGGAGACGGGTCAAAGGAGGCTTTGTGGAGGAGGCAGCATTGGAGCCGAGCCCTGACAAGTGGCAGGACCTGACCTTGCACATCTGGGAAGAAGCAAGTCATTGAAGCCGTGGACTGGCATACGTGTAGATACCACTGGCGTGCTCAGGAATGGTGTGTCGGGAGATAGGCCATGAGGGGAAGTCACAGAGGTCACGATAAAGAAGTGAGTAGGGTCCAGATAGGGCATGCCCAGGCTGAATTTTCGACTTCGATAATGGAAGGAAGGCAGTGCCCTGGACAAACATAGGGAAATGTTGGGAGAGGCTGGCTTGAAAGAGAATTTGTGACATGTTTTGGACACTTTATTTGAAGTTCTGTCAGCAGATTTAGGTGGTGACATCCAGCAGGTACTTGGAAATGGAGGATCAGAGCTCAAGAGAGGTAAAACCTGGAAGTTTTAGTTGCAACAAATAATGAAGCTCATGAAGGCAGAACAGATACAGAGTAAGAGGATGACCTGTGGGCCGCAGGAAAGGGTCTGCATTTCTAGGCTAGGAAGATTGAAGTGCAAACCGTGCCAAGAGAAACCGGCGGGCACAGTTGCAACGGCAGGAGCAGGAGCAGGTGCTGTGTCGGGGCCACCGCACAGGCAGGGCCAGAGAGGGCTCTCCACAGTGGCATGACTAGGGAGTCTTGGGGGGCCTCAGACATTCGCTTCCAAGGTGATAACGGGGGTTGAAGCCACAATGCATGGAATAAAAAGGAAATGAGTACAATAGAACAAGTATAAAATATCCTTCTAAGAAGGATAAGGAAGAAGAGGGGGAAGGAAGAGGACATGTGCAGGCTAAGGGACTGATAGTCGGTCCATACCATCAGTGAAGCCAGATCCCAGGGTAGTAAGAAGGATGGGCCCAGGGCGCTCGTGTAGGGGGTCAGCCTTGGAGAGGAGGCGGTATATTTCTTGGGAGAAACAGAGAAAGGTGAGCAGGTGGAAGGCACTGTGGAGAGATGGGGTAGGATGGAGGGCACAACAGGCATTTGCACTGGAGACAAAGGTCATCTAAGAAGCTAAGAGGGACAGAAATGGGGCAGGCAGGAAAGATTTGGCATACACCCTATGGAATACCTCCCAAAAACATAATAATGAGCGATTTGGAGGTAAATAAAAAGATTCCTAAGCATAGTGGGTTTAGATCTGTCGCTGTTGCCACTGTTTCTCAGTGTCTTTGTTCTCGGTGCACAGTCCCCCCCGCCCCCCCCGCTTGCTGCAGTCATCCCCTTCCTGGAGTCCGCGTGGTCTCTGCAGGGCTCCCAGCCGCTGAGTCCTCAGTCCACCAGGCCTTATCCGTAAGCTGATGGTCCCCCAGTTTAGCCCTCTCCATGTCTGTCTTCCTGAACAGACCCTCTTTGCAGATGACACAGGCCTTCCTGAGCTGCTCTCATGCAACCAAAGACTGGAATATTAAGCTTCCGCTGCTCCTCAGAAACCCTTCATTACTAGTCACTTAACTGTCTTTCAGCAACTCTGAAAGATACTTTCTTTGCTGACTCTTGGCAGTGATTTTGGCTACTTCCGTCCAGAAAATGACTCCAAATGTGTGGAGCAGCCAGAACTGAAGGGCCACGACCTGGAGTTTTGTCTGTATGGCAGAGAGGAGCACCTGACAACAAACGGGTGAGGCGGCTCTCCTCTCAAATCGTGACAGAGGAGTCTTCACCCTGCAGAGTGAGACCCCCACTCGCAGCACTCCACATCTCCGAGCACACGGCATTCTAGGACACGCTAGCAAAACACTGTCTAACAGAACTTTGTGTGGTGCTGGAAATGCTCCCTAACCTGCTGTGTCCCATATGGTGGCTGCTGACCATGTGCAGCAACTGAGGCACTGAATTAGTTTTAATTAGTTGAAATGTAAGTAGCCACTGCATTAGGCAGCGCTGCTCTGGAGGGGACATGGTGCCCGCTCCCCGGATACATATTTCCCCCTCCCATTTTTGTACCACGTGTTAATGTGCTTTCCCTGGGTCACAGTTCTTTGGCCCCATCTCTTAAGGCAGAATGGTGGGCATGTCCCCACAGCATGGCCAGGGATGCTTGGTCTGTTCAAGGCCTGAAACTACGCAAAATGTCCCTGAAACATTCCTGTGGCTCTCCCCTCTGGCCTGAGAGGTGGTATAAGGTGGAGATGTTTTTCTGCACTTTTCAAATCTTGTTTTCAGGAACTAACAGGAATCCAGGGATACATCCTAGTGGTCTGATAAAAAATGTCTTCTGCCTTTTCAGGTACCGGAAAATTCCAGGAGACAGATGCCAAGGTGGAGTGAATCCAGTTCGAGAAGTAAAAGACTTGAAAAAGAAATGTACAAGTAACTTTTTGAGTCCTGAAAAGCAGGTATATGAAAGTAGTTCTGGTTTAGGTACCAGTGGGGTTTCCTGTTCTGCCAGGAACAAAAAACATTAAGAATTTTATTACTGAGTAAAAGTGGCCAAACTACTTCCGGCGGGCTTTGCTTTGCACAGGAAACCATTAGGGTGGAGGATGGGTCATGCGACGCAGTGAGAAACTCGTCCCCAGAAACTTCTTTGTTGGGGGAACAAAGTGGAATTCTGTAAAGTTGTTCTGAGTCTTGGAAGCGTCAAGTTGAGGACATTTCTGAGGCTGAGAGTCATTTAGGAAAAAGGCTTGAAGCCTGGCTATAAAGGACCGGAGTCTTGCACCTGAGTCTTGTGGAAGAGAGGAGCCCTGGGCCATAGGTTAGGTGGTCTCTGCTCCAAGTCATGCTGAGTGCGTGCAGAGTGCAGAACTGAACGATGGTCTCAGTGGGTTGGTTTTGACGTGGGCTGATTACAGATCTGTAGTACTGAACTGTCTGGCTGGGGTGTGGGAAATGGTAAAGAGGAAACCTCTTGATAAAGAAGTACTGGACCAGCAG
The DNA here is from genome assembly GCF_028018385.1 of Neofelis nebulosa. NCBI lineage: Eukaryota > Metazoa > Chordata > Mammalia > Carnivora > Felidae > Neofelis > Neofelis nebulosa. Next base: position 128,846,460 of record NC_080783.1, read on the forward strand.
TGAGACCGGGGCAGTAAACTGTGAACGCCAGTTTCCTAACCCCTAAAATGAGAGGTGGACAGTCCGCAGCCCCCTCCTCCTCAGCCTTCTAAGGACTGAGGGCCTGAGGTGGGATTAGGAAGGTAGCGGGAGAAGAATGCGTGGGTGTGTGTACTTGTCAGGGGGCAGGTTCCTCCTCCTCTGCGCCCCCCCCCGCCCCACCCCACACTCCTGGCAGCTGTCCTCAGTGTTTGTGTGTGTGTGATTGCACTGGACTCCCACCCACAGGGACACAGCTTGTCCTAGAATCCAGCTCTGCCTCCTCTTGGATACATTGAAAACACACATTCCCTATCTCCCACCCAGAAGCAGGTAGGTCACACTCAAACAATGATATGAAAAGGCCTATTTGTAAAAACATACCAAAAATTAAGTAAAAACACGTCTCAGTATTATATGCTGTCCTGCCTGATAAGGCATTGGCACAGCTTCTTCCCGGGTGCTGGCTCTGTTCCAGATTCTTCCAACCCCCTGTTACCATCGTGTCTCCCTTTCTTGCTGCACCCTTAAGTGCTCCACGACTTACACACTGGTAGCCGGGAACAGCCACAATTGCTGTTTGACCGAGCTCACTGCCAAGGGCTCCCAGTGTTACTGTGACATGAAAGCCCCTGAGTCTGCACCATTCTGGCAGCTTCAAGGAGCTGAGGTTCTGGTTACCCTCTGCCACCAGTGATGCCCTCCTGATAGCACTGAGAGGGCCCATCGTGGGGGGCTGGGAAAGCAGTAAGTACCTAGACACTGCGGATCATTCACAGAGAGGCCAGGGAAATGGGCAGTCTCCTTGAATTCAGTCCTAGAATATGCACACCTGAAATTGTTTGTGTTTTAATTTATCAAGAATTCCAAGTCCAATTCTGTTCCAATCATCCTGGCCACCGTGGGACTGATGCTGGTCACCGTTGTAGCAGGGGTGCTCCTCGTGAAGAAATACGTGTGTGGGGGAAGGTAAGGAGCATGGAAGTCAGAGGTACTGAATTCAAACCACAGAGTCAGCCAAGGGCGCACGGTTGAGTTTGCTCTTGGGCAAAAACTAGCTCGTTGAAGTGATTGTCCCTAAAGCAGGAGGCCCAAATCAGAATTTATATTTTCCACACGCCGACCAGGAGCGTATATGTATGACTCATTCTGTGAACATATAAAACTCGGAAAATCCACAGTCCTGTGAGAAACGCATCCATCCTCACCGCATGAGGACTCACAGATGTTTCCACCCCCAGGTTCCTGGTGCATCGATACTCTGTGCTTCAGCAACATGCTGAGGCCAATGGTGTGGATGGCGTGGACGCTCTGGACACAGCCCCCCACACTAACAAGAGCGGCTATCACGACGACTCAGATGAGGTAAACCATTTCTTCCGGAGGGGTGGGCCACAAGTACAAAACAGGAGTGTTTCTTTTTCTGTTTATAATCAAGATCTGACTGAGGCAAAGGAGGGTAAAAGCCAGAAGCAGCAACTTAATGACTGTGAGAGTTGGCCAGCCCAGCAACTAGGTCATAACTTTCAAAATAGGAACTTTTTAGTGTGTAAATAATACGGTCTCTGTTTTTCTTCTCAGGACCTCCTGGAATAGCTCCTCCAAGGAGCTGGGACCGAGGACAGATGATGGAACCGCAGTACCTCTCACACTCCCTGTGGCTCCGAATGGGGGGAATAAATTTCCCATTGCGAGGGACCCAGCTCTGTTTCTGCTGCTTCCACCAAAGCCAAAAGGACCTTCACTAAAGAAATGCAGGGCAGGGGGGAGGGACCCTAAACACTCTCATAATTGGCCCTGAGAAGGGGGGGGAAATTTTTAATTCTTTAACTTTTTATTTCAAATTCTTTTTGCAAAGTATGGGTTCTTTTGGTTTTGTTTTTGTTTTTTAAGGGAAACTTTCGAAATGGAATCAGAAGGGAACATTTCACTAACCCCACTCTCGCATGTTTTGCATGGCGCCTGCTTCAGGGCTCCTGCCAACCCCAGCATCAATGTTCACAACGCACCCGGTGCTGTCCCTGGGCTCTGCCGGCGACACAAAGCAGCTGCGGAGAGGGACTTGGAGGCTGCAATGACTGGCACGGCCCGGGCAGCCTTTCCCCGGCCAGGGACAGCCCTGCCCCAAGAACACTGCACACCAGCTCCTCACACACACCCTGCCTTTTCTTTCTTTCTTTTCTGGGGACCGTAGACCACAGTGGTGTTTCTTTTCCCCTTTTAATCGGGGAGTATACCCTTGTCAGTTGCCCTTTGACAACTGACTTAACCATGTGCTTCTAAGACACTAAATCAGGAAAACTTAAAGGGCAATATTTTTAACTTGGGGCAGGAAGAAGGGAGCAGCAGAGAATTGACTAGATTTAGCACCTATTAAAGGACAAATTCTTGCTTCTTCCAAGAGCTTTCCAACCGTGCTTCATGTTTGTGCCAGTGGATTTGCTCAAGGACAGGGTTAGGGCTTGCCCCGGATGTCTGCCCAGGCCAAGTGACCTCTTTGCTAGAGCCGAGGGAGGGCACCCGGTGTGGCCCCTACGGACTGAACATCACACAGTCTTCCATGTTCTCTGCCACCTGTTGGCACGGCGGTGAATCATCAGGATGGCCGTTTACTTGCGTGCCTCCTGTTGGATTGCTGTCGTATATGGAGCCAGGACTAAACACATTTTCAGATTTATAGGCTCTTTTTTTGAAAATCAGGACTTTATTACGAGGCTCTCCTCCTCACCCATTTTTCCCAGCTTTGCCAAGGAATTTGTTGCCGTGAAACTTTTGGCCAAACCAACTGAAGACACACTTCCAGTGTAGGTGATGTTTTATGTGATACATTAGGTTCGTATTTTAAATTTAAGGAAATTTTCCATTTGACACTTTTCAAATTAAGTTCACGGTAGAATGTAGTGAGGTGGATTTGAAGATGGCCATATAGTAGCGGCGAGCTGCAGTAGTTAGTTTTCATATGGCTTGGATGTTTGCTCGCCAGGAATATAGCATGGTACAAGCTTGGTCTTAGCATCCCTACTGTGCTGGCCACAGTTTCACCCAGTAATTATGATTGGGACATTCTTTGGTAACTGCCATTTTGCTGCTCGTTCATTTTATGGCTCTAAAGTCACAAAAAAGTAAATGTGCCAAATTAACTTTTGTCAGAATGAGTGAGCAGATGGCCGTGTTCTCTCCTCCCCAGAATGGATTAACAGCAGCAGGGAAAGTGGGAGAGGGGGTGGATGGAGAAGGTTAGAGACTGTGAAGCTGCAGGAAAATTAAATGAGTCAGGGAGCCCTAGTTAGAAAATAAAGTTAGGGCAGTTTTTGTGAAGAGGATTCATATTTGCTTGAGCTAGAGAGCACTGGTCTTTTAGGAAAAGCTCATTCATTTGACCAGCTCACAAATGATGAAGTGTCAGCCTTTGTCCCAGACACCCTCACCTCCTGTCCAAAGTGAATTTGATGCCCAGAAAAGACCCACTTCTGCACACCTTTTCCCCACGGCATATACGTGTTACCCGTTGGAGTACCTGTGCCAGTATGCAGTATTTCTCTGATTCATTTTAGGATGGTAGGAAAGTTAGTATTCTGTAACCAAGTATGGTTAAAGCTCTTTGCTTGTGATGGTATCTGGGATTTCTGTAAAACCTGGCAGCTTTCAGAGGACTTCATTCGCAGTATGTCATTTGAACCTTACCACATCCTCAGTGAGATTCTTCCTTTGAAGGCAGGGGTTTGTAATACGCATTTTTAGGGGATGGAGCGGAGGTACAAAAAGTGAGTAAATTGTCCAGGGTCCCTGTGTGTGATGAGCAGTGCCGGTTGGCCATTGGCCATCTTCAGGGCTCGCTACCTTGTTATGCGTGCAGGTGCTGGATACCTGGAGCGGGAAGGGCTTCTTTCTTCTGGATGACTTGCTGTTCTTTAGGAGAAGGGTCAGTGGCATTTCTGTCAGAGCAGCGTGTGAAGCCTTTTTGTCACCTTGGTAAACAGCAAGTCTCATTCTCCTGTTTTTCACGTCTGAAAACACAAATGAATGGTGATTTTGAATATGTGTTTAGAAACTGCCCCTCACCTCGTTGCGGGCGTGGGATCTCCCTTGATGAGCCACCCCTCTCCATTCTCCTTGTTTGCTTGGCCCTGGCCAGCTAGCTAGCTAGTTCCCGTTGGTTGGAGGACTGCCAACAAGCCTGGCTCATTCTCTTCATTGGCTAGTTAGCTTTCCATATCAGCCTGCTTACTCAGAAATGTATGCCCTCAGCCAGAAAGCATAACAGCCTAAATCCATGATAGCTTATGAGGGAAGACAAGTTCTAATTTGTTCTACTGATGTTAGGTTAGGAGCATTATCTTTGCGTAAAGTATAGCTTACCATTGTGTAATAAAATCCCAGGCTTGATGGTAGCAGGAGAGATTATTGCTGGAGGTTTCAGTGATAGAATTTAGCATTGTAAGATAAGTTGGACATGTCAGACTGTCCAGAGTGGTCTGGGCTTTTAAATTCAGGTAGAGAACTCACCATCCCTCACCTGTGACAGGTGTCTTGGACCTAAGGGGGGTTCTTGGTTTTTAGTGGGTCCAGAGACCAGGGATGCATATACCTAGGCTGGTGATTGAATGGGAACACCACTTTGAAGAATCAAAAGTGTTTGGAGGGTTCTGGCAGTTCTAAGCTGGGCTCGGGAGATTCAGTAGATTAGTTCTAACTGAAATTGAGAACTTGCCATCTGCCTCTAACTAGGCTTTCCAGTGTGTACCTCTCTAATTCCTAGGTTTGCCTTTGGGCCTCTACATGCCCAAGCTTGCCTTTCATCCCTGATAGATGAGTCACGTGCTGGCCACCTCCAGCTCCTGCACCGGCTCTATAAAGCGCAGCTGGTTTTTCCGTGGCCTTGGTCACAATACCAGGGTACAGAGAGGGCTGGCCGGAGCTTCAGTCAGTTCTCTGTTTCTTAGGCAAATCATCCAAGTATGGGAGGTTCTCTTTCCCTTCAGGAGAGCTCTAAAGAGCCCTGCTTCTATATACAGTGGTTTAGAGCTCATCCTGCCCATTGTTGGTACATTCCCCTCACCCCTCACCCTGGATACTTGGAACTACTAAAATAAGAGATTCAGCTTTTCAATTTTGCTACTGCCTTGCCGCAAGCAGGGAAATAAACATGGACTTAAATGTCCTTTGAACAAAACCAAAGTGTAAGACTTGCCACATGATGGAGCAATAGGGAGGGCCAGACTTACCGGCACTGGCGCTCAGCAGGTGCCAGACCTTCCGTTTCATCTGCTGCCCGTTTGCCCAGCAGCTCTGGGAGCATCATCCTGCCCGAGCAGAGCCCGGGCCTTGCCCTCATGAAGGATGATTGAAATAGCAGGACCATGTTGATTCCTTGGTTATGTCTCATTATAACAGTAAGAATCAGAACATTAATTTGAAACTGTCTTCAACAACTTGCTGTATGCATTTTTTTCACACCAGTACATTCTTAAGCATCCTTGTTTATATAGAATAACATAAACTAATCTGTACCTTTATATATATATATATGTACATATATACATGTATAAACTGTATAGTGTACATGTTAATGATTTATTGATGTGTCCCAAGTCTTTCATGACATTCTCATCCTCCGCATGCCCTCAGTTTGTGGTCGGGTGACTTGAATGTTCCCCGATGATTCTGCCCACCTCCCATGTTTGGACGTCTAGGGAAGGAGGGTTTTGGTCGTACCCTCCTTATCCTCATGCACAGAAATGCTCAGGGTCCCCATGTGCCTGTTGTTCAACCCTTTCTTGTCTCTTGTCCCCTTTCTGAGCATGTGGTCCCTCCCTGTCCTATAACTTCTCTGCCCCTTCCCCAAGTTGTGGGACAGCTACCTTCCTACTAAAGTGTAAAGCAGTATTAACATCATTACTGCATGTGCGCTAAAAACCCAAGTTTTCTGTTCCCTTGGGACAGAAAATTGCATGTGGGGTGGGATAATCAAGTTTCAGTGACCCATGTCAGTTACACAACAAAAGCCAGACCCCATTACAAAATTCCACAAAACGGAAATCAAACTCAAATTTCTTTAGCATTGTGTAAATAAATCTGGATGTGTTTAACTTTGTACTGGTAATTTTCTGTATATTTGCAATATTTGGGTTAGAAATAAAACAGACTGGACTTTGTTACCTGACCTGTTGAAATGACTAAGCTATAGTTTGTTAATATGTACAGTTTGTTAATCTGGTAGATTTTCCAGTTTTCTAGCCTCAAAAATCAAACTCCAGCCACCAGAGAATAAGCCAGTAAAAGAGGCAGGACTGTGCATTTGTCTCATGAGAGGTATTAGGTAAGTTGCGGGGGATTCCTTAGTTTTTTCTTGTTCGTTACGCTCCTAAAAGTCTACCTCCCATGGGTATTTGTGGGGCCAGCTTTCTCGGTCTCACACCCCACACACCCTTTCAGTACACTGCTGCACTCTTCCTTCTGGACACAGCGGCACAGAATGACTCTCCTGAGTTAGATGCTCCTTCAGGCAGGTTTGACAGACAACAACCCTGCCTCTCTCAGGTTTCTCTTGCTGTTCTTACTCCTAGCCTGCCTGATCCATTTCATTTAAGGACATTCAAAGAGCTGCCGCTTTCCTCTCTCCCCAAACTTGTCTTTTTTTTTTTTTTTTCTCCACTTTTTTTTTTTTTTTTTTTTTTTTTGGGACAGAGAGAGACAGAGCATGAACGGGGGAGGGGCAGAGAGAGAGGGAGACACAGAATCGGAAACAGGCTCCAGGCTCCGAGCCATCAGCCCAGAGCCTGACGCGGGGCTCGAACTCATGGACCACGAGATCGTGACCTGGCTGAAGTCGGACGCTTAACCGACTGCGCCACCCAGGCGCCCCAGCCCAAACTTGTCTTTTAGGAGAGGTTCCTCCCCAACTCCCTTGAACCTTTAGCTGAGCCTTGAAAATTGCTTCTCAGTCTGCCATCTTGGGTGATATTTCCAATGAATACCTACTCTGACATCATGATCTGAAGCTGAAGAGGCAAAAGATTTTGCTTCTAAGGAGCCCCGCCACCTGGCGTAAGAGTTCCTCCCCTAGGAGATTATGTATGTAATTTTATTTTCAACAAGTCTATCTAACCTAGTGTCCTAAGACTTTACCAGAATCACTAAGGTTGCTTTTTCTGATGCAGATTCCTAGACCCCACCTAGACTCATTAAATTAGACTTCATAATTGACAGACCCTAAGAGTCTCCATTTTTACCTTGATTCTTTACACCTCTATTGCAACAAAGGGCTTAGACTGAAAGCCTAGACCAGTTTCACCAAAGGATGGGTTAAGTAGGGTGGAAAAAGTGGGTTTTGGAGTCTCCTGATGTCGGAACTCTGTACTTATAAAGTTGTTGGCTGGCTCAGGCAAAAGAAATCGGGCAGCCACCTTCACACGAATCCTGATGTGGCACCAAGTGCAGCCTCAGAGGTCCAGCCACACAGCTCCCTCTCGGCCATCCCAGCTCCTGATAAATAGGTTCCTGGGCCAGAAGTGTGTCTACTAGCTTTCCTGGCCTCAGCCCCTACACAAGTTGCAAAGGGCAGTTTCCATTGTAGCACAGGCTCCTGGGATCCTATCGACTCTGTCTCTAAATTGAGGGCTAGAGGGAAGAAATGAGTAAGGAGCTCATCCATTCAACCACACTCTTTTTTTTTTTTTTTCCCATAAAAGAGGTGGTGGAAAGGAGGAAGGGGTATATGGGAACTCTGTACTTTCTACTCAACTTTGCTGTGAACCCTTTGAAGCTGCTCTAAAAATAAAGTCTTTCTACACACACACACACACACACACACACACACACAAAGGGGATGCTGGTTTCCGGAGCAAAGAAAGTGAGGGTATGATGGGAAACCATTTGGGCGCAGTACAGAAGGTGTAGAATGATGGCTTGGTAAGCCTAGAAATCCTATAGGACCTTTAGTATAGAATAGAATAGAATAGAATAGAATAGAATAGAATAGAATAGAATAGAATAGAATAGAATAGAATTAGAATAGAATAGAATAGAATAGAATAACACTTAGTATAGAATAACACTTCCTATGCTCTGGCCATTTCCTTCGACTATTAGCATTTTAGCCTCAACACAGTCATGGCATCATCATCTCTGGTTTCAGAGCCCTGAGGTTCAGACTCGGTGATTTGCCCAGGGTCACCTAGCTAATGAGTGAGTAGCCCTGCCCGAAGTCACACACACATACTCTGACCTCATGCCCCTGGCTCCCCTCCACCACTGCTGCCTCTCGCTTTACTGGTACTTTATCTCAGAGGCAAGGGAGCTCTCAGAGGGCCACGTGCTGGCCCAACCTAAAAATAGCTCCCATTTATCAAGCACTTCGCTCTACTCTGCTAAGCACTTTGCACAGATTACCTCTTCTAATCCTCACAACCACCCTATGGGCATTACCGTCTCCATTTTACAGATGAGGAAACAGACCTGAGAGAGACTGTGATGTGTGGCAAGTCGCACAAGCTAGTTGGTGATGGAGCCAAAAGTGAGTCCAGGTAGTCCAGCTCCAGAGGGCAGACTCTACCTTCCCCACCACTAGGGGGGTGGCGGAGGGGATGGGGACAGACCCTGAAAAGGGCGAGTTGACAAGACTTTACAGCTCCCTGAACACGGCACAGAGAGAGGGGCCGTTAAAGGTGAAAGGTGTGCGTGTGAACCGCTGAGCCTGCTAAGCCAGGAGCCCCATTGTATGATCTGTGTGCGGGGCCAGGGGAGCTGTTTGAAGCTCAAAGCCTACCACACCCACCCCCACCCCACCCCCGGGCTGTGTGAGCGGGCCACCTCAGTCCTCTTGCGGCTATTCTGGGCTGCTGTCTGATCTCCCTCTCTTCCCCAGCCCCTACTTCAGCCCTTCTGCTGGGAGTAGCCGGGTGGGGAAAGGCCAGGCCAGTTACATAAGCCCATGGCTGGGACCCCGGAGGCCAGGCTGGAGAGCAGGTGCTTAGCCCCTCCCTCACCACCAACAGTGAAAATCTCCCTCTGGAGCCCAGCCTCCAGGCAGCCCAGCATGGAGGCAGCCACAGCTCCGGAGGTGGCCTCCTCAGGATCCACACTGAAGGTGAAAGAAATGAGCCCAGCGGATGCAGAAGGACCCCCAGCTTCACCTCAACAGGAGGCCGGCAGCCCCATTCCCCAGCTCCTGTCCCCTATAGAAGGTGACCCGTGGGGTTGGGAAGGGTGGGGCGGCTGGGTGGTAGGAGTTGGGGAGGATATCCCTCACCCCCTGACTGTACCTCCTCAGGTTTGTGCAGAGGGAAGCTTCATGGGATTGGTGCCTAGGGTGGGGGAGCATTCATTGGAGCCCCCACCCCTTTGCTTGGTGGATTCTTACTTGCTGCTCATGTGTCTTTGCTAGGTTTGTGCTTTTTAGCTGAGAAGCCAGGGGATGGTGTATTTGACGCTTTCCAGTGACTAAAACTGATCTGTTTATATTTTTACCTTTAATAACATGTCTGTCCCAGGGACTGAGGACCTGATATATACTAACGCCAGCCAGGAAGGGATTGAGGGGTGAGATGGTGGCCGTCTGGCTTAGAAGAGGGCAGTGAAAAGCTTACAGCAACTGAGAAGCTGGTGGTGAACGGTCCATGACACTCTGCCTCTCCCTTGGCAGTGCCACAGGTCCAGAACCTACCCCAACACCCCAGCTGGCTCCCATGGAAAATCCCAGCCTCTCAGGGTCTGAGCTCCATGGAAGCAGAGCCCATCCAGGAGAAGCATTTGGCCTCCCTTCCACAGTGGTCTCTCTGAGCCCCTAAGCGAAGAGGCACTTTTGAGCCAGGAGGTGGTGGGCGCCCCTTCCAGTCCCAGGTTCCCTGCCAGCAGCCCAGCCACCCACTCCCCAGCTGCCCCTGGCTGAGGCCTCTGTCATGTTCACCTGGGCTGTCACCCACGGTGCCTGGCTTGGCCGACCAGAGGTGGAAGGCAGGAGCCAGGCGTTTCCCGTCTCATGTGCAGTAACCGGCAGAAGGAACCACGGGGGCTGCCTCAAACATTTAAGACAGTTACCTGCACAAAGTCTCTACTTTTGGCCCCTCGACATCTTAAGTGCAGGGGATGCAGAGACCACAAACAAGAAACGCATGAAACCCGAGGGTAGGGAGCGGTAGGAGAAGACGCTGTGACCTAGACTCAATTCCCAGGCTGCCTCCAGCAGCTTTGTGCCCTTGGACAAGCTAACCAACTACTCAGTTTCAATTTCCTCTCTGTAAAATGGTAATTACTAGTGTCTACCTAGTAGGGGGTTAGGAGGACTGTTGAGGTGACCCTAAGTACCTGGGAAGAGGCCAAATGACAATGTGAGTAGATAATAAAATATTTCCAAGTTAGGGGTGAAGACAGAGTTCTACCTGCAAACAGGGTTGAGTAGGGAAAGCTGGCTGCCACTCGTCATCCTCACGGGAGGCGCTGGGTTTCCAGGAGCTGTTTCAATGTCACAGGGAGAGAGCCGGCTGAGTTCCTTCCATTGAAAAAGAAGAGGTAGGGGAGCAGAGTTATTGTGAGCACACTAGGCTGGGATGGTCTTGAGACAGAAAACCATTTCTTCCGTAAGGATCCAGAGAATAAGCGACACAGGCAGAGAGAGAGTGAGAGCCGGGACTGCTGACTCCCAACTCGGCTGGTCTCCCTCCATAAGACCCTGGGGGAGGTCATCATCGGTTTCGCCACGCTCCTCCCTCTGGCTGTGAGTGGGCACTCTGGGCCGTCGCTCCTGACAGCCCCCGGCCAGCCCCAAGTGCAGCCTCACCACCCCCCGCGCCAGCAGCTCCACTCATTAGCATCCCAGAGGTCAGTGAAGGTAAGCAGTGCTTGTGATAGTTTGCAAAATATGTTTGCATCTGTTATCTGCTTAGAGAGGACAGGGTCCTAGCTCTGTCCTGTGACCCTAGGAAAGTCATTGCACCTCTCTGGGCTTCCATTTTTTCATCTGTAAATTGAAGGATGACCTTTTGATGGCTGTGGACCCCTAGGAAAATCTGATGAAATCTGTAGAATCTTATCCCAGGAAAAATGCTTAGAAAATGTTCAGGGGGCCCACAGAACCCCTGAAGCCCATTCAAAGGTCTTTCAGGGTGCCATGGACCCAGCCTAGATGGTCCCTATGTTCCCGTGAGCTCTAAGGTCTTTTTCTTCCTCTTAACCCCTCCTGTACCTCACGGGGAGCACTGCTGGACCCGGAGGAGCACTGCAGCGAGCGTGCGTGTGCACAGGAAACGGAGCAGGCACCAGGGGCAGACATGCATTTGCAACGTCAAAATAAATTGTAACTGGCCAACATGAGCTTTTAGTCAGGAAAGCCTGCTATGTGGCTACAAGATGAGCAGACATAGGCGGCCGGCACTGGGAAACAAGTTTCCATCTCCCCTTAGCACTGTACGGAGGCACTGGGTCCTGCAGGCAGTGCTGGGTGGGAGGCTGGGGGGCAGACTGTACCCCTGCCATGGAGAAGAGGAGACCCTGAGACCCAGAGGAAGGGCCCAGCTGCTGCTTTCAGAATAACTGCATCTCTTTTCAATCCAAACTCTTCTGTGTCTTCCAGCCTTGGGAAGCTGGAGCCCATGCCTGGGAGCAACCTCCTGTTCCTTCTTTCTTCTTCCTGCTTTCCTCCATCCTTCCTATCTTCTTTCTTCCTCCTACAAATATTTCTTTTATGCCTATCATGTGCCACACACTGCTAAAGAAATAAAAATAGGCAAAAATAACTCCCCTTGTGGAGATTACATCCTAGTGTAAGGAGATAGATAATAAATAAATAAAATATGTAAGATGTCAGATGTGATAAACGCTGTGCCGAAAAATGAAGCAGAGAGGGAGGGCACAAAGTGCTGGGGGTGGGAAACATGTCGGCAGTTTTAAACAGGATATTCAGTGAAGGTCCCGTTAATTAGGTGCTATTTGAGCAGCAACTGAAAGGAGATGAGAGAACAATGCATGCAGATACTTGGAGGGAATGTCTTCCATGCAGAGAGAACAGTCTGTGCAAAGGCTCTGAGGCAGGAGTGTGTGCCTTATGGGTTGGGGCCACTGGGCCTGTGGCAGCGTGAGGAAGAGAACGGTAGATTTGCCGGCAGAGAGGTAGCAGGACGCTTGTGAAGACTGGTTCAACTCTGAGACTGGTGGGCAGCCTGGGCAGGGTTTTAAGTGAGAAACTGACATGGTCAGCTATAGGCTTTAAGGATTCTTCTAGCTGCTGAGCTAAGAATAGGCTGTAGGCAGGCCTGAGACACTAGCAAGATCATCAACTAAGGATGAGGACGAGGGAGAAGGTATGGAGGTTTTAGAAGAGGGAGGTACCCAATAGTCACCTGGGAGAATAGGAGGCAGAGTGGACTAGAACTGCCAGGGGCCATTTGGAGTTAGTAGTCTCTGCTCATGGCCATCAGCTTACCGTCAGCCTCGCTTGTGTTTTTCCCCAGCGTGCGGATGTGGGCACTGAGTGGGTGGAAAGCATGTCACTGGGGTTGGCCATTGCTAGGAGAGTGCAGTGGAGAAAAAGAGGAGTAAGGAATTTGAGTGGGGACACAAGGGAGGGAGTGTAATGACTGGAATCTAAGGTGGGTGGGAGAGAGAGTGGTAACAGAGAGGGTGACAGGGAGTGAAGGGGTAGGAAGACAGGGGACCAGAGGTCTCAGTGGTGCTGACGGATGGCTGGTAGCTGGAGCGGCAGAAGGGGAGCACTCTAGGGGCAGAGGCTGTGCTCGTCGGGGTTTGCCGGTTGATGTAACAAAGAGGCCTCAGAACTGAAGGCTCAAAAACAATAGATGTTTATTTCTATGAAAAACCTTCTGTTTCTATTTATTTCTATTAAAAACCGTTCTCCATGCAATGATTCCAGGACCCAGGCCTCTTCCCTCTTGTGGCTCTGCTGTGCCTCAGGGCCCTGTACTCAGCCACGCGGCTGCAGCTAGCAGAAGAGGATGTAGAGAACGCATTTCTTGAAGGCCTTGGCTCAGAAGTGATTCTCATCATTTCCACTTGCACTTCATTGGCAAGAGCTAGTCTGATGGTCCTATAGCGAGGGGGCCAGGGCAGCCCCTTCCCAGAAGGTGCTACACTGTGGAAGAGACAGTATGCATTTGGGCAGGCAGTTAGCCACCCTCTGTCGTAGAGGTGAGGAGAGAGTGAGGCGCTTGAAATTCAGATTACAGGGGCTGCAGTTACTCAGCTAGAGAATGGCGAAAGGAACCAGGGCCTAGAGCCAGAGAGGACGACAGTGCTGGAAGAGGGGTGGGCATAGACGTGAGGGGCCCTGCAGGGACTGGAAGCGGGGGCGGGAGATCACGAAGATCTGGAACTGCACTGGAGACAGTGGCCGTCACACAGCAAGCGTGATGGGGAGGATCACCCCAAAGGAAGGGTGGCAGATCTTCTCAGACAGCAGTTGCCTGTTTCTATGTCCTTCTGTTTTTTCCTGACCTTAGTTTCACCGTCTTCAAGAAGGTGACACTCCTGTCCCACAAGGTACTTCAGAAGTCACCCTTCCTGTGACTTCCTCCAGGCAAGTTTCTAATAAGGCCAAGTCCACAGCCTGTTTCAAAGCCATCGCTCACCTTGTGCATTTGCCCTGTATGGGTAGCCATTCACTCACACAGGCCCGAGCACACACACACACATGCGCATACTCTCACCCCCTTACACACATTCATGCACACACACACTCTATCTCTCACACTTGCACACACACACACACACACAGCTCCCTCCCTTCTTTCGATGTGTCTGTCTTGTTCCTTCACTCTCCAGGCCATAAGTAATAACATCAGTGTGAACTACATGGCACTTCAGGAATTGCTGGAGGACAGGCTTTAACTGTGTCAAGGGAAATTTTGAGAGAATATGAACATCTGTTTCCCCATGAGCACAGAATAAGGAAATGGGCATAAACTTCAGCAGAATGAAATTAGGGTAGAATTAAGAGGAAATTTCTAATCAAGAGGAGTCAAGATCTTTGGACTTTAAGTAGTCTCCTTCTCTGTTCATTTTATTTTATTTTATTTTATTTTTTAATTAAATTTTTTTTTAACGTTTATTTATTTTTGAGACAGAGAGAGACAGAGCATGAACGGGGGAGGGTCAGAGAGAGGGAGACACAGAATCTGAAACAGGCTCCAGGCTCTGAGCTGTCAGCACAGAGCCTGATGCGGGGCTTGAACTCACGGACCACAAGATCATGACCTGAGCCGAAGTCGGCAGCTTAACCGACTGAGTCACCCAGGCGCCCCTCTCTGTTCATTTTAAAGAAAGAATTAGACCACATTCTGTCTGAGGGAAAGACGACCCCACAGGTCAGAAGCCAATGTCTCTCAAAGGACTTTTTGTTTTCAAAATGCCTTTTCCCCTACACTCCATGAAGGGAGAAAACCAAATTGTGGCTGTCTCAAACTTGGTCTTAGAAAACCTAGGTTGTGGGGCATCTGGGTGACTCAGTAGGCTGAATGTCCAACTTCGGCTCATGTCATGATCTCACTGCTTGTGAGTTCGAGCCCCATATCGGGCTCTGTGCTGACTGCTCAGAGCCTGGAGCCTGCTTCAGATTCTGTGTGTCCCTCTCTCTCTCTCTGCCCCTCCCCTGCTTGCTCGCTGTCTCTCAAAAATAAACATTTAAAAAATTTAAAAAGAAAGAAAGAAAACCTAGGTTGTGCTTTAGGGCTCTAGTCTTTGGCTCACATCCCTCCTGGCATCTGAGGAGGAGAAAGACCTTGGGCTTCAGGGAAAACCCATGTTTCCCCAAGGTCGGTACAATTAACACCTCTCTTGACTGCAGATGTGTGAAAAGAGATGCCCCAAATGAGCCCTCCAATTAACATTCTTAGCAAAGGGCGAGGGCCCAGGTTGAGCTGGGAAGGAGTGTGCCCCTGCCTGGGCACCTGCAGCTGCCACACTGTCTCCTGCCACCTCCTGCACTGTCAGCTGCTTTTGCCCAAGCCTGTCCTCCTTCCTCCCCACCCCACCCCCCCCCCCCACTGTGGTCTGGGAGCCTGCTGAGAGCAGAATCCTCACCTACTAAGCCTCAGATTCAGAGCATTCTACTAACTTAACTTTGTCCCCTATCAACTCACGTCTTGTCAGGGAATCCCACTTACAAACAAAGAACTGGCACAGGTGCCCCCCAGGGAGGAAGAGACTGCCATGCTAGCTGTGGGCCCTTCTCCTCTGTCTCTGCCTCCGCTGGGATCCCTTCTGGACTCTGGGCCATTCTGCTCATCTTCCTCCAAATACCACCATCTTTAAAAAAAGATTTTTTTAAATGTGTATTTATTTTTGAGAGAGAGAGAGAGGCAGACTGCAAGCAGGGGAGGGGCAGAGTAAGAGGGAGACACAGAATCTGAAGCAGGCTCCAGGCTCCGAGCTGTCAGCACAGAGCCTGATGCGAGGCTCAAACCCACAAGCCATGAGATCATGACCTGAGCCGAAGTCAGACACTTAACCGACTGAGCCACCCAGGAGCCCCATGAATACCACCATCTTAATTTATGTTCCACATAAAATTATTTCTGTAATTGTTCTCCTTAGTTCAGGTGAACCAATGCTAACATCTTCCAAAGTATCTCTCTAAGAAACAAGAGAAACACTAAGTGGGCACAAATAGATCAGTGGGCATGCACCCCTCTATAGAAGCCCATTCCCCACCTGAGCTCTAAGCAGAGCAAAACTCAGACAACATATCTTCCAGGTGTGATGGCTGGTCTCCTCGCCTCAACCTTTTCAATTCTTGAGGGTATCCCTCTGCCTTCCCCTCTTTGCTGCCTCCTCCTAAGAGCAAGATCACTGTCAGAGCCCTGACAAGGTGCGCAGGCCCAGGTGGACAGTGGAGGGCAGGTAAGGGGGCAGGTATGCTGTGCTCAGAGAACAGGCCCTTTGGACATACATTTCTAGATGGAGAGGCAGCACAACTTCACAAGTGTGTTTCTCTCTCCGAGCCCTTTCCTGTCTTCTTGATCCTGGCGCTCATCAAGCTCCCTCTGCATATGCAGGGGACAGCAGAGCCAGCTTCTCTCCAGCCCTCTCTCCAGCAAGTGTGAAGGGCTATTTCCTCATCCAACAGTGGGGAACCAAGCCCAACAAGATGAGGTTTTGACCCTCCTTTTCAACTGCCACCCTCTTTTTTTCACAAAACCCTTAAGTCATATCCGCTCGTTCTCAACTCCTTGGTCGCTTGCCGAGAGGGCCACAGGAGAGAACACATCACACAAATGCTTCTTCTGTGTTTCGTGCCCCGCCCCCTTCCAAACCGCCAAAGTCGAACAGAGGGCAACCAGAGAAGTGTCGCCCAGCCGCCTGGGGCTCCATCGCTGTCGCCGCATTCTTACTGGGGCGCCAGGCCCTGAGCAACACAGGCAGGCCAGCCGCTCAGAGCACCTGAGGAGGCCCCGTGTCACTTCGTTCCTGCTTTTGCCAGGGGCAGGGGTGGGTGAGGTGCAGTCTAAGAAGCACAGCCCAGGAGGAAACATAAGCCACACAGTGAAAAAGGAAACTAGATAAATAAAAATGGACAGTGTGCGCTATCTGTGTTTATATTTATTTCCAAAGGCAAAAGTGATCTCGGGGTGGTGACAGGGCAGACCATGGGAAGGAGGTTCCTGCTCTCTAAACAGTGGGCTACAAACTGATGTGTAGGAAGAACACAGTAGAACCCCTACGTACTGTATTTTAAATTTCACCATTCAAAAGTTTGCATTGCATAATGTACATATTTAAACAGTTCAATTTGTAAGTGAACACACAGACCGTGGAGTGGAGTGCTCAGGAATGTATCGTGGGGAAATGTTACGTTATCAGAAAGTTTACAGCCCACTATCACGCAGTGGTGCTGTTTGCCTCGGTAGTGACCTGGATGAGGCTTTTTACGACTCCACGAAAGAATTGTGCAGAGAGGCCGGGCAGGTAGTGAGGAATGAGGCGCTGTCACATCCCACTTTTGACAACAGCAACAGGCGACTGTCTGCCTGAGGAAGAAGGAGACAGGAGCTCCGAGAAAGCTAGAAAATGGTGCAGTCTCAGCCAGGCCCCCAAGGGAACCAGGTGGGATGTTTGCACTTTCTCAGCCGAGGCAGCCCAAGACATCCGGAGAGGAAAGCGGTCACACCTGGTCGTCTTCCAAACCTCACACTCAGCACTTTTCCTGAGCGTCTCCTGCCTCCATCCTGGAAGCCAAGGGACATAAACTAATCCCTCGACTCACTGGAACAGGCCTGGAACATCAAGGAGCAGGAGGGGTGGCCTAGTTTTCCCAGATTCCCAGAGTCTGTTGGTACAAAGCGATCCTCCACCAACTGGAAGAGCACCCCCAGGTGTCCAAGCAGCATAGCCACACAGAGGAAGGGACCCAGACACCAGCTCCCTCTTCAGTGACGTCAGTGCTGTCCCGGTGGGTCCAGGGTGTTGACTCTGCCTGCAGAGTGGAAAACTTTCTCCTCCAGTGTGGCCTCAAACTGGGAAGCAGGGCTGACGCTTGGAGGTCCAGACTAACATTGAAAGTGGCTTTGATAAATGGAGTGCTGTTGAGGACAAATGCAGAAATGGGGTAGAAAGGCAAACCCCACAGGCTGGACCAGTCTGTGCACAAACAGAAAAAGGAAATCTCGGTTAATGAAGAGTCAGTAGCTGAGCATTACAAATTAAAAGAAGTAAGCGTCAGGCTCACATTCCAGTGCTTTCTGCCAAGACCTGAATGCTCTCCAGAGGATATTTCAGCCAATCACTCATCCCAAAATTCCAGCGAGACGAAGGGAGCAATCTTCCCATCCCCTAGGAGAGGACTGATTTGCCGAGCACCTGGGGCGTCTGCCCATGGAGCACAGCCGGGTGCAGTGTTCCACCTCCTCTGAGCTCTGTGCCTACACTACAGGAGGCTCACCACCCACTGTTCTCTCTCCTTCTATCATTCAGAGCACCCCAAGATCTGGCTACCTCGAGCCCTGAGGCAGACCTATATCCGGAAGGTCGGAGACACCGTGAACCTACTAATCCCATTCCAGGTAAGCATGCTGGCCCCGAGCTGACTCCGTGTTGGGTCCGGACCGGGACCAGGCCAGGGTGTTGATCTGGAAACAGATACTGAGAGTCCTGCTAGCAGTAGGGAAGTTGTCCTGGCCTGGAGTGGACGGGGCCAAGTCACCAGAAGTCTGGGACAGAACGACTCTTCCCTCTGCACTCCTGAGGGGGGATGGGGTGGGGCGTGGCCCCACATGACCCACTGAGGCTAACCTCTGCCCCTTGGTCAGCAGAGGTCTGGGAGCTCTCAGTTTGGAGGGTTCTCGGGAGTTTAGACAGCTATTGTTAGCCCCAGCTGCCTCGGGTGATCTAAACTCTCAGAGGGCGGGAGACTCAAAGCCAAACCCCTTCCTTCCTCCACATCCTTTCAGCTGTTGCTGAAAGATGCAGGTCCCCTGGGACAGTGTGCGAACTTCTAACTCAAGGCATTCACAGTTGCAAGTCCAGTCACCATGTGGACCTGGGGTGGATCTGGTCCCCACTGCAGCAGGGAGGGTCACGAGGTCTCTTGGGGCTGCTCAGCGCCTTACTCCCATTTCTCAGGGCAAACCCAAACCTCAAGCCACCTGGACACATGATGGCTGTGCCTTGGATGCCAGCCGTGTGAGTGTGCGCAATGGGGAGCGGGACTCCATCCTCTTCATCCGAGAAGCCCAACGTGCTGACTCAGGTCGCTACCAGCTCAGCGTGCGGCTGGGCGAGCTGGAGGCCACTGCCACCATTGACATCCTGGTGATCGGTACAGTAGGGGGAGTGGGAGCGAGTTGGTCCTCAGGCTAGAGGAGCCATCACAGACAGCTGGGGAGGCCAGGGTGACTCCCCACACCGAGTGTGGGGCACAGTGGTGGGTGAGGGGGGGCATACCTGAGCAGAGAAGGGGAAGGGCACCCCTGAAGTGATTCCCATGCATATGTGAGCCGTACCCCGCCCACTGCCATGCTTGGCCCTTTCAGAGAGGCCAGGCCCTCCTCAGAGTATCAAGTTGGTGGATGTTTGGGGCTCCAATGCTACTCTGGAGTGGACACCTCCCCAAGACACAGGCAACACGGCACTCCTCGGATACACCGTGCAGAAGGCTGACACAAAATCTGGGGTGAGGCGCAGCTAGGGAGGGAGTGGGGAGGGAGCAATCACACGTTCTGGAATGGGGCTCTGCTACCTCCATGCGGTGAGCCGAGGTGGAGTGAGTTCACAAAACAGGCATCTCATTCACGGCATCTTCTTGGGCCCCCAAAGCTGTGGTTCACGGTGCTGGAACGTTATCACCGCACCAGCTTCACAGTCTCCAACCTCATCGTGGGCAACTCCTATGCATTTCGAGTCTTTGCTGAGAACCAGTGCGGGCTCAGTGAGACAGCCCCCATCACTGCTGACCTTGCCCACATCCAGAAAGCAGGTGGGGCGCAGAGACTCGGAGCTGGGAAGGGTGGAGGGTGGAGAGTTGAAGAAGGGTGGGGGATCTCAGGCACTACAGCAGGGCCCTTCTCGGTCTCCTCAGCTACCCTTCGCAAGACTGGGGGGTTTGCACAGCGAGATTTCTCTGAAGCCCCAAAGTTCACCCAGCCTCTGGCAGACTGCACCACGGTCATGGGCTATGACACCCAGCTCTTCTGCTGCGTCCGCGCCTCTCCCAAGGTAAGCAGGAGTTCTGCATGGTGGCCGTACTGTGCTGCTCCCTGCTCCTGCCCTCACCTCCGCTACGTGGGAGATTATTCTAAAACATGTGTTCCCATCACCATCGCCCGCCTCTTCCACCGCAGGTTACGTAGGTTAGGAACAGCTAGGGCACTTAGAGTCCAAGACGGGCTGACGTGGATGATGTTTCCAGTTTTCCTTTTAGTGTCTGCTCCTCTTCTGCGAAGATCACTTGCCAATCTGCTGGCAGTTGGGCATGAGCTTCAAGTTGTCTCTCTGGCAGAGGTGATGGAGTCCCGCTGGTTTCTCCTTAGTCACCCACCACGCCTCACCTGCTCAGGGCCATATGCCTACCAGCTGTCTAGAGTTGAGGCCATAACCCTGAGCAAGTCTACTTCCGATCTAGTCACTACTTCTGTACACTACACCGCATAAAACATCACTAACAACCTTACCAAGGGGGCGCCTGGGTGGCTTAGTCAGTAAGCATCTGACTTCAGCTCAGGTCATGATCTCGCGGTTCGTGAATTCGAGCCCCACATCAGGCTCTGTGCTGACAGCTCGGAGCCTGGAGCCTGCTTCGGATTCCGTGTCTCCCTCTCTCTCTGTCCATCCCCTGAGCAGAGACACTCTCTCTCTCTCTCTCTCTCTCAAGAATAAATAAACATTAAAATAAAATTTTAAAAAACCTAACAACCTTACCAAGTACCTTTTGCATAGGAGTCCTGGGCCAGAGTACTACATCTCAGAAAGAGGGTATCAATAAGCCCACTCTAGAAACTACTTTGTAACCAGAAGGGACAACACTGACTCCCTAGCCAACAGTGGGAACAGAATATGAATGATTCAACAACAAACATACAAAAAGAGGGGATTCTGAGGCCCGGTGCTTGGGAAGGGGAAAGAACAGAAGGTCCTACCTTTTTTCTACTCAGGAATACTTGATGAACAAGGCAAGGTTTCAGGTGCTCATTTCAACCAACAGAAGGAGCCTGGGAGGATTTTGAGGATACCAGTAAGGGAACCCCTCTCCCAATGTAAGGAATAGGGAACTTTCTCACCACTCCCATGCTGGCCCCCTCACCTTTATCTTGCAGCCAAAGATCATCTGGCTGAAGAACAAGATGGATATCCAAGGCAACCCCAAGTACCGAGCCCTCACTCACCTGGGAATCTGCTCTCTCGAAATCCGCAAGCCCGGTCCCTTTGATGGGGGCATCTACACCTGCAAGGCAGTTAACCCCCTGGGGGAGGCATCTGTGGACTGTCGGGTGGATGTGAGAGGTAAGGGCAGAACTCATACCCTCTCTCCACAGCTGGAAAATTCAGGGGCAGAGCCACAAGCCTGCATGGAGAAGGGCTTGGTTGGCTTCCCCTTCACGTGCTCTCGGCACTGGGCACCGTCATCATCAGGATGTATTTGAAGGGCCGTTTTTATTATCCAATATCTTATTTCTCTCCAGCATAATTCTGTAATATAGAAAGAATGGCTATTTCCATTCTGCAAAGGAGAAACCTGAAGCACAAGGTGGTGATCAGCTCCCCCCAAGATTCCCAGTATTGGTTAAGTGAGGAGTCGGCACTGTGGTGGAAAGAGCCCAAGCCTTTCCTTACTCAGACCGTTTTTCTTTTATACAGTCTTCGGCCCAGTCCAGGAAGCAGAGAGAGAGAGAATCCCAAGCAGGCTCCAGGCTCAGCGCAAAGCCCCTTGTGGGACTTGATCTCAGGATCATGAGATCATGACCTGAACCCAAATCAAGAATCAGACACTTAACCAGCTGAGCTGCCCAGGCACCGCCCCCCCCATACCTCTTTTAAAGTATTCATTCATTTATCTCTGCCTGTCACCTTGTTCAGATCTCCATCACTGCATTTAACATATTGTTACATAAGTGCCCATTTACTGATTTGTTTCTCATTTAACCCATGAGCACTGTGAGGGCAGGTACAGCCTGATTCACACTTGTCCCCCGGTGATGAGCCCAGTTTCTGACACAGTGGGCACTCTCTAAGTGTGCACAGCATGAATCAGGAATGAATGGGCCATTACATGCCCTATTCTTCCCCATGTGTGGACTCCTAATTACATAATGGACTCTCAAAAAACATGAGAAGTATATCCCTTCCCAATGCTCCACAAGAAGGTTTCCCAGAAATTTAGGGGCACCTGGGTGGCTCAGTCGGCTAAGCGTCCGACTTCAGCTCAGGTCACGATCTCACAATTTGTGGGTTTGAGCCCCGTGTCGGGCTCTGTGCTGACAGCTCAGAGCCTGGAGCCTGTTTCAGATTCTGTGTCTCCCTCTCTCTGACCCACCCCGTTCATGCTCTATCTCTCTCTGTCTCAAAAATAAATAAACATTAAAAAAATTTAAAAAAAAAAAAGAAGGTTTCCCAGAAATTTCTGAGATGCTAACTCTGAGAAATGTCTGAATTCTTGCAGCTCCTCACTGAGGCTTCCAAAGAAGATTAGGGCAACTCTGACAAAGGTAAGGAGAGGGACTGGGCTTCTGAATAGAGCATTTTGTATTTACAGTTAGTGTTGAATCTGTTAGTGTTAGTTAGGAACACATATCTGTATACAGAATACAGATCTGAATACATATCTGTATTCCTAACTAAGCCTTTCGACCATGCAGTCATTGATAACTACTTTCCTTTTAACCACTTTTTTTTGTAAGCTAATACTATCATCTCCATGGAAGGACTTTACCATAGTTGGTACTACTTTTGCCACGTCCTCTTTCTGTACTCAAAGTGATGATAGGTATTAAATCTAATGGTCCTCTGGAAAGGAGTGATAGCATCTATCCAAGTGTAAGGGGGCTCAGTGAAGGGAGGTGGGCAGGTGCTATAAGAAAAGGCATCAAGGGAACAGCCAGTAGAGTAGAGGAGTAGAGGTGGGTCACCACCACCAAGCGGCAGCAGCGTGGAAAAAGAGACAGGAAGCTGCTCCTGCTAACTGTTTCTACCGCCGTGTCATAAGCATGGTAAGAAACAGATTCATTTGCTTGTTTTTTACTTTGAAGTTTGTGGACTCCTTCCCTTCTGAGAGAAGAAAACCACCATTATCATCATAGGTCAGTAATAATTGAACATGCGGGTATGTGGTCCCAAGCAGCACATTACTGGCAAAGGACAACTCAGATCATCGTTTAAAATTTGATAGCTTCTTCAGATTCTAAATCACTCACAGTAGAAATGCTGTGCACGAACTAATGAGTGGGGTGAAAGAGCAGCTCATGGGAGAATTAGGGAGAACCAGTTCCCAATGTCTCCTGGGACTTGCAGTTCCTGGCTGATGAAAACAGAATGAACACCATCCCAGATGCCATTTATTTGAGCCCATCATTGATACAGATCAAATGGAAACCCTCAGGGACGCATTAAAAGTCCACATTTCTCAAGAGAGCTCTCTCTGCCAGTTGGCTTGCAAAGATAGCTCTCTGGCCATGCCTTAGTTCCCTCTCTGTGTTAATGTTATATTGTGTCGGGACTTGCCCTGTTACCTCTCTCTCAGCCAGCACACAGCAACAAAGCAGGGTAAGGAGAGAATTCATAGCACGGGACCCAGGGACCGTGAGGAGAATTGCCTCAGCGTCTTGGGTGTGCACTGGTTGTTTGCTGTTAGAGCCACAACATACCTTCTCTTTTCTGTGCCTCCAGGAAGCCTGACTGTGGGGAGATTGTGTCCTTAAGCAGCTCCAGCACAACATCTGCTTTGGACTAATCTAAATAAACGTGTGGATCCTCAGTGCAGAAGTGTCCATCTGTTTGAGCCTTTCTATATGGGAAAACCATTTAGAAAGTTGGAATCCGTTTTTTAAAATTGTTTGTCTGTTTATTGAGAGAGAGTGTGTATGTGCAGATAGGGGAGGGGCAGAGAGAGAGAAAGAGAGAGAATCTCAAGCAGGCTCCGCACTGTCAGCAGAGAACCCGGCATGGGGCTCACTATCACCAATCATGAGATCATGACCTGAGCTGAAATCAAGAGTTAGACACTTAACTGACTGAGCCACCCAGGTGCCCCCTCCTCTTTCTTCTTATATCCACATTCTCTTCCACAGAGGTTTCTAACACTGTCCTTTTGTTTAGAGTCTATGACAGAGCTAAGTTCAACTCTATCCTGTGCCTGGTGCTGAAAGAGGTGCTGAACATGACTTGGTCTCTTCCTCTCTGATCTTTCCAGTATAAGTTGGAAAAGAGGATGCACATCCATCACAGAGATGCAGACAGCAGAACACACATATACGTACATAGCTAATTAAAGACGAAGCACTAAGACTTGAGGGCTGGGAGACACTGAAGAAATTGGAGCAGAGTCTCACTAAGCCTTGGGGAAAGAATAAAGGTGAGGTGCTCTTGCTTACATGTTTGCTTTCATTCTCATAACAAGTAAGATATTAAAGCCATTCTGTAATGGAATCTGCAAAAGACAGCAACAGTTCCCCCCATCTTGGCTAGCAAAGGGCATCGTGCTCTTCCCAAAGAGTTGGGGTCTGTTCCCCTCCCCTCGCATCTGGGCTGACCATGTGACCTGCTTTAACCAAAAGAATGTAGTGGAGGTGATGCTGTGCCAGTCTGGGCCTAGACCTTAAGAGGTCTAGTAGTTGAATCTCAGGACAGATTTCCAAATTATGAGAGGCCGCATGCAGGACAACCCAGCATCCCAGCTGACAGCCAGCACCATAGCCCTAGATACATGTGGCTGCCTGAGACCTTTCAGCGCTAGTCAAGTCCAATCCACTGGGACTGGAGTAGAGAGGTCATGGAGTAGAGACAGGTCCTCCTGGCATGACTGTCTGTAAAATCAAACTGTAAAATCATGAGATCTGGTGTTTTGAGCCCTAAATACTAGGGTGGTTTGTTACACAGTAGCACGTAACTGAAATAGTCTTCTCGACATCAGACACTGAACGTCAGGCTTTATCACTTTTAATCTCTATTTTCCAAATGGGGAAGTTGAAGTTCATAAGCTGCTCCAAGTCACGAAGCTGGTAAATTAGCAGAGCTAGGATTGGAACCAGGTCTGCCTGACTTCAAGCTTTCTCTCTTTCCTCTCATCTCTTTCACCCAAGCGACGCTCAACTGTAGCAGGTCTGGGGGGTGGGATCATGGGTTGTAAGAAAGAAAAGACCGCTAGGAGGCAGTAAATCTTAGGCAAGGCTTTGAAGAGGAGGAGGGTGTGTTTCGGCTGAGAAAACTGAGACAGGCTTTTCTGTTCACACCAAAGGTCTATTTTCAGCTGAGGCAAATGTCTATTCCAGCCTTTCTCAACTGGAACACTATGAGAATGCCCCAATGCCCCCCAAGACATCCATTATATGTCATGATTAACTTTTTCCACGCATCCAGAATGTCACTAGTTATGTAGCATCTTGGGAAAACTGAGAAACTAGCCACACAAATTATTTGTACGGTCAAATGCCCTTGCGGGACCCCTTGCTGCAACTGCCAGGTTGGGGAGAGAGGGGGACCAGAGTCCAGAGCCAGCTAGTCGGGGACACAATGGCCAGGAGGCCTCCCTTCAGCTGAAGCAGGGCCGGGGTCAGGAAGGAGTGGAATACACCCAGCTACAATGCCCTAAGGATCAGTTAGACCTCTGGCCTCAGCCCACGGCCCCACGCCTCTGCTATCAAAGTACTCAAGGTTCCTATACGCTGAACCTTCACGGTGAAGGAATAAAATCTTCACGCTGAACAAGACTTCCAGTCATAGTTAATCTTCCCACATTCAAGAAGAACTGTACTGGAATCCTTAATTTTGTCATTTATGCCCTCAACACTAGGGAGTTCCTTCTGAAGTAAGGTCTACCACGTGCCAGGGAGGGGGTGTAATCTCTTCATTAATTCGTCTATTCACTATTTATCCAAAATCTTGAACATCTGTTCATAGATGTCATTTTAGGGGTTGGGCTGAGGGGGACAAATAATTCCCAGGTTAGTGGCCTTAGGCTGAGTAAAGAATTCTTGTGCCTGAAATCTATATTTTCTGGTTTTGTTGTTATTCTGATGGAGGAGAAAGTAGTTCAATTGCTTTTTTTCTGGTACTGCAACAGCTTTCAAAATCATAACTGGGTGACAGGAAATTGGAGATGAGTTTCCATAGGAGGAACTAACTTCCAATTTGCTACAACTACGTCCCCACTCACCTGAGGTTGGGAAGAAGCAAGGGCGGGGTTTCCCCAGTCAGGCTGCTCCTCAGCCCAGCAGGAATGCAGTTAATGAGCAGCTTCTTTCCCTTCATTCTTCACTTTGCCACCACTTGCCTGGAGAGAGGGAAACTACTGGCTCTGGTCTTCCCACCTCCACAGAACTTGAATCCTACAAACAACCAAAATTCCACCCTCACCAACAAGCCTACAGAAAACCAGGCAATCCTCTTCTCCCAGTTCTTCTTCACACAAGCCTGCAAGTTCTGGGCCACCACCCCCCGCCCTTTGCCTTAGCACCCCCACTAAACCCCAAGGCTCCTTTGCTTGCTGGGGCATTTCTTACAGTAACATCTCGTGCCTGCAAACCTCATCACCTCCGCTTCACAGCTAAAAACTAGAAAGTAAACCAAAAAAAAAAAAAAAAAAGCCTCTAAATAGCCAAAAGAATGGTCATAAACTCTGGAGACTAAAGTTCTCCAGCCATTGTTTTAAATTTTTAGAACATTTCTAAGAAGCCCTGTTAACTGGTGGCCCCAGTCTATTCACAGGCAACACTTGGAAACAACAAAAAGATCTCTAATAAGTAGGCTTACGCACTTCACAAACACAGCTTTTAGTTTAGAGGTAGCAAGTTACAAACACCCTTCAAAAGCCCCTAAGGCACAAGGTATAAACTTGACTCTGGTAGTTCTAGCCATGAAACCATGACTGACGGTCAGGGTTCTTGCTCTGCAGATAAGCGAGAGGTCAAATACACTCAAGCCTGCCTGCCTTGTGACAGAGGAGTCACGGCTGAATTGGACCCAAATCTCCGTGTCCAAAAAACCTGTTTACCTCGGGTTCTGAATGTTCTCTTAAAATAATGATGGAAGATGTACTTCTTAGAGCACCTCAATATACCAAAGTAGTGAATGGATAAAGAAGATATGGTGTATATATACACAATGGAATATTACTCCGCAATCAAAAAGAATGAAATCTTGCCATTTAGCAACAACGTGGATGGAACAAGAATGTATTGTGCTAAGCAAAATTATTCAGAGAAAGGCAAATGTATGCTTTCACTCAAATGTGGAATTTAAAAAACAAAACAGATGAACATATGGTAAAGGAAGGAAAAATAAGATAAAAACAGAGGGAGGCAAACCAAGAGACTCTTTTTTTTTTTTTTTTTTAAACTCTTTTTTTTTTTTTTTTAATTTTTTTTTTCAACGTTTTTTATTTATTTTTTTTGGGACAGAGAGAGACACAGCATGAACGGGGGAGGGGCAGAGAGAGAGGGAGACACAGAATCGGAAACAGGCTCCAGGCTCCGAGCCATCGGCCCAGAGCCCGACGCGGGGCTCGAACTCACGGACCGCGAGATCGTGACCTGGCTGAAGTTGGACGCTTAACCGACTGTGCCACCCAGGCGCCCCCCAAGAGACTCTTAAATACGGAGAACAAACTGGTTTGCTGGAGGGGTGTTGGGTTGAGGGGAGGATGGGGTAAATGGGTGATGGGCATTGAGGAGGGCACTTGTTAGGATGAGCCCTGGGTGTTATATGTACGTGATGAATCGATAAATTCTCCTGAAACCATTATTACACTATATGCTAACTTGTATATATTTAAAAAAAGATAACGGAGGCTGTACTTCTTAGAGAACCTCAATATACCTAAAATATAAATGTCTAGGTGCTTCCATAACTTGGAAAAATCACAAATGAGGAAACATGGCAAACGCGGTGCTCGCAAACGGAGTAAGCCCCTGAAAACAAATTTCCTCAAGAGAAGCGTTGGGTTTAGGGTGACTGGCGCTTGGAGGTCCAGCGGGGAGCCTGGCTTCGCCCAGCTGGCAGGGTGAGAAACGTACAGTCATTGGTCAGGTCCCTCGCACGCCGCCAGGAGGCCCCGCCTCCTCCAAGGAAAGTCTCCCGGACACACGCGCGCGCAGGCGGCCTCCCCGCCCTAACCCACCGGATGAAGTCTGTTTTAGAACCGCTCTCCACACAGCCCCCACCTGCAGACTTCCGGCCGGCTGGTCGATACCGCCCCGCCCCTGAGGGCAGGGATGTTGGGAAACACCAATCACGGAGAGCATGTGGTGAGAGTGGGTGGGGCCTGAGAGATTCGAAAGGAGCCCCACCCCCCTCAGGGCTGATTCCCGGGACTAAGTGGTGGGAGGCAAGTGCTTTCTGCGAGAGGTGAGGCGGGGCGGAAAGTAAAAACAGAGGGTGGGCTGGAGGTGTGGTATGGGTGTGGTGCCGTGTGAGTGGAAAGGTGGTTTGGGGAAAGAGAGAACCGGAGGATGGTGGCGGAGAAGAAGATGGGGCGCGCAGACCGCCCCCGGTGAGAAGAGCCCAGGTTGTAGGGGGGCGGCAGGGCAACCTGAGGAGGGGGATGGTGCTTTCTCGGCACCTTCCCCGGAGTTCACAGGGCTAGTTACAGGGGCAGGTGCTACCCCTGGGACCCTTGCTTTATCTCCAGCATGATCCTCATCCCCTGGCTTGCACCCTGCGTTTAGCTGGGGGCCTTGGGCAGGATGGAGACCTGAAGAAAGGTGTATTATGTCTCCAGCTCAGGTCAAATCTGACTCGTGCACCTGCTGGCTGGAACATGGAAGATTTAGAGGAAGGTAAGAAAGTAAGGAGGGCGGAGTAAGGCGCTGCGACTGAGAACGGCGTTAGGGACCCGAGGCTGGCATTCCTTCCTTCCTCCCCTACAGATGTAAAGTTCATAGCAGATGAGACCTTGGACTTTGGAGGGCTGTCACCATCTGACAGGTACCAGCCTCTTTAACCTACTTGCTTTCCTCCAACAGTGCCTGTCTGCCTCTGTCCCCTTAGTGCTGAAGTATTGTCCTCTGGGGTCTGGGTTGGTAATTGGGGTTGGGTGCCCTGGGGCTGCTGGGTGACTTGTTGACATGGGCCCCTGTGACACTTTTGGGGGAGGGGAAAAGGGATAAGCTGGAATGAGATTTCAGGATGTTAAGAAGAAGGGTAAGTGGATTTGCTCCGTCCGCATCCTGGCATAATTTCCAGTGTCGGTAAGTGCTAAAGGCCTATGAGGCCTCATAGAACGGGGCATCTCATCACCTAGAGACCACCCTCACAGCCAGCATGGGCTTCCGGGTTTGGGGTTGTGTCCCTGGCTCTGTTGTGGAGGAGTTGCCCAGTCTCCTTTGCAGTCTCCTGCTCTCTTCTGTGTGGGCATGGCGCCTGGTTTGTTTTCTGTCTCAGTCGTGAGGAGGAAGACATAGCAGTGTCGGTGACTCCAGAGAAACCCCTCCGAAGAGGACTCTCCAATCGAAGTAATCCAAATGCAGTGGCCCCAGCCCCCCAGGGGCTGAGGCTCAGCTTGGGTCCCCTTAGTCCAGAGAAACTGGAGGAGATTCTCCACGAGGCCAACCGGCTGGCAGTTCAGCTGGAGCAGTGTGCCCTGCAGGAGCAGGAGAGCACGGGTGAGGGCCTGGGGCCTCGCAGGGTGAAGCCCAGCCCCCGGCGGGAGACCTTTGTGCTGAAGGACAGCCCTGTCCGAGACCTGCTGCCCACTGTGAGTTCTTTGACTCGGAGCACCCCCTCCCCAAGCGGCCTGACACCCCGACTCCGGAGCAGCGATAAGAAGGGGTCAGTCAGGGTTCTCCGGGCAGCATCTGGAAAGAGGCCCTCCAGTGTGAAAAGGGTGAGTTTGGAGGACCTGGGTTGGACGTGTGCCCTCAGACCCAGTGCGTGACTCGGTACAGCCATAGAGTGGTTTCCTCGTTGGTAAAGTGGGGATAGTAAAATTCTACCTCAGGACTGTTTGAATTGAGCAAAATACCATAAGCAAAGCACTTAGCACAGTGTCTGTGCATAACTCTACACGGTCTATAATAAGCTCACGATAAATGGTATTGGTGAGGATGACGATGTCGGCAGCGAATGTCTGCCCTTGCTTCCTGGGATCTAGGCAGCTCTCCACCTCTATTCCTCAAACAGCCAGCAGAACAGATTCTTTTTCCATTCTAGTCCTATTTTTTCTCTCTTGTATTTCAGGAGTCACCCACTTGCAATCTGTTGCCTACATCCAAAAGCCCAGCATCTTCTCCTCTTGCCCGATCTACTCCTCCAGTCCGGGGCAAAGCTGGGCCCAGTGGGAGAGCAACAGCAAGTGAGGAGACTTGGGCAGCAAAACTGTGGGTGAATGGGAGGAGGGAGGGTATGGAGCTGACCCCAAAATTCCTCATCTCCTCTCCACCAGGCCCGCCTACCCCTGTCAGACCAGTCTTGGCCCCACAGCCTCCTACCGGCAACTCTCAGCGCCTCTCTCGGCCGCAGGGAGCAGCTGCTAAGCCTTCCAGTCGACTGCCTGTTCCCTCTGCCATCCCCAGGCCTGCCAGCCGAATGCCACTCACCAGCCGGAGTGTACCACCCAGCAAAGGTACCCTGCCTCCAGCTTCTCTGCCACCTCGGAAAGGACTTCCACGACCAAGTGCTGTAGGGCACAGAGGTGAGGAAGAGTGGATGTAATGGCTGGAAATCAGGAGGAAGAATGCCTACCCTTGGCCAGCTTGAATGCACCCTCCCAGAGCTGGGAACAGTGACCCCTTTCTCCATCTTCATTACAGCCCAATTTGAAGATGGGGAGACTGAGCTAAGGAGAGATGTGGGCCCGGGCAAAGAGTGTGAACTGTGGTTTTCAAATACTTTATGTTTTGTAACCTTGGGTGGGAGGAAAGGCACTAATCCCAGACTCACTCGGGGAGGGTCATTTGAACTTTCTGCTCACTTATTTCTTTTGTTAACCCCCATCAAGTTCCTGTTTCCCAGCGGCCAAATCTTCCCATCACTGCTGCCACTCGCAGCAACCTGCAGCCCCCCAGGAAAGTGGCAGTCCCAGGACCCACCAGGTAAGACTGGTCGAGATGCTCTCTCTGCCCTGTCACTGAGGCTTCCAAACTGTTAGGCACACCAGCCCTGAATCCTGTGTGGCAAGATGGGAATGAAGAGGGGAGACTAGAGGGTCAGGGAGTCCCATTTCTTCCTTCCCTGAGGAACCTCCACTCAGCTCGGTGACAAATAGGCTTGAAGAAGAGGGGAAGTTTGTTTATTTATTTAGAGAGAGAGAGAGCAGGGGAGAGGGGCAGAGGGAGAGAGAGAAAGAATCTTAAGTAGGCTCCATGCTTAGCACACAGCCTGACTCAGGGCTCGATCCCACAACCCTGGGATCATGACCTGAGCTGAAATCAAGAGTCAGATGCTCAAGCAACTGAGCCACCCAGACAGCCCAGAAGAGGGACAGTTTAAAGCAAGTTCTTCCTTCTGACTCTTTAGGTAAAGAGATCAGTCAGCAAGCAAAAATTCAGGAGCAAACCACTACAGTCACTGCCTGGACTCACCTCTACTCGACCTCCCAAGCCCTCTCATGGAAGGCAGGCCCTGACTCCAGAAGATTCTGGCCCAGGAGCAGGAGGAAAAGATGCCACCAGGGCTGGTGCCCCAGGAGTGAAGAGATGGGAGATGGGGTGGATTAGGGTTGAGCTGGAGGGGAATCAAACTCTGTGGGTTGAAAGAGGATTAGGAAAAAGAGGTCACCTCCCAACAGTGAAATTAACAAGCAGAAAATGAGAAATGCAGGAGAGTGGTTTGTCCTCTTCCACCCCCACTCTTGTGTTCAGTCCCAGAGAGTTTGATCTTCTTCCCAGGCTTTGGCTCACTGGACATTTACATGTGAATGGCCTCTGTAGCTAACCTCCCTGCTCTCTGAGGAACAGTCCTGAATCACATCCTCTACTGGATGCAGGCCTGTTTGGAGAGGCAGAGGCAGGCACCTGGTCTCTAGAACTTATTTCCTGTGAATTCTGTGACTCTTAAGATGCCAATTTATGATAAGCTTACATCGATCTGCGTTTTTCTAAAATAAAATGAATGTATTTTTATAATCTCTGTATGTGTGAAAGTAAATGCTCCAATTTCAAACAAATACGTAGTAAACTCCTGTGTTATTCCAATGAGGGAGCCAGGAGGAGCCTCCCAGGCTGGGGCCTCAATAGGCCGAAGGCTTTTGTGATTGCAGCTCATCCAGCTGTGACTATCCACCCTCCCTTTGTTGGCATTAGATGGGAACAAGCTGCCTTTTCACAGGATTTATGTTACTGGAAGGTCCAGATCAAGTAAAATATAGCTTGATTCACACTATGTGAGGTTATCAAGGGTCTTGGTCAATTATTCATAGCCTAAGCTTGCTAAGCTTGGGTGTCCTTTCCTGGCAAGAGAATGAAGCCTTTTTTTTTTTTTTTTTAAGTTTATTTATTTATTTTGAAAGAGAGCGAGAGAGAGTGGGAGCAAGGGAGGGTCAGAGAGATAGAGGGAGAGAGAGACTCCCAAGCAGGCTCCACTCTGTCAGGGAAGAGCCCAATGCGGAGCTTGAATCCACAGACTGTGAGATCATGACCTGAGCCGAAATCGAGTTTGGACACTTAACCTACTAAGCCACTCAGGCACCCGGAGAATGGAACCTTCTGAGAATGCCTCATCATCTAGCCTGCGGTACTGAGATGAGGGGACCCTTTGATGGGTCCCCTGGTATTCAGCTTCACTGACTGCTTCGGTAGAAGATACTGGAACACCTCGTCACGTATATTAGAATTGGTGTTCTCTTCTTATGTCCCCTCCTAGACGCGAGGGTTGGCACTAGGTTTTAGAAATCTCTGCAGTGTTGTCATTTGTATGTGGCAGAGAATTTCATTTATTTATTGAAAAAATAAATTTGAGTGCAAGATGGTGGGGGGTTGTTGAATGAATGACAGAGACTCATTTAACAGATTTCGCTAAGCCTTTGACTCACAGCCTTTGACTCTTGCAACCAGAACCAATTCAATTCCTTATGAGTTTTGAGACAACTTCCCTCTTAGAAGGCTAGGCTGTGACTTACGGAAGGCAATAGGCAACTGGGCAGAGGGAGTGGAGTGTCAGCTGGTGTCCCCCGCCCCCCACATACATATGCCCACAAGCACCCTACATGGGCACTGAAATGTCCTTCCCCAGAGGCCCTCCACTGCTGTCTTCTCCTTTTTATGGCCGATCTTAAAGTTCATGTAACACATTTCACCTATATCACAGTGACAGCTGCCTAGATGTTCACCCCTCTCCCTGAGCCTCTATCAGCAACTCCTACAGCCTCTGGGATTCCAAGAATTGAGTTGGGGGAGGGGATGTGGAAACACACTTGACTGGCTCTGGAGAAATCTGGCAGAGGCCAGAAAACCTGAGGTGTGTTCCCCAGCTGTGTCCTGCGCGGGTGTCTGGCGAGCAGGGCCTGTTGGTGACTCCCGGCTCTGGCAGAAGCGCTGGAAGGTCGGCATGCCCAGGCAAGCACTTAGGTGTGGCCAGCAGATGGCACGTGTGTGTAGCTTGGGAGACAAAACCAGCCGCAGACCCATGTGCTGTTGCCACCTGGTGGCCGGAAAGGACAAGGCATGTTCCTTTTGCTCTCGGTCAGTCTTGAATTTCGTAACCCCCACCTCACCCCATCCCCACCCACCCCCACCCCCACCCCCATCCCGCCCCAAGCCGGCTTAAGCAACATTCCGTAGGCAGTGCCAGCGAGGGCGGAGGCCCACCTGCCACAGCTGCCTTCCTTGTTCAGCTACCTGCTTCCTTCCTTCCCTTCAGGTCCGCCTTTCTAGTTGTCTCTTTATGCTCTCTAACCCCGCCCCTGCCCAGTAGCAGCAATGAGGGAAGCCAACATTTACTGGCCTCTTACTCTGCACTGTGAACTGTTTTAAGCGCCTTACATGTGCTAACTCATTTAAGTCTCATAAAAGCTCAATTAGGCGGATGCTCTTACCATCCTCATTTTGCAGGCAAAGAAATTAAGTCAGTCTGGTGCCCAGGGCTTGTGCTCTTGATCACTACCCACCCTCTAGTGCCCCCATGTTAACTCCCTAACTAGTTTGCTGAACAGACCTTTGAAGAAAATACAAAACTTGGGAAGAGAAGTAATGTTGCAGAACATGTAGTTGGCTTGAGTGTGAACTGCTGCTTCATTTCCAATGGCAAAACACACAAAATGGCCCAGAGAAGTAGTCAGGAGGTAGTCACTGAGCTTTGAATTCCTACCAGCCACTCAGCCACTCAACTCTGCCCTCCCTGCCTCCTGAATTCTATCCCCAGGACTCAGCCCCTAAGCGACTGGACCGGAAACCTGCCTGCTGTTTGCAGCCTCTCCAGCCACACAAGTCCCTCCTATCCTGGTGAAAAGGAAACCTTCCTGCCACCTGCCGCATCTTCCTTGGACATGCCAGGACATGGGCTCTGTGCTGATGAGGCTATTTGGTTACTGCTGGGGTGTTGGTAGAGGGACTAGCTCATCGGCTGCTTGGCATCTGAGTCCCCTGACCTCCTGGCCCACCTAGGGCCCTGCCTGCTCTTGTTTTCCAGAGCTGCCCTCTGGAAGGACAGGGTACCACACAGAAGCACGTGATGACAGTGCTCAACCCGCACAGAGCTATAGTTTATTCAGTAGTATGGGGAAATGAAAAAAACAAACACAAAACCCTACTGTATTTACAGTAACAATCAAACTGTACAATCTGATGGTTAGTATCAAGTTAGCATCCAGCATCTTTGTGTTGTTTAAGTCATCAGTAGTTAAAAACCAGTTAAATTTTTAACCCTTTGCAGGAATTGCTGAGGGGAGAGGTCAGGGGGAGAATCCATGGCAGAAAAGCCAAAAACCAGCCTTACAAGTGAGAAACAGGAACATTTTTTCCCCCACCCATAGCCTCTTTTTCTAGCCACCTGCTCCAGAGGAAAGTCAGTGACAAGTCAGGAGTACATGCTTAGCATAAACAGTAACTCAAATGAATTGCAGTTGGCAAAACTGAGGAGGCCGGAGGAAAGGAGGCAGGAGATGACAGCCTGGAGCAGGGGAAGGGCCTCAGGCCCCCACGCCAGGATTGCTGGGTACACACCCAACCTGTCACAGCCACATCAGACCCCCTGGGACCGGACACGAACTCATCCCAACACAAAAAGCAAATAAATAAAATATATATTAACTCTCTCTTCGCAGGGAGCTGGGGGTGGGCGTGGGAGAGGGAGAGAAAGAGGAACAGGACCCGGTCCTTTGAAGAAGAGAGCCAATTCCAAGAAGGGGTTAAAAATAGAACATGTCTCAGAGGCCACAGCAGGTCAGACAAAGTGGGATTCGTCTGATCTTGGGTGGGGTAGGTGAGTGGACACCAGAACCCAGGCTTGAGACCTGTGCTTTAGACATCTGGGGGCGACTAAGCCAGCCCTGGATTTACTCTTCCTCCCCGTCCCACCCACACCACAGCAAAGAAGCGCAACTTAACACACGACTGGCCTTCCCCATGCGGGTCAGGCAGGAAAATGAAGCACTTTTGGGTCAGCGAACTGAGCAAACGCCTGGACTGCAGCGCGTGGCCAGAGTCCAGGGAGAGAAGAGGGGCTGGGGTGGCCCGGCCGCCGCCCAGGGGCACGGGTTCCCCTCAAAATGTGTTCATGCAGCATTTGGGGGTCTGGGGGCGTGGAGTCCTTCTGCCCCCTCACCAGACAGGGCTTTTTTCAGTTCCTGGGAGGGGCAGCACAGGCAGAGTGAGGAGTGCCCTCCACCTTGACGCCCTCACCATACTGAGGCCTGCCGGGGTGCAGCCTGCAGGGCTTGATGCCCTTGGGTGCATGTGGCTTTGTCCTTTCCTTTTGGTGATGGCAAATGAGGGGCAGGCCCCCCAAAAGTCCCTCTCCTCCCAGAGGCACAGCAGATGGGAAACTGAGGAGAGGCTGGGAAGTATCCTGGGAGGTCCTATCCTCTTTGGGAAGGGAAAGGGGAGTCAGTTTCCAGCATATAAAAAAAATTAATCCCTGAAGTCATGAAGAGTGGAGATCCTTTTTTAAATTCTTTTTTCCTCTTTTCTGAAAAACTTTGTCTTGGAGATGTTGGCCCCAGGGGTCCAAAGTGCAGTGAAGGGGATGGTGGGGGAGGGAGTTGGCACTAGATGGCCTTGGGTGGGGTGGGCGCCCCTCCCGGCAAGGCCCAGGCTCCTCAGATGGACGTTTCGTCGCTGCTGCGGGCAGGCGGTGGGGAGCAGGGGCAGGATAGAGCACAAGACAGGAGTGGGGGCATGAGTGCAGCTGGGGAAGGTAAGGGAGCCTCAGGGTGTAGGAACCACCGGCCCAGGGTTAATGCAGGAAGTTAAAGAAGAGAAATCTGGAGAGGCAGGAAAGGAAAGTGACAGAAAAGGCAGACAGGGGGTTAGTTGGAGCAGAGAAGACAGGGAGAAGCTTCCACCAGGAGAAGGAAACAGAAAAGCAACCCCAGCTCCCCACCCTCCCTCACTTTGCCCGATGCGGGCTGAGCTGACCCCATGGGGCACCATGGTCTGTGGGCATGTCACAGTAAGGCAGCTGGCCAGCCCATCCGTCCCCCGACCGCCTGCCAGAGCAGCCTGGCGAGGCCTGGAAGCAGCTGTGAGCCCAGCCGGGCCTCTGAGGGGCTGCGCCCGGTCCCACCCAGCCAGCCTCACTCACTCGGAGCCCGACGAGTCCTCATCCACTGTGCCCGCCTTGATACTCATGGCGATGGGCATGACCCCGTTCAGCTGCTCCTGGAGACTCTGCCGGGGTGGAGGGCGGGGAGGGGGCCCGCCCCGGCTGCCTTCGCTGGCTGAGGAGCCCCGAGAAGACCCTGTGCCCTGCTCCAGGGGCAGCCGTAGGAGGCTGCTCTTCTCACTGATGGTGGGCAGATACTTCTTCTTGAGGATGCCTGTGGGGGGAGGGGGGGTGCAGGCGCCATGAGGAACAACTGGTAGGCTCATGGGACTGCCCTAGAGAGCCCTACCAGCCACGGGGCAAAGGTGAGTTGTGAGGTTGCCAAATGGGGGAGCATGGC
This sequence comes from Neofelis nebulosa, assembly GCF_028018385.1. Taxonomy (NCBI): domain Eukaryota; kingdom Metazoa; phylum Chordata; class Mammalia; order Carnivora; family Felidae; genus Neofelis; species Neofelis nebulosa. Next base: position 128,883,163 of record NC_080783.1, read on the forward strand.
AGCTGGGCATGCCCTGCTCACCTTTGTGAGGTTGGGCAGAAGGGCCTGGAAGGGGGCCCAGGGACCCCTCCCGAGGCAGGGCATCTCCATTCTCCCAAGGATGCTCCTCAGAGGCCCCATTTCCACTACTCTCCTTTGCTGTGGTCCCAAAGTCTCCTGGCCAGGGAGCCTTCCCGGACCCTGGGCCCCCATCTGGTGGAGAAAGGAAGTTGATAAGGCCCAGAGAAGACAGACAGCTAGGAACTCATTACCCTAGAATTCCAGGCCCTTTGCCCTCCCGTTGCCCCCGTCAAAGGCCAAAGCCCTGGCGCCGGCCCACCCTTGGGGGTACTGTGCAAGGGCAGTCTCTCAGCGCCAGGCCCCAGCAGGCTGTCCCAGCCTGGCTCTCCAGGGAAGGCGGCCTCCTCCTCCTCCTCCTCTTCCTCCTCCTCACTGTCTGATGAGTGAGTAGAGGCATAAGAGCCACTCTGATCATCTTCCAGGGACAGGTCACTGTCAGAGTCTGTGTCAGGATCTGGGAGGTGGGGGAGAAATCACGGCTGACCAACCTGCCTCTGCACACCCTCCACAAAAGCCAGGCAGCTGCCCCCCACCGGCCATCAGGGGCTTCTTTTCTCACCATGCTGCTGGTCTTGACCTTCCAAGAATAGGCTACCTGGGTCCCCAAGGCCAGGGGGCCCTTGGCCAGGGTTCAGTGTGGACTCTTCCCTGAGAAGACAAGGCCATGTTAGAAGGGTCAGCCCAGCCCTTTGCCTAGTGTCCCATTCTTTTTTCTCTCTCTTGTTTCCCTGTTCCTGCCCCATGCCCCTCCTACTTCTTTTTTTGTTTAAGTTTATTTATTTTGAGAGAGAGAGAGAGAGAGAGTGTGTGTGCACACATGGGGGAGGGGCACAGAGAGAGAGAGAATCCCAAGCAGGCTCCAGGCTGTCAGCACGAAGCCCGATGCAGGGCTCAAACCCACGAACCATGAGATCATGACCTGAGCCTAAGTTGGACGCTCAACCGGCCTGAGCCACCCAGGCACCCCCCTCCTGCTTCTAATTTAAGCTGCCACCAGTCAGCCAGCCACCAAGTGCGCTGTTCAACTCCCAGCAGGTGGCTGGCCTGGTTTCCAGCAGGCACAGCACTCTTCTCTCCTTGTGGATGCCCCCGTCACCAGGGCTCACCTCAGCAAGAAGGGGATGTAGCTGGGCTGACTCTTGCCCGAGCGGCTGGCACTGTGTAGAGAGCCTGCTGAGTCTCCGTACGGCTGGTAGAGCCGCCCATCTGCATAGGGGCTGGGGCAGTTGTAGGACTAGGCATGGAATGGAGAGGTCAGTAGGTAGGGGGAGCAGGCCGGGGTGGCCCCAGGACAGGGAGCAGAAGGGCCGAGGGAGTCTGCCCTAAGTTCTACCACCTACACGCCCAGGTCTGAAAGAGAGAGGCCGCACATCTCCGCTCCCCCCACCACTCCCATATCAGGGCCTGGTAGTAGCCATAGCTCTGCCGTACCTGGGCCAGCCCTGTGCACGCCAAGTACCCTGGACTCAGCTATATAAGGGCTTCCTGGTAAAAAATGGTACCGGGAATTATCTCCTGAGAATGTGCTGGACACAGAAAATCTACCAAGATCCACGAGGGATTCTCAGATGTTGGGCATCCGTGACTGGGTCACCTGTCTTGGTCACTTCCTCACCTTACTCTTCCTAGCTCTACACCCAACTCTTCTGAGTCAAAACCTTCCTCCCTACCCCCATGTCCTCCTCTTCCCAGGCCACACATACCATCTCACCACCCCTTCCTCCTTCCAGGAAAGGATGTAAGGATGAAGAAAAAACGGGGCAAAAAGCACAGAGAACAAGCTCCTTGGGCCTTCTGCTTCTTCCTCTCTGCCCCAGACCTCCCTGATCCCACGTCCCTGATCCCTGGCCCCCTCACCGAGGTCAGGGTGGACTTGGTGGTCAGCGCAGGGTCAGGGCTCGGCTTGCGGCTGCAGGCAAACTTGAGTGCTTTCCGGACCTCCTTGCTAAGCACCACATAGGAGAGGAAGATGAAGGGGCCCTGGCAGGCAAGAGGCAGCAGCTAAGTGCGGAATCGGGCACCCCATGGCCAAGCCTCACACCCCCATCTCCATGGGCCTGGGCCAGGTACCTGGATGCAATTGCAGGCAGCAAAGAGGTAGTGGAAGAGGAGGGTGTCACTGTTGACAGAGAGCAACGCCAGCAGCCACGTGGCGCTCAGCAGCAGGAGAACAGTGAAGGAAGGCCGCAGGCCTGAGCTGGAGAGGGGGAGGCTGTGAGCCCGGCCAGGAGGCCTCCCACACCGATGCCTGCCCACTGCCCAGGCACCCACACCCCATACTCACACAGGGCCTTTCTTCTCAAAGCCCTGCCGCTGGGCAGCACAGGAGGCGCGGGCTGCCAGGATGTACAGGAAGACACTCATCTAGCAGGGGAGGGCGATCATCAGGGGACAGACAGCTTCTACTCAACTCTGCGGGGGCCCAGCAGTTTCCCCATTCCTAAATGGGGACACACTCAGCCTGCTCACCCCCAGCCCACTTTCTAGCACCTACCGAGACAGCAAAAGCCACAGGGCCAGCAAAACTCCAGATGAGCGTATCATAGATGGAGAGCCAGCAGAAGTCAGGGTTCCCATAGCCCTCAGGGTCAAGGCCCACGGCTAGACCTGGGGGTATGGTGACAACAGCAGGGGAAGGGGTGGTAGGGCCTTGACACCAGTCAGGTGTCAAATGGGCTCACAGGGCCAGGTGCAGAGGACAAAGGGTTCCACCCACCATGTGTCCATGCCGACCTGTCCAGGATGGGGGACCCAGCCCCTGGTGGGGAGCCTCAAGGACTGAGAGGCATGCCTACGGAGAACTCAGCCTGGGTCATGGGGGTATGGGGCCTCTGGGACTGGGATGTGGGTGGGGAGAATGTGGCATGAAGGTGGACCCAGGGCCTAGGGATGCAGAACCTCAGGCCCGGGAAGGGGGTGGGAGGTACCTGTGATGAAGGCAGGCACACCCCAGCCCAGCATATAGTAGAAGCGCATGGGGCCAGCGTTGACGTCGCGCACCTCAGTGAGTGCCCGGTACAGGTGCAAGGCCTCCAGCAAGGCCCAGGAGAAGGTGCAGAGGTACAGGAAATGCAGCAGGATGGCGATGACTGTGCAAGCAAACTGGGGACCCAGCCATGCCCGGTCAGTGACCAGGGCACACCCAGAGTGTGGATTCTGTCTTGTCAGGGGAAGGGCCTGGGTGTAAGGTGGTGCTTCGGGAAGTGTGGGCCAGAGGAAGGTACTCCTAGGATGCCGGCAGCAGGGGTGGGGGCAGTCGGGGGGCGGTAGGGGGAGGTGAGGGGGAGCTGGAGAAGAGGAAACCATGGGCTGGGTGCTGGACTGGGCTCTGTCTGAGTTCCTGCTGCAGAAGCAGGGACTGGGGAGCTGAGGAGGACTCATAGGAAGTTTCATAGGACTAGAAGTTGTGGACGATCTCCGGGTGAGGGGAGAAATCTTACAGGGAGGTCAGCCTGGTTGATTCCTAGGAGAAAGACCAGCTGGGCCAGGCCCAGAGCAGCAGTCAGGTTCCGTCGGATGCCATGCTGGTTGGAGCGTAGGGCACGCAGGATAGTGAGGAAGAGGAAGGCGAGCAGCAGGGCAGCCAAGGTGACCCCTAGGGCCACATATGTCAGTGTCTTCAGCGGCAGGATCTCTCCATTCTGCAGAGCAGGTGGCAAGAGGCCAGGAGAATTAGGAAGGGCAGGGCCTAAGAATCCAGCCCAGTGCCCTGGGCTCCCACCCCTAGCTCCGCGGCTGCCCCCTGGGGGTCCAACCTCTCGCCGGGATACATCCATGAGCACGGCGAAGCTCGTCATGTGGTTGCACTGGCAGCTGACGTGGCTCTCATTGCGGAAGACGACCTCGCAGCCTCGGGCTGACCAGCCACCTGTGCCACTGACTCTGCATGAGGGAGGCAGGGGCAGGGGACCAGGAGTGTAAGGCACCCAGGGGCTTGGCTCTCCGCCCAAAGCCTTGGGGGAAGGGCAGTTTAGGCTCACAGGATGGAATGGTTCCAGAAGACACAGATGGGCTTGGTGCGCTCCTCCGTCTCCAGCAGCCGGAATTGCACCGTGACTGGCTTGTCCAGGGCACGGGGCAGAAGTTCCTCATCGTCATGGACGCTGATACTCACCACGGGCGTGTTGATGACAGGGCGTTTGGGGACTCTGATGAAGAACAGGCAGGTACACAGTCACTATGGCAGTCCCGTGGCTGAGGGAACACCCATCATCAGTTGGACATGCCCCGACCCCTGGCCTCTCTGTGCCTCAGCACTCACCCACCCAACCTGCATCCCACCCACCCCTTGTCTCCTCAGCTGCTCACCTCAGGCTGCGCTTGTCCGGGTCATAGTTATGGGGCAGCAGCCCGGCCAGGGTGCGGTAGATGATGACGCTGGCCACAGCCTCACCCTGGCTCAGCTCTGGGTGCCGCCGCTGACGCCGAGCCAGCTCCTCTGGCTCTTGGGTCTCTCCAGGGCCCGCGGGCCTGACCACGGTGGGTGTTTCTGGGACCGGAACACTGTCCACTCAGCTGGGCCCCGCACAGATGCCCCAGCCTGGCCCCTGACCCACCCTCTGGCTCCCCACTGACCTCTGAAGACAGAATCAGGCAGAATGACTGTCGTCTCCAGGTCAGGGGGCCGCTCCCCCCGCAGCGCCTCATAGCGAGGCAGCTTGGCCCCAGCGAAGTTCCCCTTGTCCAGGCGAACTACAGAGATGACTAGGGAGAAGGGTCACAGGTCAGACCCTGGGTCAGGCCCCCAGCACAGCCACCTTGCCCAGGGCCTCTTTCCACAGCCCCCTCCCTGACCCAGCCTCACCGATGTTGGGCGTGACGATAGTGAAGGGGCTCAGGTAGGTGTGCCGCATGTTCTGAGCCAGGGCACTGGCATAGGCCTCGTAGTGCTGAAGCAGCCAGGCCGTGCCACCCTCCGTCTGCTGGATCAGCTCCCAGTGACGCTTGTTGGCTGCATCCAGGAGGGCGCTGCCCACCCGCAGCAGATTCTGGGGTAGGCATGGTCACAGTGGGCTGCAGCCCCATACCTTTTTATCCCCACCACCGGGCCCCACTTGTGCCTCGACCAGCCCTGGCTGCCCACACCAACCATGCCGCTCCTTCAAACCTTCCCTCCTCATTCTGGAACTAGGAGCTTCCCAAGCCCTGTGTCTGGACCCACACACATGGCTAGATGCTGATTCCTCCCCAGCCTGGCAAGGTGGGCAAGGCCTCTGCTCCGAGGAACCTGGTCAGGCCAGGCCCCAATACAAACATTAGCTTCTGTTAGCACCTTACTAGAAAAAGAGCTGGAAGGAGATGCTCTAAATTCCATGGCTCGAGGGACCTCCCGGAGGCTTCATGCCAACTGGGAGGTCCCCAAAGGCAGGGATGGAGAGTGTTCCCCATTCAGCCCTCAGGTTGCCCCAGAAACGGGCTCACTCACCATGACCCCCATCTAACCAGCCAGCCCTGCCCCATCCAAGCCCCACCTCGGTGAAGTGCACATCCTGCGTGGCAGACAGCCCAAAGCCCCGCTGGGCACTCTCATGGGCCAGCAGCCGTGTGGCCAGCTGGTAGGCCACCTTGACATCACTGCCAAAGTAGCCAGCCGTGTGCTGTGTGGCATTGCGCAGAAGCAGAGCCAGCCGCTGGGAGCGTCCCGAGTCCAGACCTGATTCATTCCGCTGTAGCCGCTCAGCCTAGGATGGAGCCAGACAGGACAGGGATGGCGGGAGGTCAGCACAGGAGGATAGCAGTGAGGTCCCCAGAGGGCAGGACTGGAACTCTGGAGTAAAAGGGCCTCAGGAAAAGGGAGAAACGGCCACTCCCAGTGGGGGGTACCCTGGGGTTGGAATTCCAAAAGCCCTTTTCTCAAAGCTAGAAGCAGTGAGGGGAAAGAGGAGGTTCACTTACAAAGCCTTTCAGCTCTGAGAAGGTGACTGATGTGCAGTTGAAAAGGTTTGGGGGGAGCCACCCCCTGTGTTCATCACAGTGGCGCACGGCAGTCCCTGGGGGAAGGAAGCCCAGATGGCAGGCCTCAGGACAGATACAGGATGCTTCCCAGACCTGCCAGAGTTCCCGGGTGCCAGGACCTCATGGGCCAGAGACAGGAGACAAGCAAACAAGGGCCCTGCCCTCCTGCAGCCCAGATGAGAAGAGTAAGAAACCCCTGCAAGATGGGCCCAAACAAGGATGCAGGAGCACAGGGCACACACTCTCCTCAAGTCCCTAGACATCGCTGTCCCTCTGCACCTTGTGCTCTCTGCCACTCTCTGCTTACGAACTCTGTTCATCATCTCAGTCCAAGGACCAGGACTGGGGCTGGGTCCCCTGGAACAGCACCCAACAGCCCCTACTCCCCAGACTGCCTTTCTAGTGGCATAACTCCTGTTCCAGGTGGTGAGTTGAGGATGGGAAAGAACCCTCTGTGATTCATCTTTGAATCTCTATACCCGTCACTGTGGCTGCACACGGCAGGTGTTTCAGCATTTTTGTTAAGAATTCAGGATGTAGGTTGCCTTCATCCCGGCAACCCTGGGAGCAGAGCAACAGTGTGGGACATGGAGTCTCCAGGACCTGGAGACCAGAGAGAGGTCCCGGGATCTGCAGCCAGTCCTAGTGATGAGAGGCCAAGTCCAGCACCTACCAAAGGAGCCTTTGGGGCAGGGAGCAGCAGCAGGCAGTCCAAAGCGGGTACGGGGCCACCAGATCCCAGCCTCGATGGCCCGTGGGCAGCTGTCGTAATTCACTGCAAGGAAACACACAGGGTCACCCAGGAGTAGCTGTCCCCCTGCAGCTCTGCTCAGGCTCCCAGCCCGCCCTCAGCAGCCTCAGGACTGCAACCAGCCCCTGCTCCTGGCATCCCTGGGACATCGGGACCTGGCACACAGCAGGAGAGCCACCGACCCAGCATGGGAGCCCCACCTTCACAGCCATTGGTGGTGACCTCAGCAAAAGGGTTGTCACAGCGGTCACACTGGCGCCCAATGACGCCTGGCTTGCATGGACACTGGCCGTCCTCGGGGTCACAGACGCGGGACAAAGAGCCCGTGGGGTAGCAGTCACAGAGGAGGCAAGTGGGGCTGCCAGGGGGCCGGTAGTGGTTCTCCTGAGAGGGGGGACAGAGGATGCGGGTCACTGGCTCAGGCTCTCTCTCCTGGATGCTCATGGATCCTTTCAGCTGTGGCCCCTCTGGAGGGAGGCTCGCTGACTTCAGGTCCCCCCAGGAATGGTATTCAAAATATTTAACTGGTAACAATTTGCAGTTTAGCCCATCAGTGAGATGCCAACCAGTCAGAACTGGTTGCAAACAACCAGTGAGGCCAGCCTAGAGTTCACTGGTAGAGTATCCATCCTGGGTCCCCCACACCCCAGACACATCAGAGCACAGGGCCACTTGTCCACCCCGTCAGAGCAAGGGCACACAGCCCTGAGCTCTCTCTGCAGTAAGGCCTTCTCCACTTAAGGGCCCAGGAGGCCACTGTGGAGGCCAGGTGGGGGCTGTCACCTTGCAGTGGCACTCGCCGCTTGTCTTGTTGCAGTCTGGGTCGAAGCCTTTGCTGACATCACAGTTGCACGGGCCGCACGTGGGGTGTCCCCACCAGCCTCGGGGGCAAGGCTGGTCAATCCTGCAGAGAGGAGCCCAGGCGGACATAAGCTCCCTCTGCCATCCTTGTCTGGTGCAGCCTTGTGTGGCCCTTCTGACTGTGGCTGTGGCTCACCCAGGTTCATGGTGCTCTGAGGGACACCCCAGAGACAGGCAACGGTCATGCCGTGGTCCACTTACCTGGTTTCACAATATGGCCCAAGGTAATTTGGGGGACACTCGCAGGTGTAGCCGTGGGGGGCACTGGGCTTTCGGATACACACGGACTGATGCTCACACGGGTTCAGGTCACACACGTTAGTACAGTTGTCGCCATAGTAACCTGGGACCATAAGGATGAGAGAGACTCAAAGCCCACCCTCCCCTGGCACTTTCTTCAAACCTGCCTTCATCCACCACCTTCCAGTCTGAGAATCATACCAGCTGGCTATGGCTTTGCAGTGCAGGAGACAAGGCTCAGAGAGGTCATATGACCCACCTCAGGTCACACAGCAGAGCTGAAATGAGACCCTGGGCACCCACCAACCTGCCCCATTTCCCTGGATCCCTAGCATACCTGGATCACAGCTACAGGAATAGCTGTCCCAGTCATCACTGCAATAACTGTTGGCAGGACACGGATTCGAGTCACAGGGGTCCGGCAGGCTACAGCCTGGCTCCACATTGATGCTTTCCCCACGGCCAGGATCCAGACTGCTAACCCCCTCGGGCGTCTCGCTTACCCTCACACCCTGGGAGGGACGGAAGCGGTATTGGCCCTCTGTGGAGCAGGCCTCCAGGTGGTGAGGACTGGGAGGCAGGGGAGGAGGCTCACCTGCAGACAGCCCCGGAAGCCGCGGGCCACCCCACCGGCTGGCCCAGGCACTCCCCCAACTGTAATGTTGCTCAGGTGCAGCCCATGCAGCCGGGGGCCCAGGTTGCCCTCTGCCTGTTGCTGCCCGTAGTCAAGGGACAGGATGGCATGGCCAGGGCCCCCACTGGCTCCCAGCGCCAGCTGTGCACGGTGCCAGTCGCCGTCATTGGCCCGGCCTGGCTCCAGCTGGAGAGACGAGGCCTGGAGCCCTGTGCCCTCCACACTCAGCACCACATGGCCTTCCCTCAGCTGGCAGCAGGAGAAAAGAAAAGAGGGTCAGCAGACTGCCTTAATCATCTCTTCTAGCCCACTGCCGTTCTTCCTGGACCACCAAACCCATCCTACTGCCCAGCTGAGGCCAGAGAAGAAAAGGTGTTTTTTCCCTTGGGGCCAATAGATGGCAGCAGTGATCCAACAAACAGCTCTAGCGGCCTCTTCCTTGGGGACAAGAATAGACCCCGCCCAGCCATCTCTGACCAGCCCCCTGGAGGCTACAGCAGCCCTGGTCACTACCCCCTCCCTGCATCACCTGCAGGGTGATAGTGCTGCGCCCCCTGGTGACAGCCTGCAGCAGGACACCGTTGGCCTGGCGTGTGCGGAACATGAGGCTGAGGTGCCAGGGCTGGGAGATGGGCAGCGAGAGGCCGTGCCACGCCACCAGGCTGCTGCCCAGGAAGCGCTGCGGGTTGGCCATTTCTGAGGAGGCAGATAAAGGCAGATTCTGAGGGGTGGAGCAGCCAAGTGCCCCAGGGGGTATGATGCTCAGAGGTGGTGGCTCTGTGGCAGGCAGGGCACTGCCCCTCCTAGTGCCCACTCCCCTCGTTGGCCCCACCCTCCAGAGCATTTACCTGTCCTGCGCCTGCCCCATGCTGTGCCCAGGCCTGCCTCTGACTGGGCCCTTTGTCTCCAGTGCTACCCTCTCAGGGCTCTGCCCAGACACGCTTTTCCACCTACAGCCCAGCCTGGCTGGGCCCTGCCCAGCGCCTGCCCCGACCCTGCCAGTGTTCCCAGCATTGCTGACAGCTCTCGGGCCTCAGCCTCTGCTGGCTGCCCCTCCTACCCTGGGCACAGCTCTTGCCCCCGAAGCCCAGAGGGCACTCGCAGCTGAACGCGTCCCACTGGTTCACACAGGTGCCCCCATTGTTGCAACTATTGCTGTCACACACGTTCTTCTTGGCAGGGCAGCCTAGACGGGAGAGAAAGGGGCTCGGGTCGGGGCTCCAGACAGAAAACCTGTAGCCGGAAGGGCCTCTGAAACCCCCAACATGTCCCCATACCAGGCCCAGCCCTCCTTTCTGCACTGGGTTCCTGGCCTTGCCCCTGCCCCGGGTCCCCGTACCAGGCACGGTGCCGTTGTTGGCGATGAAGTCAGCCATGTCTACGTGCCGGCTGTCCACCTGCAGGTTCCTCATGCAGCCCACAAAGTGCCGCGTGCGGACAGGGAAGCTCTCGGGCAGGTCAGGTACCCCACCCAGCAGCAGGGGCCCTGTCAGATCCAAAGACCTGCGGGAGCAGAAATGATGGCAACGTGAGGCAAAACGGGGGAGCTTCTGGCTCTTCCTTCTCCCCTCTCCCTGCCACCAGGCCAGAGGCAGGAAGGGCCCAGGCAGAAGCCCAAGGGGCCCTGGAGAAAGCACAGAGAAAGCGGGGCATCCCAACCTGGAGCCACTCCCATCTCACACCCACCATCCCCCCCGCACCCCCCAGACCGCTCCATGAGACCCTGCCCTAATCGCCTAACCTTGCCGTTCCCGCTCCCCAACCCAAACCTCTGCAGAAGCCTGAGCAGGGGCTAAGGGAAGCAAGATGAGGGAAGGCTGCCATCTGGATTGGTTTCCATTTCAGGGCTCCCTGAGGCCCACTGTCTCAACCTTCCCTCCCTGCCTGGCCCCACACTGCACCCCATCCCTCAGCCCTCTCCCCTGCTCACTTTTTGCTGCCACCCTGGGTACCCTGGGCAGCACAGGAGTAGTTGCCCAGGACAGCTCCAAAACGCAGGGCCACTCCTGTGTCACAGCCATCCACGGTCACCACAGCCACCTTCTGTTCAGATGGGCCCTGAGGGAGCCCTGTCTGACCTAACAGTGGCTGGACAGGGAAGGGCAGAGAAGAGAAACAGTTCAAGAAGCCCACTAGGTTCACGGGCACAAAGGCACCAGCACATGCTGACACCGCTCTGTACACACATATATACAGGTGTGCACACGTGTGTTCACGTGACATATGTGCTCGACTGCATTCCTCAATGTCTGCTGGAGTGTGTGCCTAACAGGACAGGGGACATCTAGTACTGCCGGGTGGAAGGGAGACACCCCGGCAAAGTGGCAAGTTCCTACCCCCTTCCCCCCCCCTTCCGTCAGAAGTGCCACCCATTACCAGCCCCCCTGGATGAAGCACCACCTAGATCTGAGCACCTGAGCCAAGGACAGGACCCTCCAGCTCCTTGACCCCCTCCCACACTCACCTTATTGTAGTACTTCAGCTGGACTGTGTGCCACTGTCCGTCACTGACCCCTCCGGGCACGAATGGAGACACAGTGGTGGTCGACTCCCCTGGGGAAAGGACCCAGGTGAGCTGGGACGTCAGATGAGGGCTGGGAATGGGGAGGGTGTGCTCACAGTTGGGACTGGGCCCAGGTTGGGCTGGGAGGGCATGTGGCTTGGGGTCAGGGGCCACGACACATAGGGCCTTTGGGAGATGGGCAAGGACATGGGGCAACCGGGATCACCTGCAGAGAAGGTGAGCTGGACCTGCTCCTGGATCACCTCGAGGGCCACAAAGTCATGCTTCTCGTTAAAACGTCCGTTGTATAACAGCAGCCCATCGCGCTCCTTGGTGGCAAACCTGAGCAGGAGGTGGAGATGGGGGCAGGGAGCGGGGCACCAGCCTAACCCCAGCCACCTAACTAGCCCCTCCCTGATCCTACTCAGGACACTCCAGAGGGCTGACACTTGGCTAAGGTTATGGGCTGTGGAGCTGGAACGTGGAAGATGAGCCCAAACCAGAACTAAAACCAGAACCCTGACCTCCTGACTCCCCACCCTCAAAAGTGGGGTAGGAATAGTGATAAGTGGACCCTGGCGGGTGAGGAATGTCTGCTGGCAGAGTGCACAAGCAACTCTCAAGTGCAGAGCTGGCTCTGCCAACAACCTGCTCCAAGCACTTTCGCTGCCTGACCTCTCGCCTTGCGTGCAGAACGGGAGACACCCCAGGCTCCCGCCACACTCCCTCCCCCCAGCTCAGGGCCCAGCCACTCACGAGAGGGCCAGGGTGAAGTGGAAGCGCTGGCGTAGGCCACGGAAGGTGATGAAGGAGCGGGCGGGGAAGCTGCGCGTGGTCACCTGGCAGTAGGGCTTCTCGAAGTCTCCAGATGGGCAGTCGCACTTGAAGCCACCCACCAGCAGGTTCACGCAGGTGCCTCCGTTCTTGCAGACACCTGGGGTGCAACGGCCTGAGCGGGCACTCACCTCGCAGTGCTCACCTGGGCAAGGGGAAAGCCAGGGCGGATATCAAGTGCCTGAGAGGGTAGAGTAACTGGGATGGCTCCTCACCCAGCGATACCTCCCATAACACTCCCAAATTCTCCCAAGCATCTGCACCTCCTTTCATGTGCCCACCTTCTCTGAGATCTAGGAAACCGGGGTGTTGTGTCTGGCCCACCGTGCCATTCTCACCACCATCCCATTATACTGCTCCCCTGCGAGTTCCTTGACGCTCCCAGGCCCTTCTGTACTCCTTTTGGGGCTCAAGTGCACGGGCCTGCCGGGGTCTCTGGTCATAAGGCCCAGGTCCTAGTTAGCCTTTGGTGTCCTGGCTTCCAAGCAAGCTTGGGGGTGTTCTGTTCCCACAGGGATGGATGTGCATGGAGGAAAGAGCCTGCAGGACAACACCAGGGCTGGTGCCAAACCCCCTTCCTCCCACCCTCCCACTGGTGCTTTTGTCTCTGTCAGGCGCCAAGATCAGTTTCCCTCTCTGGGGAAGAGACCAGGCTTCCACTTCGGTTGTCAGAGTTATGGGTGGCGGGTGAGGGGTGTGGGAAGCTGGAGACTCCCAGGAATGGGGCAGAGAACTCCCGCCCTGAGTCCTGGGGCCCAGAAGGAGGCCCTCTGTGCACTTGGGAGATGCTGACAGATTGGGGAACTGAGCCCTGGGAGCAGACCAGGATTTCAGTGGAGGAACTGAAAATTCCAACAACATCAGATGGGAAAATCCACCCCTTTCTCTCCCTCCCCATTCCCAGATTGTAGAGATAGGTTCTCAGCTCCTGTGCCTAGTGACTGGCTCTTGTTTCCATGGAAACTGTTGTTCGCCTACTCTAAGCCCCCCTCCCCATCCTCCTGGACAAAGACTCCCCTCCCATCCCCCAAGCCCTCCCCTCCCCTCCACCCCCACCCACAGCAGACTGAGAGGAGTCAAGTCTGGCAAGTTCTGGGCAGGAAGATGCAGCAGAAAGGCGGTGGGGTCTGCCCGCCAACGCTGGCAGAGCCAGTGGGCATGGCTGTGGAGGAGAGAGAGTAGGCCTAACCTATCTGGGAAGGAAGGGCCCAGGGAGGAGAGAAGGGGGTGTCCTGAGGAGAAACAGGAGCCTGCAGGGCGGGGTCAGGAGCACAAAGCAGAGGCTGGGGAGGGGATGTGTAAAAACCCAGGTCACAGGCCAACTGGGAGGCCTGACCCTTTTCCCAGCACCTGCGCAGGGGTGGAGCTATTCTGCTCAGGGTCACAAAGGTACACAGACCTTCTGAAACAACCCTACCCCGCACCCAAACCCCTCCAGTTTTTTCTATGCTTTCTTCTCAACGCCTGGGAAGAAAAGTATGGGCTGCAGCCCAAAAAGGTAACTTGCTCAGTGGTGGGGGAGACCAGATTCCAGGCCCAGCCTCAGGTCTAGTCAAGCTGTGAGGTGAGACTCACAACAAGTAGCCTGAGTCCAGTGGTCTCTTAAATCACAGCCAACACCTTCCAAGGGCTCGCTCTTTACATGTATTAAGTTAATTACATTAATCCTTACAACCACGCTGTGAGGTAAATCAATTCATCATCTCCATTTAAAAATACCGAGACACAGAGAGGTTAAGTAACTTGCCCGAGGTCACACAACTACTACCAGTGGCAAAGCTGGAATATAAACCCGAGCCGGCTGCCTCTAGGGCAGGCGCTGACCTCACTTACTATGCTGCCTGGGATGGGGGTGGGGAGTGCTGGGAGAAGGTGGGCTCCCCCCTCCTCCCTCCCCAGTAGGTCGCTGTAGAGGAGCAAGTGGGATCTGCAGATGGCCAGTGTAACCTGTGCCTGCCTTATTCTGGAAAGGAACGAGGCAGCCCCGGTCCTTAGCCTGATCTGTGCTTGGACTGAAGCGTTAGCCCTCCAGAACACCTCCCCCCCCCCCCCCCCCCCCGCCACCCCTCCAGCTCACCCGTGTAGCCGTCGCGACAGAGGCAGGTGTAGCCGCCCTCTCGGCTGCGGCAGCGCCCATGGGGGCCGCAGGGCCGCGAGTAGCAGAGGTCCACCTCGGTCTCGCAGTAGTCGCCGGTGAAGCCGGGTGGGCAGCGGCAGCGCAGCCCCCCAACGGGGTGGATGGGCCGGAAGAGCACCGAGGAGGAGGCGATGAAGGGCGCGGAGGAGTCAAAGCGCAGCACCGACACGCAGCGCATGTAATTCTCGCAGGGCTCGCGCAGGCAGATGTTGTCGTCGAAGGGCAGCACGCGCTGCGCCGAGATGGCCGTGAGCAGACTGCGGTTCAGGTACAGACGCTCCTGCAGGTCCTCGGAGGGCAGGAAGGGCGGCCCGCCCCCCGGCCCAGGCGGCTGGCCCACCGACAGGCTCACATTGAGGATGTGGCCACCGGGGGCGTCGGTGTCCCGCTGCACGTTGAAGACCACCACGTGGTCTGGGGGTGTGGCCAGCGTGGCGGCCACCGCCTGGATGAAGAGACCCAGTAGGGGGGACAGGAAGCGCTCTGGCGACATGTTCTCCAGGCGCAGTGTGATGCTGTGCGTGAGCATTTCGTCCGTGATGATGGTGACACGCAGTGCGCACTGGGCAGTAACACTGTGCACGCCGTCTGCGGATAAGTGACATGGGTCAGGACCCGGCACAGGGCTGGGAGGGCAGGGGTGCCAAGCCGGAGACCTAGCCTTGGGCAGGAGCACCCCAAGAAGGGAGCGGGAGCCGAAATCCAGCCCACACACTACTGAATTGCCCAGTTGCCACAGTGGCAAAAAGTGCCTAAGAGACTACATGTAGGGAAGTCACACCTTGCTGGATCGGCCCCGACCCACACTTAAGGTGATTCCATTTTTCACAAGTTCTCTTTGCATACTTTACAAAAACCCTGCACTGTGAAGAACAGCATGTCTTTTAATGTTTGTGCACCTTTCCCTGTCCAAGCCATGACTCTTACTCTCTTACACCAAATTCGGGACTTCCCTGCACAAGAACCCAATTTTGCCTATTTCTTACCTTTCTACAGGGCCCAGAGCACCATGAGATACCCACAAAAATGATCATCCTACCCCCTCAGCCTCTATACCTCGACACTACCATAACCCTGACCCTGGCTGTGCTCCCTCCTCCCCCACCGAGGCAGAGTGAGGGATGAACTGGGTCAGTGGGCCACCCAGTCCCCCTCCCACTGAGCCCCATGGCTGCTTGGGCGCAGGCCTGCTATCCCCATAGCAACGCCCCACACAAAGCATTCTTCCCGCCCAACTCTCTGGGCTGCTGAAGATAGCCTGGGGAGGCCTCACCCCAGGAAATCCAGCTGAGCCACCTTTCCAGGGGCTGCACAACCCATTGCCCTGATGCTGTGAGAGATGGGGGTGGGGGCAGAGATGGAAGGGCCTGGGCAGCTCTCCAACCTGAAACCCCAGAAAAGCCCCACTAGGCTGATCTCCCCTCCGGCCTTGGGCCTCTAGCTATTCATCGCCCGCTTGGCTCACTGCATTGCACCCAAATGCTCGCTACACCTGCAGGCCACACACTCACATAAACAGCTAGGTGCTAACACACTCTAGTGTCTCACTCCACCCACACTCTAAGCCCAGAAATACCATGCACACCTGAATGCACATATACGTGACATTGGATTTTATTTAGTTCGAAAATGAAAGCTGGAGGCCAGTGGGGAGGAGGAAATGGCTTGGCAGGGCTGTAAAGGGTGTTCATTTTTTAAATTTACTACAATGTCCTACACATAGTAGGTGTTCGGTAAATGCTAAGATGCTGATGTCTCCATAGTGAGGAAATGATCTTTTAAACACAGCAGAAGGGGCCCTGAGTTGATATTAAGAAGGAACCCCTAATAGGAACAGGGCAGGAGATGGTGTTTCTGGGGTGGGGTGGGATTAGGGGAGGGACCTGGGAATAGATTCTGCTTCTCTGCCGTACCTATGGGAGGTGGCTAACTACACCAGGCAGCTCAGCTCAGCCAGGGAAGGCTGAAGGCAGACACCCATCTCAGCCGTGGCTTTGGTCCACCCACCTGCCCTCCTGCCTCATCGCAGAGACTGCCAAAGCCTGCCTGCTCTCACCAGCAAGCTTGCCTGTCATTCCCCACTTCTGCTCCTCCTACTCTCGTCTAGAGCTACCAAACACGCTGTGCCTTCCCACCTGGCCTACCCACAGTCCTCCTACTATTCTAACCTGCCCCAAGCTCACCTACTCCAGGAGGCCTGCCCAGATTTATGACCTCAGGCTCTACTTTTCTCCCTCTTTCAGACCACCCTGCACTGAGGTGGGGAGCTGGCACGGGGCTCTCAGGCACTTGGTGCCTCTGCCCCGTGATTCCTTGATGGGATAGTCCTTCCAGGCAGAAAGCTGCCGAAGAGTCCACACAGAGCCCCTAACTGATTAGGGAGCGGAGGGGGCAGTCAAAGCCAGTGAGCAAGAGAAACCTCACCACCACTCAACCCCGGGAACAAGTACTCCTCCCTGTGTCTCCCCACTGCCGTCCCAGGCCCCGCCCATGCCCCTCACCCAATGTGTCTCTGTTGCTTCCCATCTGGTCTACCATCTGTGGCCACCTGCCCCCTCTTCTGTTGTCCCTCATCCCCAGCAGTCAACCTACTGCACAGTCCTTCCTCTTTGTTCCTCTCCCTTGCCTTGACCTAGGTCACCCCTCAGGTGTCAAGGCAGGGTGGGAACAGGGGCCCCAGGTCCCAGATTGTGGCAGAATCAGACTCCAAACTTGTCTTCCCCTGGCAGATGTGCCAGTGGAAGCGGTAGGCCTGGAGGGGGAGTGGGTGGGGGTCTGCTGCTCTGGGAGCTGACCAGACCACGCACAAGAGTTCCTGTGTGTTCCAGCAGAGTAAGAAAGAGGCAGGGAGAATTGGGGCCTCAGAAGAGCCATCCAGCCCAAGCTGGGGCAGCTTCAGCCACAGGGACAAGAGGCAGGGAAGTCAGAAGGGCATGAACGTGGAGACCAAACAGGAGAAAACAAAGACCCAGAAAAAGAGCCAGCAATGGAGAAAGTGGGAAAGGAGGAGAGAGCCACACAGGAGATCAGGAGAGGGCAATGAAGTGGGGCAGAGCAGGAGGGCCCCCGTGGGCAGGGGCGGGTAAGAAAGAGAGACAAAGAACAAGAGAAGGAAAACAAAGGGGCAGTGGGAGTCAGTTCCCCCTCACCCCAGCCTCCCTTAACTTTGGGGTTGCCGTGGTGACTGCCTCCAAGGGTCAGGGCTTAAGGGACATGGTGGGGCCAGGGCTGGAGGGCCAGCCTGAGGCCTTCCCTTCTGTTCTTAGGGAGCTGTGGTCAGGGGTTCTGCCCAGGTAGGAGCCTGAAGGCTGGGTGGGGCCTCCTCAGTGTCCTGCCATACTCGCCTAGGACAGGCTGTGGGGAGGACAAGAAGCAGAGGCCCTTCTTTTCCATCCCTCCCCACAGCTTGCTTCTCCCAGCAGAGAAGGGTACAGGATACAGGAGCTCGAGCCCTTCACTTCTTCCTCCTGGAGGAAAACTGAAGCTTCAAGAGGCACAGAGCCTTGTCCATGACCTCTAAAATCTCTTATCCCCTGGCTCCTGTGGCCACCTAAGGGAGTAGGGCAGGGGAGGCATCTGTCCAGGAAGGACCCAGAGCGGGGAGGGGGCTGACCACACCCTGCATCTCACAGGTCTTTCATTGCCCTCTAGGCCCAGACTCCCTGAGGTGGCAATAGAGGGGTGCCAGACTCTTTTCTTCTCCTCCCTTATGTGTCTAGAATGGGGTATCCTGGGCCATCCATCCCTAGGGTGTCTCTAACAAGGGGCCCTCATGGGGGTGCCAGTTGTTCCCAGGCTTGGAGAAGGGACTCGGCAACCTGGGGCTGGCTCCCTCCCTGCCACTGCCAATCACTCCTCATAGCTGACAGAGAAGACAGAATGCCGCCCCCCCCCCAACTCTCCTCCCCCAACCCTCTGTCCAGGGAGTCTGCAGGCTGAGCGCTTGGCCAAGCAGCAGGAATGCCTAGCCTGGGTCCTGGCCAGGCTCCCACGCCCCAGGACTCTGTTCTCTCCCCACCGGAGCAGGGGGCTCTACCTTCAAAGACCACCAGTCCCCTCGCTCATCCTGGTCCCTATACCCCATTCCTTGAGTCCAGGCTGGTCACAGACAGCAAGGAAGGCCTAGCATCCTAAGAAGAGCCCACGGGGTGGCAAGGCGGCCCAAGAGGCCTCAGCCTGGCCCTGGCTTCACAGCAGCCCCTCCCCCAAGCTGGACCCCGAACCATGGCCTCTGACAGTGGGGTCTGTTTGGACACAGACAATGAGCTCTGGCTTCACTTCCTGCGGGAGCTCTGAAGGGGTAGCCAGGCCAGGCTCTTTCTGCCTGGAGGGAAAAGAATGCACTAGACAAAGTCCCCCTCAGCCAGTCTGGGGCTCAGCCGGGAGCCAGAAGGGGCCAGAAGAGGCCCGACAGCAGGGTCCTGACCCCTCGGCGGCAACCCTGTGCCCCACAGCCCTCTGCTCTGTCAGAAGGCTGTTATGAGATCACAAGAATACCCTGCCGGGCGTGAAGGGGTGCTGAGGGGACCGGCTCACCTCCCTGCCCCACACACAACACAGTCCTCTCTACCCCTCCCCCAGCTCTCCTGGCCCCCCAGTCTTCCACGTGCCTTTTCTCTTTTCTTTTTTTTCTTACAATTCTTGGCAGCCAGAGCCAGGGCAGCCTCGCCACACTTGCCCTGCCACGTCACAGGGTGGTAGGCAGGGGGCAGCCAACCGAAGCAGCCCAGCCCAGCCTGGGGTGGCAGGCGGGGCCTGCACCAGCTGCCAGGATTCCCAGGGCTCCTTCCCAAGCTGCTTCTCACCCCTCAACCTCTGTGCCAGCCTCTGGGCAGAGAGGTGAATCCAAGACTTCTCCCTGGACGGCTGCCCAGGGCCTCCTCCAATGGCCGCCCCCACCTGACACCACCTGGGCCCTTCCTTACCTGACACTAGCACGCTCATGATGGCCTCCAGAGGCCGGTTGTTGTCCAATGCCCGGCTCAGCCTCAGTTCGCCCGTGGAGGCATTGAGCAGGACGAGGCTGAGTTCATTCCCCCGCTCGAAGCTGTAAGTCAGGCTGTCTGAGACGTCAGGGTCATGGGCAGGCACACGGCCGATGGCACCCCCAGGGAAACTGCTTGAGCGGTTGGTGACATAGTTGTTGAAAAGGATCTCAAAGTTGCCCAGCACTGGTGGGTTGTCGTTGCGGTCAAGCAGGCGGACGTGGACAGTAGCCCGGCTCACCAGGGGAGCCGACGTGGCCTGGATGACCAGGATGTATTCAGGCCGGTCTTCATAGTCCAAATCCACCAGAGCGGTCAGCTCCCCAGAGAAGATGTCCAGTTGGAAGACCTCAGGGATGTTGCCCTCCACTATCTGGTACATGATCTGGGCATTGGTGCCTTCGTCAGGGTCAGTGGCTGTGACCCGGGCCACGGCCAACCCGATGGGGCTGTTCTCTTCCACAAACACATCAAACTCGTCCTGCTCAAAGACGGGTGGATTGTCGTTCACATCCAACACAGTGACCGTCACTTCCATAGGCGTGCGGGCGGGAGGCATCCCCTTGTCCACTGCATATGCCCGCAAAATGTACTGGGCCACATTCTCACGATCCAGCCTCCGAAGCGTTCTCACGATGCCTGATGTGGACTCTACGATAAAGTCACCATCTCCATCATCACCTCCTTGGAAGGTGTAGAAGACCCTGCCATTAAGGCCAGAGTCACGGTCAGTGGCCGAGATCTGCAGCACACTGGTGAAGGGGGGCACATCCTCATAGACGCTGCCCTGGTAGGAGTCACGAAGGAACTGAGGGGCATTGTCATTCACATCATTCACCAGTATCTCCAGGTAAGTTGTGTCAGACTTCTGGGGAATGCCATTGTCCCGGGCGGTGATGGCCAGGGTATAGGACACTTGATCCTCGTAGTCCAGCTCAGCCTGGGTGGTGACAGCCCCTGTATCTGCATCAATGCGGAACTGAGGGATGCTGTCCTCCATAAAGTAGGTGATGCGGGCATTCTCACCTGTGTCCTCGTCCGTGGCACTGATCAGCACCACCGTGGTGCCTGCTGGCCGGTCCTCATTAACATTCACCGTATAGTGGGAGCTCTGAAAGACGGGACGGTGGGTGTTGGCATCAGTGACGTTCACTACCACCTGTGCCGTGTCCTGCCGTGTGCCATCAGAGGCAGTGACAGCTAGCACGTATTGCCGCTCAAGTTTGTAGTCCAATGGCAGCGCGAGCGACACCAGCCCACCACCACTCTGGCTGGTGATGGAAAAGCGGTTACGGGTGTTGCCACTGGTGATCTGGTAGGTGATGACGCTGTGGGCATCACGGTCCACAGCCGACACTGTCACCACACTGGTGCCCACAGCTGCATCCTCATTGAGTCTCACCGTGTACTCTGGTTGGGTAAAGGTGGGGTTGTTGTCATTGACATCCAGGATGGTCACACTGACACTAGCTGAGGCAGTGAGCACTGGGGTGCCATGGTCTCGGGCTTCTACCCCAAAGCTATAGAAATCAACCTCTTCCCGGTCCAGCTCAGCTGCCACAGAGATCCAGCCTGTGCCATTGTTGATGGCAAAGGGAAAGTCATGCCCAACCCCGGCAAGGCGGTATTCCAGGCGGGCATTGTCACCAGCGTCAGCGTCAATGGCCTGGACATGGAGGACCAGGTAGCCTAAAGGGACACTCTCCAGCACAGTAGCCTGGAAAGGGGTGCTAACAAAGATGGGGGCATTGTCATTAATATCCAGGACTTGCACTGTCACCAGGCCAGAGACGTTGGAGAGCGGGGGGCGGCCACCATCCTGTGCTCTAACCCGTAGGGTATACTCCTTGGTTGTCTCATAGTCAAGAGGGCTCACCACATCCAGAGCTCCAGTCTGGGCATCCAGGTAAAACTGTCCCCGAGCGTTGCCACTCATGATGCTGTAATGCACCAAGGCATTACTGCCCTTGTCTCGATCTGAGGCTGTGACCCGGAGTACCGGGGCCCCTGGGGTCACATCCTCACGCACCTGGACCACGTAGCGCTTCTCACTGAACTGAGGGGCATTGTCATTGTCATCCTCCACAGATAGGAACACAGCAGCTGTGGCACTCCGTGGACCGGGGTCCCGACCCTGGTCACTTGCCTCCACTGTCAATTGGTAGGATTCTACTTCTTCCCTATCCACGGGGCCACGAGTTCGAATCACCCCAGAGCGAGGGTCAATCTCAAAGACTTCAGAGGGGCTGCCACCGGGGCCCTCCAGTAGGCGGTACAGAATATTGGCATTGGGAGGGGCGTCACCATCTGTGGCTCTGACTGTGAGCACCTCATAGCCAACCTCCAGGTTCTCCCTGAGGCTCTCCTTGTACTCCTGCTGCTCAAAAACAGGGTCATGATCATTGGTGTCAGTCACCAAGATGGTAAGTGTGGCCAGGGCACTGCGTCGGGGCATGCCATGATCCTGTGCCGTGACCCTGAAGACATGGGTGCTCTTGGTCTCACGATCTAGCTCCTCGGCTGTAGTTACAGCCCCCGTGATCGGGTCCAGAGAGAAGAAATGTTTGGAGCGGCTATCAAAGAGGGCATCCATGGTGTACTCAAGCCGGCCTGCCTCACCCTCATCTGGGTCAATGGCCCGCAGGGATGCCACAGGGGTACCAGCTGGCTGGTTCTCAGGCACTGTGGCCTGGTAGCTGGGGGGCTGGAACTGGGGGGCTGTATTCACATTCCTTTTCCGACGCCCGCCCATGGACTCTTCTGCTGACCTTTCCCCTGCCCTGAGCCCCGAGGTGTGCACCAGCTTGCAGGACTGGCATCTCAGCCGTGGGGCCTTTAAGCACGGGTGTTCCTGGGGCAGGGTGAGCTTGCCCTGGGGGGAAACGTGGCCTCCAATGCCCAGGAGACGACAGCTCCATGGGCAGCCTTCAGGCGCTGGCGGCAGGGGGATGTGGGCTCCGGATTCTGGACACCAGACCCTCAGACCGTCGTGGTGGGGCACCAGGTGGCCAGTCAGCTCCGTCCCTGCATCCCTGCAGCGGCTGGTGTAGAGCCAGAGGTTGGAGGCTGAGGCTGGACAGAGCCAGCCTACGGGGGCGCAGGCCCCTGAGGAGCCACGTCCCCCGGGCCCCAGGGAACGACAGGGCCCCACTTGGTCTCCCAGCAGTGGCGGCAGTAGCAGCAGCAGCAGCAACAGCAGCAGCGGCGGCGGCGGCGGCGGCGGCGGCGGCGGCGGCAGTAGCGTTGGAAGGGGGGCGCGGGCTGCCCGGCTCTGCATCTCTCCCTGCTCCCGGCCGGCCGGGTCAACGGCGGCGGCGACTCCTCCTCCGGCTCCAGCCGGCCCCGCCGCGCCTCATGCCCAGGCCGGGGCGCCAGTCCCCGGGGGCCACTCGTGCGCCCCTCGGGCCTGCGCCTTGCTGCCTCGGCGGGGCCCGGCGCTGAGCTCTCCGACGCACCCGGGCTCGCACCGCTCCCCGATCCCGGCCCGCGCCCGGGTCACCCCGACCACCGCTGGCTGGCGCCGCGCCTCCACTTGCGCGCCCGGCTCTCGCCACCTGCGCCCGCGGGCCCCGCGCTACCCTGGCCCTGCCGACTTCCCGAGTCTCGAGGTGCCCCTTTCGCCCCCGCGGGATCGCCCACCTGAGGCCGCAGAGCTACGCACCCGGACCCCGGCCGTCCTCGACTGCCCCGCGCCACTCGCTCGCGCCCCGCGTCCCCGCCGAGGCTGTTGCTGTCTCCGCGGCCAAGGGCCCAGCCCCACCACGATCCCTCGCCTCCCCGGCGGGCGGGCGAGCTCTGCAGAGCGGCGGCGGTAGCCGCGGCGGCGGCGGCTCATTACCATAGACCTGCTCGCGCCGCCGCCGCCTTAAAGCGGCAACGCCAGCCGCACCGAAGGAGGTGGGCCCCACCCGGCGCCCTCCTACGCACCGACGTCCTAGGATTCCCGCTGGCCAGACCTCCATTCCCAATCCCTTCCCAGGCCTGCCCCTGGGCCGGGGCCAGATCCCTACCACAAATTAGAGAAGAATTAACAATCAGAAGCCAGACAGAGAATGAGAATAACGGTGTTTGTGCCCTAAGTATGCTTACAGGTTTTCAAAAATATTTTGAAGGGCTCTCAGAGACCAAGGGCCCACCTCACACCAGTCACCATGGTCGGCTGCTGATAAGAGCCCTCGGGTCCTGGGTCAGGCTGAGCTAAAAGGGGCCTGCTCAACAGTATAAAGCCTCCCCCATATTCCAGAGTGACACTCCACCTCCCTGGAACACAGAGTCCTGAGACCCCATCCCCACCCCTAATCCAAGTTGTGGTCTAATTAGGATGCCCCTTGGGGTCCAGTTGCTGGGCTTGGACACCCTTGGACTTTGTAGGGAGCAGTAAGCTGGGACTGCCAAAGCCAAAGCCAGTCGGTATAAACACACTAATATCACCAGCTTCTGAGACCCAGAATGGCTGAAATTTTTACTGGGTCACAAGGCTGGTTGGGGATGGAGACAAGCGTTAGGACCCAGGCTTCCTAGATCCTCGACCAGTGGATTTCACTGCCCCATAGGGCCTCCTGTCTGGAGAGATGACCTTTTGCCCCCCTCCCTCCTTCCCCATCACTGTCCAGCTGCTGTTCCCCTCCTTCCACCCACAGCTTTGTGATGAACAAACAGCCGTGCCTGGTGCACAGTGTAGGCCTGCAGACTGAGCCTTGCACTTGAAAGGGGTGTGTAGGATTCCAGGAGCTCTGGAGGCGGCCCAGGCATGGAAACTGGGCCATGAAGAAAAGCCGGGCAGGGCTGGTGGAGGGTGATCTGGAAGGAGCTTCCCTGTCTCACCTCCCACCCAGAGACACCTATTCAGGGACAATAGGGCCAACTGCAGAGACTGCAAGGGGCCTGGCCAGGCAGTATGAGGGCTGGCCTGGGGAAGAGGGTAGGGCTTTAGTCTCAGTCCCACCACTCTCTGGTTGTGTGACCTTGGTCAAATTCCTGTACCTCAATTTCCGTTTTGTAAAATGAGAGGATTGAATAAGGTACCTATATAAGGTTTCCACAAGTTAAATTAGCAGTAGAATCCCTTTTTCAAATGAAATTGAAGTAGAAGTCCAAAATATTAAACAGATAAAAGTAGTGTTCCTGGGATGAAGTGCAGGTTTGGGCTCTGCCCTATCCCTGCCCCTCTGCCCATCAATACATCCCGGGGCCACCTTGTGGGGCTTGTGCTCTGGAGGAACCTAGTTTGAAAAGCATTGAACCAGATGCTCCCTTCCAACGCTTCGTTCTGGTCACAGTAGAGGGAAACATGAATCCCCTCTCAGGGACCTGGGGCCCAGGGTCACAGTGTGACCACACAGTGATGCCTAGGGTGAGCTGATATATCACTTTCTCCTCAGGGGAAAGGAAAGGAGATGGGCCTTGGGGACAGCAAGAGGGATTAGGGTTAGGCTACATTTCTGGTGGTGGCGGTGGAAAGGATGGGGAGAAGGAAGTGGGAGGAGGACCCATGGCTCCTGGGAATGCTCTCGCCTGGATTGAAGATGAGCTTTCTTCCTCTGGGCAAGGCCAAAGGCAGCTCCAGAAGCAGAGGGATGGCTTAAGCGGCCTCTGCAGGGCTCTGCCTCTCTGGACTTGCTTTGACTCTGGTTTGGGAGGATCTGGGGCTGCGTGGGCATTTTGCTCTTCACCTAATAGCCATGTGGCACGGAGAATGCTCGGAAATTATACCATCTGTTAATTATCCTTTGAATCAGGGTTGGGTAATGAGACTCTCATTTCTGATGAAGGCCTAAGCCAACACGTGGGGAAACTGCAGCTTTCCATTCATCTCTCTCCTTTTGTGCTAAACTAAGCTTTCTGGGTGGGAGAGAGCAGCAGCCTTGGCTCTGGGTCATGTGTGGATCCCGGTTCTGGAACCTAGCACTGAGGCAGGGGTTGCCATGGAAGGCACAGGAACAGAAAGCCTCCTCTGGGTCAGTGGCCTTTCTACCCAAAAGTAGACAGTTGTGGGATGTGATGAACCTCTCCTTTCATCTCCAAGCGCATTTGGCAAATAGCCCTTAACCTTCTCCCTGCCCTGCCCCCAGGGGCACAAGACAGAGCTGCCTCTCCATCCACTGTCACCTCCTCAGCAGCATCCACCTCCCAAAAGCTGAAAGGAAACTTCCAAGTCTTCTGTGGTGCACCAGAGTGTCTCCGACTAGGGCTTGCCCTGGTGGTGTCCTCCTTGACCCCTAGAAGAAGGGCTGCCTATTTCATGGAACTTTCCAGCTATAAGGAACCTTTAGACCTCCCTCCTATGTGGGAGAAAACCAGGGTGAAGCAAGATCCTGGAGTTTGTTCAAAGGGAATTTACTACTCTTCTAGGCCGTTTTACAGTGGAGGCTGGGGAGGGAAAGTGACCTGCTGAGATAGCCCCAGGCTCTCCCCCAGCTCTCATGGATCTTCCTCACCCAGGCTGTTTCCTGAGGGTTCCCCGGGCATATGGAGAATACATTTCTGCATAGGGCCTGGCCCTGGCTCTCAGCTGAACATGACATCATGGGTGAAGTGCTCCAGGAGCAACCGAGACAGAAAGGACTAAAGGAATTCAGAGGAGAGAGCACTGAGGGTCGAGTAAATCCTCCAGGAAGCCCTCGTAGGACTTAGGTTGCATCTCAAATCAGAAGCAGCATTGCCAGGAATTCATAAGCAAATCCATTTAACCTGCAGGTTAAGGGTCTTCTCCAAGGTTACACAGCTTGTAAATGGCAGACCTGGGATTGGATCCCAGGCAATCTGCTTCCAGAGTTCATGCTTTTAAGCATTATACTTATGAATGAATGAGATGTGTCACCTTGGCTGAAGCCAAGGTTGGGGTGGGTATGTTGTGGCCCAGCACAGTAGAGGGGCAGACAAGGCCACATTTGGGAAGAACCAGGTGACCCCTGTCAGGGCAGATGCTTGTGGGCTGAAGTTCTAGGACCAATGGCCTGCTTGAAAGGAGGGGTGTGGAGGGAGGCTGCAAAAGGGAAGGGTCACGGTGACCTTTGCTGGGTGGGCAGGGCAGTTTCTCAGGCAGGAGAGAGAGGTGAAGGGATCCTGATTCTCCGAGGGCAAGATCCTGTTTCTGGACTCGGTGTTGCTGTATAAAGAGCACAGAAATGGGAGGGGAGAGGCTGGCCATGTGGAACTTCAGACACTGCTGTTCTGGGACTATGGGGTGGGGTAGGATGGAAGGGACCAGGAGCCAAAAGTTGGGGCAGGCCAAGACCTGAGTGTCTCCGGTCCACACTTGCCTTGTGTGCCCACTCCGCTTCCCTGCACTTTTCTTCCCAGCTGAGGGTGCTCCTTGAGGACGGACCCCCAACTCCATGCCTGGCACTGAGGGGCTTTCCGTCAGAGTTGTGAGGATGCTTGGAGTCTTCGTGTGATTGCTTCCCCTCCAAACCAGTCTCCACTCAGCAGCCCAAGTAATTGTTTCTAAATCCATAAACATTTTTTAGATTAAAAAAAAAAAAATCTCTCCCAATGTTTTATTTTGGAAAATGGCAAGTGTTCAGGAAAAGGGCCAGAGGTGGGACAATGCACCCCAGATACTCTCTATCAATTAGATTCACTAATTGTGGACACTATGTTTTTTCTCGCAGTTTTTAGGGAATGAAACGAAAGTGAAGTGCAAACAGCATGGCGCCTCTACCCTTCGCAGCCCAGCACACCCCTGTGGATTGGAGCTCTCTCCTGCACCCCACAGGGTGGCTGCCACACCCGGAACACAAAAGATGATTCCTGGTATCATCTAATATCCAGTCTAATCCAAATTCCTTGCTATCCCTCAGAGGTCTTTGATAGCTGCTACTTTCAAACCAGAGGTTTATATATAACATTTGGTTGTATATAATTTTAGTTTCCTTCCTTCCTTCTTTCTTTCCTTCCTTCCTTCCTTCCTTCCTTCCTTCCTTCCTTCCTTCCCTCCCTCCCTCCCTCCCTCCCTTCCATGTGAAAGTGACTGAAGAGTCCACGCCCATTTTCTTATTGGATATGCCACATGCTGGATTTATCTGATTAAAAGACCCCTTATTGTTGTCTTTCACAGAGTAATACTGCAAAGTCTGATCTGAGCATGTTGCTCTCTTCCTGAAAACCTTGTGCTGGGCTTTTTGGAGGTGCTTGAATAAAAGCCAACTTCCTCATATTGGTCCACAAAGCCCAGAGGGGCCCAGCCTCCACCCCCTTCACTCTGTTCTGGGCACCCTGGCTTCCTTCCAGCTGTTGAATATGGTAGCCTTAAATAGCCCCTTTTTTCTTGGCACATATCACAAGTTATAATTACATACAGCATTTATTTGTTAATTTATTTGGTTGACATCTGTCTCAGCCACTAGCAGTAAGTTCCAGGAGCAGAGAGAATACGTGTGTCTTGAAGACTAGCACCAAGCACAGTAGGCGACACATAGTAGGCACTTGGTAAATACTGGTTAAATGAATGGATAGATGAGTAGTTGGATGAAAGACTGGCAGGCTGGCTGGCTGGCATAGAGGAACGACCAGGTGTTTGTCCATTCTTGGAGCTACCATCTGGGAGGCCAGGTGTGCCTCTGGCCTCCTCTGTGGACAGCCCTGAACTCACTTACTTTAACCACAAATCTGTATTTCCAATGCCAGGTGCAGCCAGGAGCTGTAGGCCTGATGTCCCAGCCAACTTAGATAGACTTTCTTTGAAGCTCATTAAAAGATGGCACTAGATGCCTTAACCCAGCGATAGGTTCCACCCGCAGTGCCATGCTATTTGCTGAGGGTGGCTCAGTAGGTCTAGCATTCCATACGGCTGATGTATAGTCCATCCAAGATCCAGCTGAGATCATTTTTGGCTCCTGAGCACACAGGGAACGAGACGGAGCCTGGGGCTGAGCTATGAGCAGCATATCCCAAAGCAACATCTGCAATAACTTAAATGTTAAGTGTATCAGAGCAGGCCTAGGAGAAAGTCCTGTCTGCCCCTAGCTATGCTCCAGGCACCAAACTAGGTGTGAGAGGTACACAAATGAACAAGACTAATCTGTCTAATGTGGACAGAGACAAATGTAGTGGTAGAGCTGTGTTTAGCTGTGTTAGTATTTCTATGTGGGGTGGAGGAGTTAGGGAAGGCTTTGGAAGAGTGTGGACTCTGGCTGAGAAGTCTGGGCTTGACTTGGTAAGTTGAGAGAGCCACCTGAAGTGTTGGGGCTGGGGAGGGCAGGACGGTGGCTGTACCTTCAGAAGCCTCCTCCCACATGGTGACTAGTCCCACTGAAGGAGGAGCTGGGGGTACAGACTAGCAGGACAACAGTCCAGGAGGAGAGCCTGTGTTGTGGCTAGGGAACAGGCTGCCAAGGGGGCAGATCTGAGTGACCAAGAGACTCAGTGGGACTGTGTGAGGCAGGCCACTGGGGATGAGGAGGAGGTGGTCCAGGGTGACTCTCAGGTGTTTGTTTTGGGTGTCTGAATACCCAGAGGAGGGAGAGGGCAGAGGATCAGCTAAGGAGCTGGACTTTGTGCTTAGGACTTTGAGATCCTGGTGGAGAAGTCAATGTGTATGGGGGGGGGGGGGCGGGGGGGTAGAAGAGCTGGAGATGCGTGGTGAGAGATGGCAGATTTGGGGTGTAAAGTAGGACAGCATGCAGAGAAAGGGCAGGGAGAAGCCAGAGATCTGGGGAACCAGCATCTAGGGGCAGGTACAATCTCCTTATCCTACCCGGCTCCTCTACTTTTAACTCAATATCCCCTCATTCTCTGCTCTCCTGCTATTCAGGCCTTCTTCCTGTTCCCTCCTGTTGGTCCCTCTGTCTGGAACGTTCCACCTTCTTTCTGAGGGGGTGGGGACTAGGAGGGCCCAGAATGTTGATGAGGTAGGGAGAGCCTACAAGTGTCTGCTGTTTATTTATCTCTGAGGGAAAGGAGCCAGATGGGATCTGACTGAATTCGACAGCAGAGGCAGGGCAGGAGGAAAGCTGTTTTAAGATGGGAAAACTAAGCAGGTAGGTACTGAGGGGAATGGGTGAGGAGGGGAGAGACTGGAGGGGAGAGGGAGGTTCAGGAGAGAGCTAGCTGATGAGCAGGGATTCAGGGATGCCGGATGGTGGTGAGATCCAGGGAACAAGTAGACAAGGGCTGGTTCTGGAGAAAGAGTAGAGAAACAAGGGGGGGGGAAAGGAAAGAAAACAATATATATATTTCTCTTTCTCTGAGACAAGATGGAAGGAGAAAAGGATGAACGTTATTCTAAATGGAAGCTTAATTCTTACCTTTCTTCGGGGTCTAAAAAAAAAGGTCTCCCCGAAGGGTCGCACCACCTTATTAGCAATTTACACCTCAATGAAAATAATTTCCCAGACCATTTCTAACAGCAGGTTTAAGTGGGGGGGAGGGAAGTCCAAGTCCTGTGGAGGGAACCGGACTGCTTTCCAAAATGCAGGGTTTGTCAGCCAACCAATCAGAGCAGTGAAAGAGATGACCTTCCCCTCAGAAAAGGGGGCTTTCTCAGAATCAGTGGCTGCTGGGAACCCCCTGGGATCCAGAGGTTGGGACCCGGCAGGGTTGGCGTCCCAGTCTTCCTTCCAGCAGGTCGGTGGGGAGCCACACAGCACCAGGCTTCTGCAACAAGAACCTGCCTGCAGCACCCCCGCCGCCCCCCCCCAAGGGGGTGCTCTTAAAAGGGCAACGTCAGAGGCAGCGGTGTCAGCCCCACCAGAACCTCACCCATAGGCGATGTGGGGTTGCACCCCCCTTTTGTGTGTATCTGGGAGGAGCTCTTGGGGAACCCCATGCTGGGAGGTGACTGGGGTAGTGGGGCAGGCCCCTCATTCTGGCACAGGCTCCAACATGCAGCACATTTCTCTGGGGCCCATCCCAGTTCTGCCTGTCAGACTCATCCCTGGAGTGCAGCCAGGGCTGCCCCAGGCCCCTTGTGGGAGGTATGGGGGAGGTCGAGGTGGAGAGAAGCCTTTCTTAGGACCCAGGGTAACCCGGAAAAGCTTCAGCGAAGGAAAAGCGGGACAAGGAAAAGTGTCAGATCCCAGGAGTGGCTTCACCACTGCAGGGTTTGGCTCCTTGGCGGCTAATAAACTGAACTTCTCAGCAGTCTCACACTGGGTCCCTAGGCTTGCCTGGCTCTTTAGAATTGCGTTCTGAAAGTCTGGCTTCTAGCTGTCCCTGTCTCCTGATAGAGAGACCAGGTGCCTCCTCTCTCTTGCCTGAAGCACCCAGACCTGCTTTTTGGGCCCTGAATTCCTGGGTGTGGGAACCAAGGGTTGGTGAAGGACCCAGGGCTCTGACTCACTCCACCAGGCCTGTGGGGTTGTCTGCCAACTGAGGTAACCTGGGTAGCTGAGGTTGGAGATGGGGCAGGTCAAGATGCCAGGGATGAGGGCATCAGCTGTGGGTTGCGGAGGCAACTGCCAGGGTGGAGTCAAGGTTATCTGGGACGGTTCCCAAGTGCTCACGTCCAGGCCAGCCTTCCCATCCTAAACAAGGCTTGCATCAGGTCCATCCCACTGCTCCAGGGAGGGAAGGAGTCTGGTTTTCAGCTCACTCTGGAGCAGGCAAGCCACACCTTTCCTAATGACTGTGAGTTCTTTGAGAGCAAGGACTGTGTCCCATTCTTCCTGTAAGCCTGTTCCTAATCGTGCCTGGAACTGAGTGAGCACTCAGTAAATGCGTGTGTTTGCCCATGTGTGCCCACCTACTGGCATGTTCTTGTGTGACCTGAGGGAAGGACCTCAGCCGCAGGGTCATCCTTTCCTTCACAACTATGTTTTTTCTCCTCCGGCTCCATCAGTAAGAAAGGAGTACAGACTTCCCGCTAACAGACGAGTTGGGCCACACATCGGCTACTTTCCAGGCCTCCACTCATTCCTTCTCACTACGCAGGCTCCCAGGCCTGTCCGCACATTTACCCAGCCATTGGGCAGGTAGGAGAAGGCTGGTGTGGGAAGCTGGGCAGCCAACAGCATAGAGCAGGAGGCTCTCTCTGCATAAAGCAATAGGCAGTCTAGGTTCCAGGTGCCAAAGGCTCCAGAAAACTGGTCAGGTGAGAACGTATGTCAGCCAGTGCAGAGAGGGAGTCAGGGTCAGGGCAGCCAGAAGCCAGGCCAGGTGCCTACAGGCTCAGAGCCCCAGCGACTGCCCTCCCAGGGTACTTTTAGGGCATGGAGAAAAGCAGTGCCTCCTGGTGGAAGGAAGGTCACAGGCACCAAGAGCAGAAGAAGGTAGGAGAGCACAGAGGAGGCAAGTATAGGGACCTCTAGGGCTAGTTGGGGGTGTTCAGAGCCACTTGAAAGTTTCTAACCGGGGCGCCTGGGTGGCGCAGTCGGTTAAGCGTCCGACTTCAGCCAGGTCACGATCTCGCGGTCCGTGAGTTCGAGCCCCGCGTCAGGCTCTGGGCTGATGGCTCGGAGCCTGGAGCCTGTTTCCGATTCTGTGTCTCCCTCTCTCTCTGCCCCTCCCCCGTTCATGCTCTGTCTCTCTCTGTCCCAAAAATAAATAAAAAACGTTGAAAAAAAAAAAATTTAAAAAAAAAAAAAAAAAAGAAAGTTTCTAACCCTAAAGCCCAGTAGGCTTTTCAAACGGGGAAGAAGTGTGTGTGGTGGGGAGCAGTTTGTTCTTTCATCCCCTTGCCCTGGCTTTGTTATCCCAGAGCGGAGGGCAATGGGCTACAGTAGAGGCAGGCTGGTGGAGCCTACCTGGTGGCAGGAGAGTCATCGTGGTCATCCTTATGGGTGGCCCAGTCCGACAGGGTTTCCAGTAGCAAGATGAACAGGATCAGTCCCAAGTCCCTAGTGGAAGACCAGCACACAGCCTCCTTCCTGGGTGCCAAGCTCAGGCAGGCCTGGGGAAGTTGCTGCTTAGGGACTAAGGGCGTGGAGATCAAGTAAAGGCTCCTAAGTGACAGGCCAGTTCGGAGCCATGCCCTCATCTTCCAAAGAAACACAATAGGCACTGAGCACTGCTGAGAAGTAGGGACTCCTGGCTCCCACCTGGTCATGTTGTCTCATCTCCCTTACTCGCCTGGTACCCTGTCTTCTGTACAATGGAAGACGTATAATCATGTCCCCACCCTCTCGTCTGGGACTGTCACAAAGATAAAAGAGATCAGTATAGTAAGTCTGTTAGGCTCCTGGAAGAGAAGCACTATACTAACATAAGGTGTTATTAAAGTGAAGTGTTTGTACATTGCAGATGAAAGGCAGCAAATAAAAGGCCTAAACATCACCCTCCCCAGGGAAATGGTCAACTGGCCATTAGGGCAACAGAGGGAGCACCAGAGAAAGGAGAAAATATCCTTCCTCCCTCCCTTCTGTTCTTCTGGTTGGTCTCCCACTTGGGGGTGACTGGGCAAGAGAAGCAGGTGTTAATAAGGCTCCAACTTGTGCTCCTGATTCTGGGGACTGTGGCATTAAACACAGTCTCATCTTTCCTGTGGTTTCACAGCCTCCTGCCCTTCCCATGGAGCCCATCCTAGGGAACAGAAGCACCGTGAGGTTTTTTATGTCAACTCTGGCCTCTAAGCTAGTCTTACCTAACTGCTTTTAAGCAGGGTCAGATTTACAGAGAAGGATCTGGCCCTTCTGCAAGCTTGTGTGTCTAAGACAAAGTTTTCACTCTCCCCTAGAGCCCTTCCTAATCTACCCCTGCCTTCACCTGCCTTCTCAAAGGTTGTCTGACTTGCTAAATGGAACAGCCTTCTTTAGAAGGAAAAGCAGAAGTGTGGTTCCAGGGACAACTGTCAGAGACAGGGTTCGAGCCCTGGGCAGAAGACTGTGGAATAGTCCTAGCCTTCCCCAGAGATCCTTTATTACATGGTTTCATCAGTCATCAGTGATTGGATCCTATGCCCATGCAAAGAGACAGGAACGTTGTGTTGTACACGGCAGACTGTTCCCCTTTTAGCAATGCAGTCAGATGGGGCGGGGACGAGTGGGTGCTTGGCTTCCCTGCCCGTGGGCAGGTTCTGAGATCCCAGCTGACAGAAACGAGAGCCTGACAAACCGGGAGGAAGGAATGTTCAAGAATCAGTGACCTCCATGTTCTGCAGCCGGCTTTCTAGGGGGACATCTCTTGCTGCCCCTTTCTTTTTGCTGCCCTCATGCTGCTTCTTCTGCTTCTTTGATGGCTCCTGGTCAATGGGGGCAGGCTTCACAAAAGGGATCAGTTCTTGGAGACCTGGAAGAAGAGAGCCAATCAAATAACCTATCGTATCTCAGGAGTCAAAGCCCAAGGGCCTCTGGGGAGAGTTCCACAAGACAGTGATCCCTATGAACAAAAGGGCACCCACGATGGCAACTGGTTTCATTAATTCTTTTCTTCCCCAGTCTGAATTTTAGCTGCACTTGAATGTCATACCTGTACTGGCTACTCTCTCAACTTTGCCCCCTGTAACGCCTAGCACCAGAGGATAGGCAGAGTCTGGGAACAAGAAAAGCTGGTACATTCTGAAAGGGGCTTGCTATGCAGAAGAGTATGAAGACAGAAGAGGAGGAAGATGGCCGGGCAGGGAGTTTTACCTGGCGGCATGAACTCCTTCAATTTCTCAGGCACAACAATGCCCTTCTCTGTCTGGTAGTTCTCCAGGATGGCGCAGATGGTGCGAGTGGTGGCGCACATCGTGGCATTGAGCATGTGGACAAACTCTACCTGTGAAGACAGGGTCCCCACAGGGAACACGAAACTCAGCCTGGTCTTACTCATGACCAGGAACCACCCACTCAGCCAGACTTCCCAACCGTAGATTTCCAAATCAAAATCATTATTGATCTTTTTCTGGATTTGAATTAAGATTCCTCAGGTCTCCATGAGCGACAAGTGGTAGGCCCCAGCAAATGGAGGAGAGCCAGGCCCTTTAGGGGGAGGAGGAAACTAACAAGAGGCCTCTCCCTTTTACCCCTTTCAAGTCCCTTCAAGACTTGGAAAACATTAGGGCCTGAGAATTGGGTTTGAAGAGATAAGCTTACAAACCCAGACCTTCTTTGGTGAGAGGGAAGACACTGCCTTCAACTTGTTTTCTATAGACAAATGGGGATTATCCTTTATCTGGAGTCACAGAAAACAAAGTCCAAAAGAGAAAAGCTAGAATTACCTTGTAGAATAGAGCTAGATTCAGGTTTCTATCTAAAAGGACTCAGGGCACCTGGGTGGCTCAGTTGGTTAAGCATCTGACCTTGCTCAGGCCATGATCTCACAGTTTGTGGGTTTGAGCCCTGTGTCGGGCCCTGTGCTAACAGTACAGAGCCTGGAGCCTGCTTCAGATTCTGTGTCTCCCTATCTGCCTCTCCCCTGCTGTCTCTCTCTCTCTCAAAAATAAACATTAAAAAAAAATTTTTTTAAAGGACTCAGTCCTGGGACGCCTGGGTGGTTGGGTAGTTGGGTCTGATTATTGATCTCAGCTCAGGTCATGATCTCACAGTTCTGTTCAGGAGACTGAGCTCCACATTGGGCTCTGCACTGACAGCATGGAGACTGCTTGGGATTCTCTCCTCTCCTTCTCTCTGCCCCTCTCCCATGCACGCGCGCACACACACACACACTCTCTCTCTCTCTCTCTCTCTCTCAAAATAAATAAACTTAAAAAAATACATACATACATACATACATAGACTCAGTCCTGATTCAGTAGAAGTCACTTTCAGGTTCCCTTTTTGGTCTAGACTGAGAAGCTCAGATTTTCCTATGACGATGGGATAGAACATACTCCAAGGACTGAGAAATAAGATGGACCTATTCTGCACAAGGGCCCTATTTCCTGCCTCCCCAGGGGCCGTCTACCTTGTCCATCATCTTCTTGGTTTGCCCGTATCGGATTCGGAGCCGGCGAGCCTGATAGTCTGTGCAGTTAGAACAGGAGACTAACTCACGGAAGGCTCCGGAGCCCGGAAACCAGGCCTCCAGGTCAAGCTTCTTACTGGCAGCATGATTCAAAGAACCTGTAAGGGAAAACCCCTAGAATTCATGAAGGAGGGATGGGATTTCACAAGACTGACCTTTAGCAAACCTGCAGAATTCCTTAATTTACATCCTCTCCCCAGAAGTGAAATCACACCCAGATATTCTTATCACCAAACACTCCCAAGTGATAAGAGTGTGATGTTTTAATTAATGTGGCAATTAATTGGATCGTGAGCTATTTTGCTCTGTGTGGCAGCCCTGCTGGTGAGGGTGGTGTTTGTGCGACGTGGGAAAGGGACGCTGATACCTGAGACAATATTCACAATGTGGTAAGGGATCCCCAAAGACTGGTAGAAGTCCTCTGCGGTAGCAATCATCTCTTCAAACATCTCCCATGACTTGTTGTCGTGTGGTGACGAGTAGACAAACTGTTCAATCTGCAGAGGAGGACCCAAGGAGACCGTGACGACAGGGCAGGGCTGAAGTGGGAGATATCTTTGCAGTGAAGACCTCTTCCCACACCCCTGGGAGTCAGGTGAGGCTGGGGCCCCACATGAGGTTGGCGCTGGACTGGACTGGGGCCGCAAGAACAAATGCTACGTGGAGCTCTTGCCCTGTGCACACCAGGTACTGTTCTAAGTACTTTATCCCATCAACTAGTTGAATCCTCACCGCAGGCCTAATGAGGGACGTGCTATTATTATCCTCCTTTTGCAGAGGAGAAAACTGAGCACAGAGAAGAGAAGCAGTTTATTCAAGGTTACACAGCTGCTAAGTGTTGGAGCTGGCGCTGGGACTCAGGCAGCCTGGTTCCAGAGTCTGTGCTCACAGCCACTCCAGCACGTGCTTCTTAGGCAGAAACAGATGTAGTCGGCGAGAGGGAAGAGTGAAGCCAGGGTGGGTCCGAGTAACACAGATCGTGCCTCTCCTCTAACCACCCCGGAGAGATGCATGGAAGAAGGGTCCTACTCCTCACCCTGACCTGACCACTCACCTTCTCAAACTGATGGACTCGAAAGATGCCGCGGGTGTCTCGGCCATGGGAGCCCACCTCCTGGCGAAAGCAGGTGGACAGGCCGGCATACTTGATTGGCAGATCCTCGGGCCGCAGCCACTCATCCCGGTGCAGAGCAGCTATAGGCTGCTCTGATGTGGCAATCAGGTATTTCTCATCATAGGAGTTGTCATCCGACTTTTCACTGCCTTTGCCAATCACCTGTAGGAGGAGGGACCTCTATTAGTTAAGAGTGAGGGGTGAGGACCTCAGCTAGAAGAAACCACAGGGAAGATTTGAGTGATGGGATGGGGAGAACTGACTTCAATCCCTGCCTGGAAGTGAGCAGGGGAAGCTAAAAAGACAAAAGAGGGAACAGGTCACTCCAAAAGGGGATCCCTAGCAGAGATCAAAGAAATGCAAATTAAAAGGAGGTAAGATATTCTGATAATATTTTGTTATTTATCTAATAAATGAGACCTTTATGAATAACGTACAGTGGCCAATGACGGTTGGCTGTGCTGGTAGCAGTATAAATGAATCCACTTGCCAAATGTTTGTTAGGTGTTTACGAAGTGCCAAGTTTGCTACTGCTGGACAAAAGGAGACCTGGGCTCTGCTTTCGGGGTGCTTGTGAGTTAGTCTAGGATTATTCTCCTTAAAAAATCACTTTGGTGTTCAGCTGAAGAAAGTAACGCAGAAGAAAAAAAGGTAGAAACAGGGCAAAGTTCATTGTAACATGACTTAATGATGGCAAAAAAGGAAGCCCCCCTAAATATTTCAACAAGGGAAGAGGCAACAATCCTACATCACAGCCATGTAATATTATGTAACCATTAAAAAATGATGGTTATGAAGACCACGAAGTAACACTGAAAAATGATTTTTTTTTTTTTTTTTAATTTTTTTTTTCAACGTTTTTCATTTATTTTTGGGACAGAGAGAGACAGAGCATGAACGGGGGAGGGGCAGAGAGAGAGGGAGACACAGAATCGGAAACAGGCTCCAGGCTCTGAGCCATCAGCCCAGAGCCTGACGCGGGGCTCGAACTCACGGACCGCGAGATCGTGACCTGGCTGAAGTCGGACGCTTAACCGACTGCGCCACCCAGGCGCCCCTGAAAAATGATTTTGATGTAATGCTGAGGCAATCTATATACATTGTGATTAGAAGTAGTAGAAAATGATAGATGTATGAAAAAAGCCCCCAAAAGGATATTAAAAATGTCAACTGTTGTATTAGGAATTGGGAAAGATGATGATTTCTCCCCATCATTTCCAAACTTTGTCATGTGGTATTATTTTAATTTTAAAAAATGGAGGGAGGAAACTTCCTCTGGGTTAGTGCTGGGGGACCCGGAAGACTACACTGCTACTTGACCATGGGAATTTAGCCTCTTATGAGGCTACCCACATACAACGTAGAAAAACTCCAGAGCTATGCAGTCTAATACAGTATAGCCACTAGCCATCAATGGCTCTTTAAATTAAATTAAAATTTTGGGGCACCTGGGTGGCTCAGTTGGTTGAGCGTCCGGCTTCGGCTCAGGTCATGATCTCGCAGTCTGTGAGTTCGAGCCCCGTGTCGGGCTCTGTGCTGACAGCTCAGAGCCTGGAGCCTGCTTCGGATTCTGTGTCCCCCTCTCTCTCTCTGCCCCTCCCCCACTCATGCTCTGTCTCCCTCTGTCTCAGAAATAAATAAACATTAAAAAAAATTTTTTTTTAAATTAATTAATTAAATTAAAATTTAGTTCCTTGGCTTGCATTAGCCACATTTCAAGTGTTCGATGGCCACATATGGCTGGTGCTGCCAAACTGGATAGTAGATACAGAACATTCCCATCACTGCAGAGAGTTCTACTGGACAACGCTGCTCCAGAGAATTCACACACTGAGGTTATTAGGCAAGAAGTGCCAGCCCAGACTCTCACTACTGAGACCCGTGACTCTCCCTGTATATGGATCCAAGAAGCATCCGGAAGAGAGGGAGGGAGAATGCAGGAAACATAAAGGGCACTTGCCACCTAGTGTGCCTCTCATAATCCTCCATATAAGCTTCTCCCTGGTGTTACATGAAGGGCATCCTTCTAAAGCTCTGTTAGTGATTATCCAATCTTGGGGTTGAGATAAGGAAAAAAAGAAAAGAGAAAACCGGTTTCAGCTGATACATGAACACATTCCTCTCCTCATTAAAAGAAAGAAAGAAAGGGAAGGGGCTCCTGAGTTAAGTGTCTGACTTCCGCTCAGGTCATGAACTCATAGTTTGTGAGTTCGGGCCCCACATTGGGCTCTCTGATGTCGGCACAGAGCCGGCTTCGCATCCTCCATTCCCACCCCCCATTCTGGTCCTTCCCAACCTGTGTGTGTGCACACACTATCAAAAATAAACCTGTAAAAAATTTTAATTAAAAAGAAATTAAAAGAAAGAAAGAGAAGAGAGGCAGGACATCAAGGTTACACTAATGATCAGAGTTTAGAAAACATTTGCTTCCCAATGCATCTTGAATGAAAGCCTAACTAGAAGTCATCAATAGGACCCAGTGGGAAGAAGTTCTAACTATTAAACTCCTCTCTCTACCTAAGATAAGTCAAGTGAGCCCAAGAGCATTGTCTACCTCCTTCTCAGTAGGAGCAAAGTGGCCCCCTTCTCACAGAAGGAGGATGGGGGACAAGTGAAAAGTGGACTATGCTGTGAGGGGCAGCTGTTAGCAGAGACACTCTAGAAATTCTACGTGCTAGGCAGACTGCGGGTGCCACAGCTGGTGTTGGAGTCAGCTCATCAGAACGACCCTCTGACTCTCAACATGAATAGCTATGGCTCTCCCTGAGATGGTCCATGATTGGGAAAGAGTCACAACCCGGAAGCCACATCCATCCCAAGGAAAATATGTCTCACCCTCCAGAAGCAACTAGTCTGGGGCTAGGAGTAGGAGGATACAGGAAGATCAGCCACTTCTATAATTTTCTTTTGTCCCAAGCACTCAAAAATGTACTTCTTTTCAAAGCCCATGGAATTAAAGTATGCTCAATTTAGATAAATCATACAGATTATCTGGGGAAAGATAATATAGACTCTATGAACGCACTGTCCAGTATGGTAGCCACTAGACACAGGTAGCCATTTAAGGTAAAATTTAACAAAGATTAAAATTGTACTAGCCACATTTTAAGTGCTCAACAGCCATGATACAGAATATTTCCATCATCGCAGCAAGTTCTACTGGTCAGCACTGCTCTGTATCTTTGAAGTTAAACGTTGTAACTTAAGGCATTCTGCCACACTGCCCCAGGCTTACTCACCTTATACAGTTCTTCGTCAAACTGGCTGAGCTGTGCCACTTCCTGCATGACCTCCTTCCTCATGAAAAAGGGAGTATAAATGGGAGTGTAGCCCCGACTCCCCAAAGTGCGAAGGGCATACTGGATGAGCGCCTGTTCCAGGAATACCAGGACCCCCTAAAGGAGCAGAGACATGGCACTGTGTGATTGGGTTCTATCGCCATCATGTTTATCTGCTAGAACTTAACACTCAGAGGCAACTGGGGACACACAGGAGGCCAGCAAAGACCGTGAACCCCAACAGTTGACCCAAGAGATTCCTTCTTAACATCAATGCCCAGCACATCATCTAGGCACACTGTAAGGAGAAACAAAGCGAGGCAAAAAAGATTCTTTGTCCAGGGTGCACAGGAGGACTTTCTTGCAGTAACTCTCACGACACTGGACTCATGTGTGTATGGAGAGCACGTTTATGTATGTGTATATATGTACAGAATCTCCAAAATGATTTTCCCACGTTCCTCTGGAAGTCTTCCCTGAATTTATCTGCCCTCTGTCCCAACTACTCTGGGTTTGTTGCCTCTACCTACCTGTTCTCATAGTCCTCTGGGCCTATTCACACCCCAGCACTCATTGACTTGAGCTCGACTCTGTTGTCTGCTGGTCCAAGTACACTAAGCTCCTTAAAAGCAGACTGTTGTGATTCAGTCAGTGCAACATATATTCATAACAGAGGATCACTTAGTGGCTTTTGTTCTAGGGGATCCTGATAAGCACTTTCCTGCCTCAGAAAGAGAACTGCATCTACTGCCAGTAAGTGTGCAGAAGAAAGGCAAGAACAAGTGCTGGATTTGTGGGCTTCTTTAAGTAGGTTATGTTTTCTGCACATATTGTTTTTAGCTCCTTTTTTATAATCCCATCGCTATGGGTTCCTGACTCTTACCTTCAGGAAGTACCCTCGACTTCCAGCCACCACGGCCCCCTTTTCGCCTTCAAAGCCATCTACCATCACCACCAGGTCCACGTGAGAGTACTTCTTCCTGACCGTACAGTCACCCCAGATCCTCTCGACTTTGTTGTCTGCATCCTAAGGAAAACAAGAACAGGAGAGAAAGATGCACAATCACTGAACCCCGCAACCTCCACCTTTCCACACCCCATTCCAAGAACAACCTAGAGCTTTGTGAAACTACTACTGAACTCAAACACTAGGCTTTGGTCATTGTGTACAGAAACTAGGGAAGGGAATTTGCTAGAGAATCTGTGCTCAATAGAGAAATAATAATTCACAAATTCCTAGAAGCAATTATAGCCATGGAACTGAAATCATGAATTTCTAAGAGGTCTTTTTCTCACATTTTTTTACCCTTTTAAAGGACTCCTAGAGAATCCGCAACAGGACAACCCCCTCCCCCCCAATCAGCATTGCCTGGGGTGCAGAGGAGAATGTAGATTTTTTTTTTTCCAGGTTCTCATTGGTCCTGGGGCCACACGAGGGCGGGCTCAGGGCCCTGACCTCCCGAGTCTCCCACCCCAGGCAGCAGTGAGTTTAACACTCGTTCACCAGGGAATGAATGAAAGAGGCACAGATGGGCCTAGCCACGGCTGGGGTGTCGGGGAACAAAGGCTGGGCTCAGAACAGCTTTGTGTTGGGGAAGCTCCCACTCAGCAGGAAACTTTTATCATGCAGATTTCCCTTCAACCTGCAGCTTCTCAGCAGGGTGTGGGTGAGGGGTGAGGTTGATTTAGCAGATCCCTCCCACAGGACCCGCTGCTACCACGGGCAACACGCAGTGGAGGACAGCAGCCCGATTTAGAAGAGATTTCTGTGCCAGGAGTCTCCTCCTACCTGCTGTCTCTGCTACTTCCCGATCAGACAAGGATCTGACTCTTTCAATTCTCAATTGGTGGGCAGAGTGAATTTTACAAAAAGCCAGCTTCTGACACAAGGCATATTATACAGAGAGTGCCAGCATTTCCCTGTCCTCCTCCCGCCCCGCCCCATCCCCAACAGAGGCGAGCAGTGGAGGCAGCCGCCTGCTGTGACACCCACACCTACCTCGTCATTGCTGATGGGCACAGAGGGATGCAGAAGGTTCCCTATCTCTCGGAGGTTCTCAAACCGCTCTGCCTCCAACTTTACCCGCTCGGCATCACATTTTAGGATGGCTTCATCGATGAGGAGCCGGACTTTTTTGATTTGTGAGACTTTCAGGTTCTGTAGATGAACAGGCCAGGCCAGTACTCAGGCCACAGCAGGTCAAGGATACAGCAGGAATAAGATTCTGCTGCCCTATTGTGCTCTAATGACAATCCTTATGACAGCATTTTAAAAATTAACAATGAAGGCTTTCAAAGAACCAGTTTATCTCTCTCTCTCTCTCACACACTCACGCACACGCACACGCACACACACACACACACACACACACACACACAATCTTGCCCCGTAAAAACTCATTGGCATTTTCTTTTGGGGTACCTAAGGCAGAGATGGATAAATTCTGGCCATTCTTCTCATTTCAGTATATCTCAGGGGTTTTAATACTGTAGCTCTTGTAAGAGCTCTTTCCCTTAACTTGTACTTTCTAGGGGTGCCTGGATGGCTCAGTGGGTTGAGTGTCTGACTTCAGCTCAGGTCATGATCTCACAGTTTATGAGTTCAAGCCCGCTTTGGGCTCTGTGCTGACAGCTCAGATCCCGGAGCCTGCTTCAAATTGTCTCCCTCTCCCTCTGCCCCTCCCCCCGCTCACGTGTTCTCTCTCTCTCTCTCTCTCTCTCTCAAATAAATAAACATTAAAAAAAAAACAACTTGGGCGCCTGGGTGGCGCAGTCGGTTAAGCTTCCGACTTCAGCCAGGTCACGATCTCGCGGTCCGTGAGTTCGAGCCCCGCGTCAGGCTCTGGGCTGATGGCTCGGAGCCTGGAGCCTGTTTCCGATTCTGTGTCTCCCTCTCTCTCTGCCCCTCCCCCGTTCATGCTCTGTCTCTCTCTGTCCCAAAAATAAATAAAAAAAAAAAAAAAAAAAAAAAAATTAAAAAAAAAATAAAAAAAAAATAAAAAAAACAACTTGTACCTTCTAATATTCCTAATTAAAACAACTTAGCACTCTTACATACTACATTTAACTGTTCCCTAGAAAGATTATAAATTTGTTAGGAGCAAGAGACCCTGTCTTAAGCTTATTTTGTATTCCTTCTTCCAAGTGTTTCAAACTGATTTCTTGGGGCTGGGGAGCCCTTAGCAAGTTGGCCTGGACAGGAATAGGACCCCCAACCTAGCCCTTCAAGCGCAGCAACTCTGCTTTTGTGTATTTATTCCCTTGCTACGCTTTTGTGTTACAGGTTTTAAGAAAAGGTTCGATGACTAAAAAACTTGAAAATTACTCCCCTAGGTTCACTGTTGGGAATATTTAGCGAATTCCAGCAGACTGAAAAATTCCTGGACTTTGTGAAAACAGGTTCTATAAACCAAACATAGCTCAATTCCTTTTTTCTCTTCTTCCTACTCGCAACTTTTCCATTCCATCTGTCTCCATCTCTGCGATGTAACAAACACTCAGGTGGAGAGTGCAACAAGAGCGGACGGGGCCACTTCCCGCTGCACACATTCAACGGCGCACAGTGCTATGTGGGGCAGAGTGTGAGCACTTGCTTGTCTGGGAATAAAGTTACAATGAAAGAACAGAAATCCAGCCTAGAAAAGGAAAGGACAATAACTTACAGCTAAAGTGTCTGCAGTGAGGTCATCAAGATTTAATACATCCTCCGGAATGGACTCATCCCCCACTGGCTCTTTTTTCTGCAGGGACAACAAAACAAAACAATATATTAAATGAAAGAAAAATTTTGACATAGTTTTAGAAGCGCACACCAAATTAGTATATAAACTAATCTAAAAGCTGCAACACATAAGAGGAAAAATTAGTAAACTGGAAGTGAGAAATCAAAGTTTCAAGTCCTTATTCTACCACTCTCTAGCTTTTTGATCCTCGCCAGATCAATTAACCCATCGGGGTCAGAGGGCTGACACCAACAGGAACGTGAGAAGAATGTCTGCCCTGGACATGAGGGGTTATGGACACCAAGAATGTGTGAAAATGTTCATACCATTGCTCAGTGGTGGGGCAGGTGCCTGGGTGTGAATTTGTGAATTCTGGTCAACTTCCTAGGAACCATCCCAGCACTGAGCACCGGGGGTAAAGGGAAAAAATGGATGTGATGATAGAATATTAGGATGCCAAGGAAAACAAAATTTTTAAGGAAAAAAGTCACCAAATCTGGAACTAAGTTTAAAGCAATCAATGCAGTGTGGCAAAACGGCAGAATGTGCCCAGGGCTAGGTTTTCTATTCTCTGGTTTCTCTTCTCCTGTTCTTTATGATAGTCTGCCAAATCGTTTCCAATCCTTGCCCAGAGCCATGAAGAAAATCATTTTAGGAGTCAAACTCTTCCCAAATGAAAAGCAGTAAGGGACACCTGGGTGGCTCAGTCAGTTGTGTCTGACTCTCGGTTTTGGCTCAGGTCATAATCTCTTGATTCGAGTTTGAGCCCTGCATCTGGCTCCACACTGACAGTGCAGAGCCTGCACTGGATTCTCTCTCCCTCTCTCTTGGCCCCTCCCCCACTCACTCTCTGTCTCTCAAAATACATAAATAAACTTAAAAAAAAAGAAAGAGCTAGGGGCGCCTGGGTGGACCAGTCGGTTGAGCGTCTGACTTTGGCTCAGGTTATGATCTCATAGTTCATGGGTTCGAGCCCCGTTGGGCTCTGTGCTGACAGCTCGGAGCCTGGAGCCTGCTTCAGATTCTGTGTCTCCCTCTCTCTCTGCCTCTCCCCGGCTCACACTCTCTCTCTCAAAAATAAATAAATATTTTTAAAAAATTTTTAAAAAAAGGAGTTAAAGAAAATTATCAAAGGCCATTATAACAGGGTATGTAAAACCTCAGCAAAACTTGCACAAAAACAAGGTGAGATTCAGAGCCTGTTTTACAACTACAAATCATGTGCAATATTCTAAAGATTTCTTTAAATTCTATACATAAAACAATAGGCAATTACGTTTATACAACCTCATATACCACTGCACAAAACTGAGTCATAAGAAAGAACCAAATCTTTCGAGGGTAAAGTATAGAAATCCTTTAGATTTATTACACAATCACATACACCAAAGTGAAAAGCCAGGATGCTAACCATAACTCACATCCTTCAGTGACTCAAGCAAACTCATCTTAAAAAGTGGCTAAAGTCCAGGGGCGCCTGGGTGGCTCAGTCGGTTAAGTGTCCAACTTCAGCTCAGGTCATGATCTTGCAGCCTGTGGGTTTGAGCCCTGCATCCGGCTCTATGCTGACAGCTCAGAGCCTGGAGCCTGCTTTGGATTCTGTGTCTCCCTCTCTCTGTCCCTGCCCCATTCC
The DNA here is from genome assembly GCF_028018385.1 of Neofelis nebulosa. Lineage (NCBI taxonomy): Eukaryota > Metazoa > Chordata > Mammalia > Carnivora > Felidae > Neofelis > Neofelis nebulosa. Next base: position 128,927,692 of record NC_080783.1, read on the forward strand.
CACTCTGTCTCTCTCTCAAAAATAAACATTAAAAAAAAAAAAAAAAAAAGCAGCAAAAGTCTGAAAATACCAGAATGAGTCTTGTTAAGTACAAGCATAGACTACTGAGGTAGGAAAAAATGGCCTCAAATCTCAAGGTTTTCCATATCTAGTAGCCAAGATAGGCTGAGGCTCCTTGCCAGCTGATAATTCCTCTGGGTAGCAAATTCAAGTTCCAGGTTCAAGTTCTGGGCCTGGAACTAACTTACGATGCGATTTTAGGAAAGCCCCTTAATTTCCTAAACCTATTCTCTTACCCTTTTAATAAGGTTGACAAATATACTATAGGTTTGCAGCAAATTTCAAAACCAAAATGAGATGTACATAAAAGGTTTTTCAATACTTTCCAGCGCTATACAAATTAAAGCACTAAGACCATTCTAATGGACAGTAAGGGAGAACACTCGTTGCGGGACTACAGTAAAGGGATCTAAGAATGCTACTGCAAATGAAAACACTTCCATCTTCTTGCTAGGATAATACTTGGCTGACACTATATATACGCCCCAAAGAATACAGACAGGAGCATACACTGGAATTAGCATAATTATGGGGCCTCTAACATGCAAATGATTAAGCATCATGAGTCCCAAAGGAAGAAAACTATATGATCATTGATACCAATTTCCACAGCCAGTCACAAGCTGAAAGTGTAACAAGATACTGTTAGAGAGAAGGATTCAGATTATCACAAAGTGTAACGTGCTAGAATCCGGAAGAACTCTTTTTGTTATGCTCTTTACTAGCTCAGGTTCCAAAATTTCATGTTTTGGTTTAGTTTAGAGGTTTACAACTTAAAAACAAGACAGATTTTAGGGAACATTTAATATGTTTTTTAAATATGATTAAGGGGATGTGGTGCTTGGGTGGCTCAGTTGGTTAAGTGTCTGACTTCGGCTCAGGTCACAATCTCACAGTCTGTGAGTTTGAGCTCTGCATCGGGCTCTGTGCTGGCAGCTTGGAGCCTGGAGCCTGCTTCGGATTCTGTGTCTCCCTCTTTCTCTGCCCCTCCCCCATTTATGCTCTATCTCCCTTTCTCTCAAAAAGAAAAGAAAACATTCTGGAGTACCTGGGTGGCTCAGTCAGTTAAGCATCCGACTTCAGCTCAGGTTATGATCTCACAGTTTGTGGGTTCAAGCCCTGGGTCAGGCTCTGTGCTGACAGCTCAAAGCCTGGAGCCTGCTTCAGATTCTATGTCTCCCTCTCTTTCTGACCCTCCCCCGCTCATGCTTGGTCTCTCTCTCTCAAAAATAAACATTAAAAAAATTTTTTTAAATAAATATAACAAAACTTTAAAAAACTTTTTTAAAAACGATTAAGGGGATAAGAGGACTTTTTTTTAAATGAGTAAATCTTTCATTCTTTTTTTAAATTTATAAAAGATTATTTATTTATTTATTTGTTTGTTTGTTTATTTATTTATTTATTTATTTTTGAGAGAGAGAGAGAGAGAGAGAGAGAGAGAGAGAGCATAAGCACCAGCAGGAGAGGGGCAGAGAGAGAGGGAGACATAGAATCTGAAGCAGGCTCTAGGCTCTGAGCTGTCAGCACAGAGCCCGACGTGGGACTTGACTGCACAAACTGTGAGATCATGACCTGAGCCGAAGTTGGACATTCAATCAATGAGCCACCCAGGTGCCCCGAGGATATTTCTGAAGAAAGATTAAAAACATCAACTATTCTGGATACCAAAGCAAGCCCAAGCTGAAACTTAACATTCTCCAAGCAAGGAAAGAGTTTTTGGATGAAAACCAGTAACTACTTGCCCTCTGTTGTTACTTGCACTTGCTGAAGAACTACAATGTTGTAGGCATTGTGCCAGGTTCTCCATATTTAAAAACTTTAGTTCTTCCAGTTCTGTTCTGTAGGTGAATGTTAACACTGACATTTCACACATGAGAAAACCGAAGCTCAGAAGTGTACTTGGCTGAAGCCACACAGCTAGCAATCCAGGATCTGAACTCCTTATCTGCGCTCTTTTCATTAAACAGCACGATGACACTGAGACAAAGAATCTCAAGTCCACCATAAGAAAACCTTTCTGGCACTGTAGGTTGAGCTTAAGAAATAACTGGACAAGGGGCGCCTGGGTGGCTCAGTCAGTTGGGCATCTGACTTCGGCTTGGGTCATGCATGATTTTGCAGTCCGTGGGTTCAAGCCCTGCATCGGGCTCTGTGCTGACAGCTCAGAGCCTGAAGCCTGACTAAGATGTTGTGTCTCCCTCTCTCTCTCTGCCCCTCCCCCACTCATACTCTGTCTCTCAAAAATGAATTAAAATGCATTAAAAAAAGTAAAAAAAAAAAAGAACAAAATAGACAACGAATGAGCAATGTGGCAAGAATCTTATCTTGCTGCAGACTGAATGTCTGTGTCCTCCCAAAATCTGTATGTTGAAACCTAATCCCCAGTGTGATGGTATTTGGAAGTGGGGTCTTTCAGAGTAAATTAGACCGTGAAGGCAAAGCCCTCATCAAAGAGATTAGTGCTCTCCTTATAAGAGACCCCAGAGAGCTCTTTTCTATCATGTGAGGATACAACAAGAGGCCTGCCTATGAACCAGGAAGCGGGTCCTCACCAACATGGAATCTGCCAGCCCCTTGATCTTGGACTTACTAGTCTCCAGAACTGTGAGAAATAAACTTCCCTTGTTTATAAGGCGCCCAATCTATGGTACTCTGTTATAGCAGCCTGAAAGGACTAAGACATATCTGAAGACAGAAGATGGACTCACCTTTCCCTGAAGGTGCCTCTTAGTTCCCTTCCCCACTTCCTTCTTTTATTTTTAAAATATTTTCCCCTGGTAAGAAATTCAGTATCTCCTAGAATTAGGTGCTAAGAATTAAGTACCTCCTAGAATTAGGTACTAAGTTAGACACTACATGAGGGTTAACCAAGAGCAAGATGAAACCCCTCTGCTCAAGTTCTCAAGGCTGTTACCATTCTCTCACCTTCATTTTCTCCCCAATTGTCTTGCTGCATAGGTTCTTCAGCTTGTTCAAGTTGTCTGCTCGAAATCGGCCTGAAGAAGAAAGAATCCAAGAATATACCAAAGACATGCACATAATTAAAACATCCCCCTCTCTTAATCATGGACCTTTAGGCAGAGCTAAAGGATCTCATGAAGCTGTGAAATCTTACAGCTTTAGAGCCCCCAATTTAGTTGGCATGTAGTGGTGACAATAGGATTACCTCAGCATTTGATGACTAGGAAAAGTCCCTTCTGGGACTGAAATTAGAAAGTATCACAAGCTGGATAATGTCACAGTAGAATAACACATCTGAGAAACCTGGAAAAAACTCAAGTAACTATAACTTGCTCAATTATCTTGAAAGCCACTTAAAGAAACTATGTGATATGTGCTAGACTCTAGAAAGAGGGCAGTCTTGTTTCTAGTCCCATGAACTTGTGCCAGAAATGGTTAATGTTATTCCCTTTGCTCTGACATAAATCTCACCTGCGGCCTTGAGAGTAAGTTTCTTAAAATTTTTTTTTTAATGTTTATTTATTTTTGAGACAGAGAGAGACAGAGTGTGAGCATGGGAGGGGCAGAGAGAGAGGGAGACGGAATCCAAAGCAGGCTCCAGGCTCTGAGCTGTCAGCGCAGAGCCCAATGCAGGGCTCAAACTCACATACCATGAGATCACGACCTGAGCCGAAGTCGGATGCTCAACAGACTGAGCCACCCAAGTGCCCTGAGATTAAGTTTCTTATACTTTAGTTTCTTTTGGGGAAGACAGTGCACTAATCAGCCTATAGGGGTACTGTGGCCCAAATTAGCATGTCAGTATTGTGGTTCATTAGTCTAATTAGCAAAAGTTGGACCACTTGAATCTAAGCCTGAGTAGCAATACAGCAAAAATCAAGTTTTTGATAGGTGAAATGATGACTAGAAATGAGACAGCACCTAGGTAGCTATTTTCTAAGGTTTTGCTGAACTTGAGCTAATAAACTTCAGCACAAAATGATGTAACTACTTTCTCATTCACTTATATTGATTAGAGAGATAGGAACAGAAGAGTGGTCACCAGGGTTGGAGGGGAGAGGGGAAAACAGAATGGACTACAAAGGGGCAGTAAGAGGGTCTCTGTGGTGATGGAACCGTTCTGTCCTGAGTGTGGCAGTTGTTATACAAACTTACACATGGGATAAAGTCGCATAGAACCACACACACACACACACACACACACACACACACACACACACACAAAGTGCATGTAAAACTGGTGAAATCTGAATAAGGTCTGTGAATTGTGGCAATGTCAATTTCTTGGCTTTAATATTGTACTAGCTATGCTAGATGTTGTCATTGAGGAAAACTGGGTGAAGGGTACACAGGACCTTCTTATACTATTTTTGCAACTCCCTGTGAATCTGTAACTATTTTGACATAAAAAGGTTTTAAAATTTTTATTTAGTCCCTATTTGCAAGGCCCTATGTTAAGTGCTGGCAATATAAAAGAAAATATCATGCTAGGTGTTGAAAAGAGAAAAGACAATGAAAAATAATATAACAATGCTGAATGTTTCAATCAATGAATATAGCATATCCCTTCATTATCTTTAATTTCTCAGGAATGTTTTGTAGTTTTCAGTGCAGGGATCTTGAACATCATTTATTAAAAGTATTCTAGATATCAGTGCTTTTTAATTATTATTTGTATCTAGAAATATCATTGGGGCGCCTGGGTGGCTCAATCGGTTAAACACCTGACTTCGGCTCAGGTCATGATCTCATGGTCCATGAGTTCAAGCCCTGCATTGGGCTCTGTGCTGACAGCTCAGAGCCTGCAGCCTCTTTGGATCCTGTGTCTATTTTTGAGAGAGAGAGACAGAGCGTGAGCAGAGGAGGGGCAGAGAGAGAGGGAGACACAGAATCTGAAGCAGGCTCCAGCGTCTGAGCTGTCAGCACAGATCTGGCCCAACGTGGGGCTTGAACTCGCAAGTGGTGAGATCATGACCTGAGCTGAAGTCCGACGCTCAGCTGACTGAGCCACCCAGGCACCCCAACATAAAAAATGTTTTTAAAAATTAAAAAAAAAAGAAATATCATTGATTCTGTACATTACATACAGTGATCTTGCTAAATTTAATTCTAATAGTTTAGATGCTGCATACACAATCGAGTTATCTGCAAAAAATGACCACTTTAATTCTCTTTTTTACTGAGGTATAATTGACATATCTTACATTACTTACGTGTACAACATAATGATTTGATACTTGTATACACTGCAAAATGATTACCACAGTAAATCTAGTTACCATCTGTCATCACATTCTATTCCAATCCTTTATTTCTTTTTCTTGCCTTGTATTAGACTGTCTAGAACCTCTAGCATGATGTGGATTAGAAGTGGTGATAGCAGATATCTTTGTCTTGTTCCCAACCTCAGGGGAGAAGCATTCAGTACTTCATCATTAAGAACATTAGCTATAGGCTTTTTGATAAATACCTATTATCAGATTAAAGTAGTTCCTTCTATTCCTAGCTTGCTGCATGGGAGAAATGAACTTGATCTCTATCTCACATCATACACCAAAATCAACGTGAGATGAATCATCCATCTAAATGTGAAAGGCAAGGTAATACAACTTCTAGAAAAAATATTGGAGAAACTCTTCAGGAACTTGGGATATGAAAAGACTTCCTAAACAGAACACAGGAAGCATAAACTATAAAGAAGAGATCAATAAACTAGACTTCATAAAAATTAATTTCTATTCATTAAATGACTGAAAGAGTGAGAGGCAAGTCACAAACTGGGAGAAAATATGTGCAATACATACATCTGACAAGGTCTTATATCCAGAATGGATAAAGAATTCCTACAAATCAATAAGAAAAAGACAAACAAATAATAATTGGTCAACATCCTTGAACAGACACTTCTTAAGATAGGCTATCCAAGTACTAAGAGGTTTATGAACAGGTGCTCAATATCTTTAGTAATCAGGAAAATTCATATTAAAACCACAATGAGATACCACTACAAATCCACCAGAATGGCTAAAATTAAAAAGACTGCCAATACTAAGGGCAAGAATATAGAACAACTAGAACTCTTCTTTTGCTAGTGGGAGCGCTCACTGCTATGACTACTTTGGATAACTATTTGGTAATATCTACTATCTCTAAACATGTCCCTACCTCATGATTCAGCAACTCTACTCCAGGGCATATACCTAACAGAAATGAGTGCTTATGTCTACCAAGAGACACACAAAACAATGTTCATAGCACCTTATTCATAACACCCTTAAATCGGTAGTAATCCAAATGGCCATCAGTAGAACTGATTGGAGTATTTATATGATGATTGGTATATTTACATAAGGGAGTACTGTACAGCAATGAAAAAGAACCAACCACTGCTCCACATGAAAAGATGGAACAATCTTATAGGCATAATTTTGAGAGAAAGAAGGCACATACAAAAGTGTATATGCTATGTAAACCCATTTATATTAAGTCCAAAATCAGGCAAAATTAATTTATGGTGACAGAGGGCAGAATACTGGTATTTTTGGAAGGGGCACGTGAGACTGCTGGGATGCTGCGAATGTCTTTGATCTTGATCTGGATGGTGGTTACACAGGTATACAGATTTATAAAACCTATTAAGCTGCACATTAAAATTTGCATACTTTACTGAATATATTACATCTCAATAAAAATAAGCTTAGAAAGGTTGTGTATCAAAATAGTGTAAACGCCACAACAAGGTACATGAGATACAGAGAACACTCAACAAATGAGGTAGTACTATGGGAACAGAGTTGGTTTAGCAAAGAGGGCTGATGGAAGTGGGGGCAGCAGCCTGGTAAGGAATATTCCAAGAAGAGGCAACAATCACAGGTGTGTGAAAGAGCATACAGGTAGCATAACAAGGCTAGAACAAAGAGTGGAGGGCATATGTTGGAGAGTGACAGAAGATGAGGCTAGGAAGACATGTGGAGCTTTGTAAATTATGTGAAGTAATTTGCATTTTTATGCTTTAGGGCAACACTGTCTGATATGGTAGCCGCTAGCTACCTGAGGCTACTGAGGATACGAAACATGGCAAGCCCAAATTGAGATATACTGTACATGTAAAATATACATCGGATTCTGAAGACTTGTGAAAAAGAAAAAGGATGTAAAATATCTCAGTTTTTATACTGATCACATATTGAACATTAATTTTTTATATATTGGGTAATATAATATCTTGCTAAAATTAATTTCCTAGGGCGCCTGGGTGGCTCGGTTGAGTGACCAATTCTTGATTTTGGCTCAGGTCACGATCCCAGTGTCATGGGATGGAGCCCTGTGCCCGGCTCCGTGCTGAGTGTGGAGTCTGCTTAAGATTCTCTTTCCCCACTGCCCCTCTTCCCTGTTTGCACACACTCTCTCTCCAAAATGAAATTTTAAAAAATTTTAATTTCTTGTTTTTCTTTCCCTTTTTAAGTGACTACCAGAAAATTTACAATCACACATGTGGCTCACATTATATTTCCATCAGACAGCGCTGCTTTAAGGTAAGAATGCCACTGCAAGACTTAAACCTGGATGTAAAATGATTAGATTTAAACTACAAAAAGATTACATGTTCTGGATGTGGCCCTGCACTAGGTGACTCTGGGGTGAAGCTGAAAGCAGTTAGAAAGTTCTCCCAATGAGAAGGACCTGGCTTAAGGCGTGTGCAGTAGGGTTAAGTGGAAATAACTTCAACAGTTGGTAAAGAGAAATCTCGTGCAGGAGTGCACAGGCTAGATAGAATTCCTGTAATTAGTAGCAGATTTCAAGATACACTGAAATATAGTTGCTTTGGAAATAGTCGAGACAAATGCTTATCAGATGTCCAAATGTGTCCTTGCCATATTACTCTTTATTAAAAAGAAGAAATCCTAGTTTGAATCTTTGGAGTTAGAAGAGTTGTGGTCAACTCCGATGTGATACTATGACTCCACGTTGTATCAGACATCTATGTTCCACACAAAGCCCTCGTGGCAAGTCTTGCAAGTCTACAGGCAGACAAATAGGTATACTTGTGAAGCCTGCTGTGTCCTCATTCAGGGAACATGATCTGAGTTTTTAATGTGGCTCTGGGTTACAAGTCCTTGTTGCAGCCAATAACAAAAGAACCCCAACCTCTGATCTGAGGCTCAGACGTAAAAGAACCTCGATGTAAGATCTGTTGATGTCCAACTTGGGCAGCCAGTGACTTGGGAAACATCATGAACTTTTGGCTGCAAAGAAAGTATTTGGAAGGGATGTCAGGTAGAAAAGAATCAAATCAACAGGTATGTTGAAAATAAACTACATAAACTGTTTTTCATACAGAAGGGCATAGTGGCCTGAACACAGAAACTATTTGTGAATTCAATAAACCTTTGTCAAACCCTCGCTAAGAACCAGGTACAGTGCTAGGTACTGGGATTAAATGTATACATGTGTATATGTATATCCTGTATGTATATGTATACCCTAGCTACTAGGACATACCAGGTGAATAAAACAACCTTGTCCCCAAAGAACTCATCCCTTCACCACATATCCACTCATCATGTAAGGGGCAGAATTTCCTGTGGACGTGCATGTTACAGACAAGAGACTAACACATTCAAAGTCTTTAACGGCTGACACAAAATCTGATACTTCTGACTTCTGATTCAGTAAAAGTGTCCAGTCTAGTTTTTTTCTTCCATTTAATTCCATTGCAACTTAAAAATTCAGATTTACATGTGAATCGGTGGTGGGATCTCACAGTCAAATACCACATTAGAATGAATGAAGACTACAGAATTAGCAGACAACAGGAATTAATCAAATACTCTTTTCCTACCCTATACCCTGATAAATTTAGGAAAATCAATTTTCCTAATAGAAATCCACCACATTTTTGGATAGCAAGTGCCTTTGCAGCGTGCTGTCATAAAACCTGGCCCTCAGCTGGTTGCAGACCTATTGCATCAGACAAAAAAAAAAAAAAAAAGAGTCACATGTGCTTGACAGCTTCCGGCCAATCAGTGACTACTCCAGTTAATCCAGGCAGAGGTTGATAGGCAGAGGGTTCTCTGGTTTTATTTAGCTTCACGAAAGATGCCCGGATCAGTTCCAGGTTCTAGACCAACTCTGCTAACGTCTTTTCCGGAAAACTTGCACATATCACAATTAAACAGCCTTAATAGTTACAAGCTTGTTCTTGCCTCACCTCGCTTCTCTCCCCATGTCCGGTCAACTACGGAAAAGTCTTTCCTCGATTCTTACAGGTATGCCTGCAGGTCAGAGGGATGACCTTCCCCAAAGCTCGGAGATCTTTGTTTTTAGCCAGGAGCGGCTGCCTAAGTCTCAAAATACTTCCAATATGGGTGGACTGAAACTATTACGTTGCAAACGTGACTCAGTCTCAGGCTGGAGCCTTAGATCCTATCAAATTAGAGGGACACCACTCGGGGCTTACGGAAGATGAGAAAGGGACCTAAAGCGACCAAAGACAGGTGTTAGGAAAGGGGACCCTCTCACCCCAAACCTCCCGCTCTAGCTTTCTTCTGGCTACCCTTGCCGCAGGAACGCTTGACAGCTCTTGATGCGCACGCGCCATGCTCCTCCCCAGCCGACCAGAGAGCCGCACAGAGCACGCATGGAAGGCAGCTCCCACCACCCGGGCGGAGGGAAATGGTGGGACGGTCCCGGCTCGCCCCGTGCGTTTTAGGGGATAGTGAGAGCCTCGGAGTCACCGCAACCAGGGAGGGGACTGACGAGGGGCAGAAGCTGTGGTCTCAGGAGCGGTAACGAGATCAGAGAGATGAAGTTGGTATTAGAACCGTGGGACACCCTGAGCGTCCTGGTACTTACATCGTCGCCACTCGCCGTCTGCCTTCACCAGCTGATCTACTAGTCCCGGGTCCTTGAAGCGCTTCTCCTGCGTCTCTCGGATGAGGGCTGGGTCCCCTCCTTTATCTACCCGAAACAAATCCAGATCCAGCACCATCTTTCCTGCTCTCGGGCCACACTATGGGATGTGAAGAACGTATGACCGCAGCCACTGACCGCCGCACTGCGCCGGCGCGCTGACCCGCCCTCCCCGCGCAGGCGCGGCAGGAGGGCGCAGGCGCCCCCTCTCGGCCGGAAGGAGCTGTGTCGGAGACTGGGCAGCGGATAGGAAGGTGGAGTGTTTGGACGTGGGTTTTTCAGGTCGTGCGCAGGTCCGGTCTGGTTCATGGGCCTTTGTCCCTGTCTGTCCCAGCGCTGATTGTAGGGTCTCTGGTTGTCCCATGAAAGCGAGTGCCTCAGTTTCCTCATGTTAAAGGGCATATCTCAGTGTAGGCAGAGGCCTGCCAATATGGTCTCTGGCTTCTGGAAGCTGGAGCTTCCAATAGATGCCAGTTTTTGTCTTGCAAGGATGGTTCCTAAGACTGGACCGTCTCCCTGAATTTCTGTTCTCTTCTCCATCTTGTGACAAGACTATGGTTACATATTTTAGTCTCTGTTTTAGTCTCATGTTAAAGTCCTGAAGGTTGGTAACAGGAGATTCCTGTTTTCCTGCTAAGATACCTTTCCTAACTGGATTATTGAGTAAACCATATTGTCCTGTTACCAACCTTTAGGATCACAGGATTGGAAAAGTGCAGTTGAAATAGTTGAGAGACATGAAAAGACTCTAACAAAGAGAAAAGTATTTAGCAGATATGAAGGCAGTACAAGGTGTTGAAGTCACATATTGGGTCCTTGAGCAAAGATTTCACCATATTTTCATTTTTAATAATGTAAAGGCCTTTACAGTGAAATATTGTGGTTGCTGATTGGAGCCAAAGTTATCAAAAAGCCCTCCTGGTAACAAGAGATTATTTGGAGGATTTGGGAATAGACGGTCTGTTCACCCCATCCTCTACAGAGACTTTAGAGCCCCACTGCCCCAATGCCCCACCAGCTGACTATGCTAAGACCTCCTTGGTCTTATGGCATGTGCATGGGCTTCTGTGATGAGGATATGGCATTGCTCTCCCTGCTTCCCAGTAAGTGTCTGCCAAGCCAACTTAGATACAGTGTAGGGCTAAAGACAGTGGTGAAGCTGACAAGTAGAGATCTGGAGGGAGGCTTGAATAAGAGGGTTTAGGTTCAGTTTGCCTAGGATGCTAGATTCAAAACCAGTGTAAAGGACATGTAGGAACCTGCAGTCTCTGAAGAAAACATGTAAGAAAACAGTCATCCAAGTGTTAGATTCCCTGAAACCTTCTGAGGGCAAGGTCTGATAGGGGCTGACTGCTTCTATGTCAGTGAAGTCACTGCCAAAGTGTGTTGTTTTATTTACTAAGTTTCTGGATGGTGATGGGCGTTCCTAAGCCTGCCCTGGGGCTCAGGCCTCGGGGAGGAGGTCCATTGGGCCAATATAATCAGTATAATTGGAAGGGTGACCTTAAAATTCTCTCTTCTTCAGGGGTGCCTGGGTAGCTTAGCCAGTTAAACCTCTGACTCTTGGTTTCGGCTCAGGTCATGATCTCATGGTTCATGAGTTTGAGCCCCACTTCGGGCTCTGTGTTGATAATGTGGAGCCTGCTTGGCGTTCTTTCTCTCCCTCTGTCTCTGCCCCTCACTTGCTCTCTCTCTCTCTCTTGAAATAAATAAGCTTAATTTTTAAAAAAAATTCTGTCCTCTTTAAATTTCCTTAGGAATTTTCACCATTAGTCTTATTGTTATATCACAGCCATCTTCCTTTAAAATGCTGTTACCTGATAAATATAACACATTAACATAATAGCATACTTCATCAGCTTAGAATCATAGCATTTTTAAAGCTGGAGGTGAATCTTAGCTAACTGCTAGCCTAATAATTCCTAACCTTTTCATCACCTTGTCCCCCCTGTTTTGAAATGTTTGTCTAAAAAACATGATTTTTAAAAATTCACTCTCCCTTCTTACTAATCAGATATATGCAGCTGCTATTAGAATTTCTGATCAGCAGGAAATAACCAGTGTTACTATACTGCCAGAAGCTAACGCAAAAACAAATCAACATAATACTTTAGTTATGGAGTGATGATGTGAAGCCATACTACTTATGGATGTGTGGTTTCTGTTAAGCTTTAACACTGAAAATAGCTATTGGGGGGCGCCTGGGTGGCGCAGTCGGTTAAGCGTCCGACTTCAGCCAGGTCACGATCTCGCGGTCCGTGAGTTCGAGCCCCGCGTCAGGCTCTGGGCTGATGGCTCGGAGCCTGGAGCCTGTTTCCGATTCTGTGTCTCCCTCTCTCTCTGCCCCTCCCCCGTTCATGCTCTGTCTCTCTCTGTCCCAAAAATAAATAAAAAAAAACGTTGAAAAAAAAATAGCTATTGGGTGCTGCATCTGAGGACTCAGGGGTTCAGGGACCCCTCAGCTGGAAAATAGCTAGGCCAACCCCTTTATCTTCTGTGTAAGACACTGAGGCCCAAGGAAATGAAGCAGTAGAGACAAAACCTGAATATTGGTAAGACTCTAAGATAGAGTGTGTTAGCATTCTTTAGCAGAAAACAGAGCCTTGAGGTACTTGACTAGAAAATGTGCTGTTGGGGCGCCTGGGTGGCTCAGTCGGTTAAGCGGCCGACTTCGGCTCAGGTCATGATCTCGCACTCCGTGAGTTCGAGCCCCGCGTCGGGCTCTGGGCTGATGGCTCAGAGCCTGGGGCCTGTTTCAGATTCTGTGTCTCCCTCTCTCTGACCCACCCATTCATGCTCTGTCTCTCTCTGTCTCAAAAATAAATAAACTTTAAAAAAATAATAATAAAAAATAAAGAAAATGTGCTGTTGTTTGTTTTTTTTTTTTCTTATAGGGTAGAGACCTTTTAGTGCATCTTTATCTCCACGGAACCCAGTGCAATGCCTTACACGTGGTAAGTGCTTATTATATCCTTGCTGGGTGAGTGAGTTACAGGGAGTAGGCTGAACGGTTAGAAACTTGTGGTAGGTTCAGGAAGTAGAGTCCTAGCTGACATATGGCCTTGGGGGTCCTGGGCAGCTAGTGGGGAGCCTAGAGGGCATGAGTACCTGCAGGGAGGGAGCAAGAAAAGAGGGTGGGCACCCAGCCATGGGTGCCACCCTGTTTTTAGCAGTTCGGTGCTGGCTAACGTAGGAGGGCTCTCCTGGGCCTTGTTTTAGCTCCTCTTTACGTCTCAGATCTGGCGGAGGATTTCTCAGTGTTGGACATGCAAGCCCTACCCTCTCGCTCCCCTTCTAGAAACCTTCAGCGACTATCTGTTGCCCTCATGAGAATGTCCAAGCATAGGTGTCAAAGCCCTTCATGATCTGCCCTCTACCGACTTCTCTAAAATGTTCCCCTTGTCTCTTGGCATTTCCCCCTCACATTCCCCATGCTGACCTACTCGTAGCTCCCCGTTCTCATCTCTGAGCCTTTGTGCAACGTGCTTCTAGCTAGAACTCCCCTTCCCTTCCATGTTCCTCCAAACTGGCTAATTCCTTATTCCTCCAGGAAGTTGTCTCTGATACACTATTCACCCCTGCCCCCCCAGACTGGTGCAGCACCCACCTTTCTAGGTTCCCACAGTCCAGTGACATTTATCATACTGTTTCAGGAGAAACTGACAACCCTACCTCCAGCTTGAGGCTGCCCACTCCCTTCTATCAGAAAAACACAGTAACAAAGGAAGTTCATGTTGCCATCCTTGGACAATGAAGGAGGAACCATCTAAAAATAACATGGGTCAGGAAAAGCTGCCAGGATGGGGGGTGGGGGGGGACGACTTTGATCCCACCTCTCCCTCAGAATTGGAATGAGGTGTCCATTCTCCTACCACACTGTGTGGTTTGGGGTATTACATTTTATGTGGAATTGTTAACCTCAGCACTAAAATGGAGTTCGTTTATTTCCTAAATTCTCCTTGAATAGCTCTTAAATTATCCATAAACACTTGTATATGCAACCCTACGTCAGTTTTTCTGTCTCTTCAATAAGGCATTGTTGCCCTGTGGTTCTCAATTGTCTTCTTTAAGGTTTAGACCAAGTCGTTAGCATCTTCTTGCCTAGTCACCTGTTTCACTTGTCAGTGATTGGGAAACCCTTAAAATCATTCACATATTTCCCCCCACACACTTTCAAGCTTGGTCATGTCTGTTGTTTGATGCATTGGAATACTACTCAATATATGGTTGAATTCATGTCAGTTAACTGTGGTATTCCCATGTCATTGTTTCTTCACCATGAAGTCCTCAGTGGGTGAGCTAGGGAAAGTTTCACAGTGGGGCGATTTTGAAGGCTGCGTGGGGGTCTAGCAGGTTAAAAGGAAGGGGTGAAGTCAGAGGCATAGGCCAAGACAGGGAGGTATGAAAGAGCTTATAAGTAAGGGGCAGTTAAAAGTTGTGTGGTTAGAGTAGAAGCAATGTTGGCAGAAAGGGGCAGGTAGGCTGTTAGGGATTTACACGCCACATTAGTAATTCTGTTGGAGACACAGTTTCTTCATCTATTATAATGGGGATAGTACCTGCCTCTAGTTTAGACTTTATGCTTATAAGCAGGGGTGATATTTAAATATTTAACCATCAGTACAACCAGGTACAACTCAGTCTGATGGAAACAACCAGCTGAGGGAAATCTTTTTGGGGGGTTAAGTGCCCTCAACTAGAGTGAAGGAAAGCACTAAAGCAGGAAAATCCAGCTACTACTGGAAATGGTAGGTCCTGATGTCTTCTAGGATTTTGTCCATATCTGCTCTGTAAGAATCCATGCCACACCCAAAGCAACGAATTTTGTCTTCATACATGTGTTGTTCTGTGACTGGCCTCAGTGTCACCAGAGAGAAAACTGAACTGGAAAGGAAGGGAGGGGACATGCTAAGTGTTTTACGTGTTCTCCCTTTGATCCTCACCCAATTTGGGGAGTGAAGGCATCATTAGATGCCTTTTATTACCGCGGAAACAGGCTTTGGTAGTTGCTGATTCCTGAACAGGTGGTGAGAGCCTTTCTAGGATAGGTCCCTATTGTTCTGAAGCATGCTCGTTTCTGTCACTGCAGGGTTCCAGAATCATCCTCATCTTCAGTTTGTTTGTTTGTTTGTTTATTTTATTTATTTTTTAAGAGAGAGAGAGTGTGAGCAGGGGAGGGTCAGAGAGAGAGGAGTAGACATGGAATCCGAAGCAGGCTCCAGGCTCTGAGCTGTTGGCACACAGCCTGACGTGGGGCTCGAACCCATGAATGGTGAGATCATGACCTGAGCCAAAGTCAGATGCTTAACCAACTGAGCCACCCAGGCGCCTCTCCTCATCTTCAGTTTAAGCTTCAAGAACACTTCCATTTCTCACTCACCCATCTGGCCACCCAACCCATGTTCGAGAAAAACAACTTGAAACATATGTTTTTATTTCACAAAAAAAAAAAAAAAAGAAAAAGGAAAGGAAAAAATATGACATGCAATAGCCATCCCCTAACAAACTATAAACTCTTGGAATACAGAATAAAAAGGAAATCCAAGCAGTCCTGATGAGACAAAAATTTGGTTTCACAAGGCTGAAAAATCCGTTACAAAGTCTCTGTTGTATAAATATAGTCAGTCTTATCTTTAATGTAGAGTCAGACAAAAAAAAAAAAAAAAGTTGTATTGGCATAAGAAATCTCCCAGTCCTTAAACACACCACAATGTTTGTTTTCCCAGCCGAATCAGGTGATGCCTACGTGATGAGAATTACTTGTGTCTTCTAGAACTCTAGGTAACCAAATGGGATTTAAGTATTTTGTCTCCAGAGCCCACACTTCCTCCCCCAGTAGCAAACCACTATTGCCTTTGTTTAAGAGCTAAATGCTCTTCCCATATAAAATCTAACATGTGTCTCTTCTAAAATTCATTATGGTGATGGCTGCACAATTCTGTGAATATACTGAAATCCATTGAGTTTTATATTTTCGATGACACAATTATATGGTTTGTGAATGATATCTTAATAGGGCTATTAAAAAACATCTAATATGTCTAAGTCACAGGTGACCCCGATATCATAACTGAGGAGCTCCCTGGCAGGACACAGGGAAGTCGGTACACTAAGCAATAGTAAAAAGGAGATGCTTAAAGCATTATAACAACATTGAATCAGTGGAATTTGAGGTTGCTCTGTGGGCACTCAGTTTCAAGATGTCAGAATAAAGAAGTCAACAGGGTATATACTTTTTCCTACTGCTTCGAAGGTGCCTAAGGACCTTGTGTGGCTCTTGTCACAAAAGAAAGTTATTCAGTGGGGAAGCGGGTACCCAGGGTGTTAACTGAGGCTACAGAAAACTTGAGGCTGGAGTTCAGGAGCTAGGTGTTTGCATCTGTTGGAAGAAATTCCAACATTGCTGCAGGGTCTGAGAGCCCGACTCCCATAAGAGGAGGACACCCCCCAAAAAAGTTTCTAGGTTTATTGAACCAAAGGGACTACCTGCCTTCAGCAGTGCTACTGATGACCAGAAGTGACAGCAGGGCCTGGTTCTCACTGACCCTTTTATAAAACCACTGCCAGGGCAGCAGTGGTTAACCAGATCAGCAAACCATTTTTATGGCAGACAAACCACTTAGAAATGCCAACCCCCTTCTCTGCCTACCCTCTGGGCACCAAGCGGCCACCCAAAAAAGGAGATACGTACAAGCATGGGTAACTGGGCCCTTGACCGAGGGATGGTCGTGCTAGCTTGATAGGGAGGGAGAATTGCCAGTATTAGAAAGGAAACCAGAATTTAAGCTTTGCACTGTTTTTGCCATTGTAGTCACTGGAAGTCCATCGATTACACTTGGTGCAAAAGTAGAGAAAAGGGGCACAGAGGACACTCACTTTACTCACCTTTCAAAAGGGATGCTGCCAGAAATTGGGAAGTCTTTTTAGTTTTTTAGCACACATAGGAAATGAGAACAGGAGAAAGAGAAGGATAGAGACTTGAAAGTGTGAGGTGTTCCAGTTTGCTACACATCTTGTTCAACTCCCCCTAGTCTTTCCTCCTTGAAGACTGATCTGGTTCCGTGGTTGTAGTAGGGGTTGGGAGTCAATTCCTCTTTTGGCCCACCTAGAAAATGTTTATTTGGTAGCTGAGCAGATGAGTGAGTTAAGCTTAGAGGCAGACATCCTGGCCACCTCAGGTTCATCCCATTGTGGGCTGCATCCCCTGGTATGGCCCCATCAAAACCTTGACCTCCTTGTGTTCTTTCAACATAAGATACTCCAGTTCCATGCTATGGCTCAAGCCTCTAGGAATGGGGCCCTCAAGGACAGGAAATTTTCCTTACTGGTAGGGTTTGTCATCTCTGTGGGTAAAAGCAAGCAGAGAATAAAGCTAAAACATCTGTGTTTGGGGCTTACCTTTTCTCTTTAGTGTCACAGGGAGATGGTGGGATGTTAAAAAAAAAAAAAGGGTGGGGGTAGAATAGATCCACCAGAGCTTGGGCATTTTCTTGGTGTACTTTTTCCTTTGGTTCCTATGAGAATATTTATGACTTACTTAGGAAAGGGAGTTGAAGTACCTAGTTTAAAAAACAAAACAAAACAAAACAAAACAAAACTTTCCTGGTTGCCTCTCTTTGTGCTTATTGAGCCTTTTCTTCCCCAGGCCTTACTCACCTTGCCCTCAGCCTATCCATGAAACTCAGTTTGAGTTGGTTATCCAGGAGCAGTGAATCTAGGCCACCACACAGGTCCAGGAGGGAATGCCCACACCCTCCTCACCCAGTCTCTCTCCTAAAGAGATCAGGAGCTGAGGGCATATCATCAGAAAAACTCCCAGCTGCTTCTGCCCTTCAATAAGAGGACAGAGGAAGTTGTTTCTATACTTAAGAAGAAAGAAAACTTTTCATTCCAGTTCTATAAGAATTATGAGCAGACGAAGCCATGGCTCTGGCAAGGCTGGACCATTTTGGGAAACAAGATGCAAGCAAGGGAGTAATATACAAACAAAGTGTGGGTGTATTTGACAGGTTTGAGGCAAGCAGAAAGGAGGGTTTGGGTACTCTATAAAAAAAACAGATATCTGAAATTCAAACTTCTTCTGATAAGGCCACAATGAAGAGATTTCCAGCAGGAAGCTGGCACCCAAATCGCCACAGGCTTGCAAGGTGATGTGCCGAGGTGAGGAGGCAGGGGAGGCAGGGCGGTGCCTCTCACAGGTCCATGTCTGGGCCTCCTGAGGATGTCTTCAGTGGCACGGAGTCAAATCCATCAGGAGTCCTCTGAAAGAGAGATGGTGACAGGAGCTGGCTGCTGCAGGGGGGCAAGTTTGCCGAACAAAGGAGAGAAAGGGAAAAGAGGTGACAGAAGGAACCCTTATGGAATTCCTGTTTCCAGCGGCTTTGTGGAAACAGATATAAGATTCCCTCTATTCTTCTTGGTCCTTTCAGTCAGTCAGAGGATGAGAAAAATCTTTAAAACCCCCTGCTTTGCATCTTTGCTGAATTCTAAAAGCCCAGAAAGACTCAGGGGTCCCAGGGTAAATTGTTCTCCTATTGGTTAAACACACACACACACACACACACACACACACACACACACACACGATTTTTAAAAAGGCCAAGGGAGTCACCCTGATAGGTCAGTACAAAGGGAATGAGATTCTACAATCTAAACACCTACCCGCCCTCCTTCCCTCACCAACCTTCCAGTCCTCTCCTCTCTTCTTACCACCCTCCCCGCCCACACCTGTTTGATGAACTGGTTCAGGGCAGCAGTGAGGTGTGCATTCTGGCAGAGTGGGACTGCAGAGGGCTGTGGCCCTGGAGGAGTTGCTTGGACGCTCTCTGCTGGCCCCACACCCAGCGACAGGGTTGTGGGTATTGCATTTATGAGCTTCAAACTCGCTCACCCAGCCACACAGACAGAGCCAACTCTCCCAGCTCCACAATGCTCAGTGGTGAGCAGCCTAGACTTAGCTGTTGACTCAGCTCCCAAAGGACCAGGCCCAGACATCAGGGGACAGCACCCTCCACTGGTCAAAGGAGAGCCTCGCTTCTATCAGAAGTTGATCCTAGAGACCACTTCTTCCCCACCCTCAAAAATAAAAAAGGGGTGGGGGTGGGGGGAAATGATTCTTACAACGTAGATGGTTCAATACTCCTTCTGGAAGTTAAAAGGCCCAAACAGTTCATCAACTGGAGTGCATGTTGGGAGAGAAGGAGCCTGGTCAAGAGCAGCCTTGGACCCCATGGGAAATAATAAAGGTGTGGAAACACAGAAGGCAGAAGCCAGGATTTTGAGGGTGAAGGGACAGAACAGTAGGGAGGGTGGGGAGCAGAGTAGTGATCCCTGAACAGTGTGGGACCATTCAGTGTCCTAGGACTGGTGTCTTCTCCAGCCCTCCAGGCTGACCTCAGTGCACTGACGAGCCTCCCTACCTTGGAGGTAAACGATTTGATCTTCCCAAAGAGTGACTTCTTGCTGGTAAAAATGAGGTCATCCTCCACATCCTCGCCTTCCATGATGGCACAACTGTCGGCTGCTGGCAGGTCGCAGTCCTTGAGGGTAGCATTCATCACCAGCTTGGAGTACTTGTACTCCAGTCTATGAGACAGGGGATGGGAAAGATAAGACAACAAAATGTGGAATAAGGGAGGGAGGAGAGAGAGAGGCTGGGCTACAAACAGGTAACCATAGATAAGGAATCTGAAACAGCAAAATGGTGTGAGGGCTGGGCATATAGCTAAGGAATCTTGATTTCCAGTTCAGTGATCTTTTTTCCTTAAGTCTGGCTGTTTCTGTGTTCCCAAAGCTTAATAGAAATATTGGAATCATAAATTTATTATTTTAATTGTTAATAATAACAACAGATTTAGGATACTCTTTGCTTTTCTTTTGAGCATCTAATAGCCATTTATAGACTGCCGTGTGATACTGTCCGTGTTCAGGAGTCAGGATAACCAATACATATGTTGGATAAGTGGCTCAACCAGTCTCTGGCCAGAGTCACAGCGTCTGTGGCCAACTCCAGAGGACAGCCCCATGAATTGAACCCTCAGATGTTCTCCTCCCACTTCAAAGATCCAACCCTGTCCATCCCCAAACTCCAATACCCCATCATGTACTTTTGATTCTTTTTCCAAAAGTAACAGGTCAAGACGGTGAGGAGGATGGCAGTACAGGTGCCAGCAGAGATGCCCACTTTCAGCCAGAAATCGATTGTTTTGCAGATGGTGACTCTCTGCTCAGGCAGGGAGATGCCACCCGCGCATAGCTTTGGTTCTCGCCACACATAGGTAGTCTTCTGTTGGGGAGGAAAACAAGAAACTTAGAGGTCACATTCCCTTCTCTCGTGGGACATCCCCAAGGAGAGAAACCCACCTGGATCCCAGCCACGCAGCTGCTGACAATAGCGTGGTAGTCAGCAGGGGAGCAGAGCGGACAAGCAGCCACACTCTCCCACAGGAAGTGGAAGTTACAGCCATCACAGGTCCCATCGGAGCATGTGCTGACAAAGCAGAAAAGAGACTTGAGCGCTCACTGGCTGGGTGGTGGGAGTCCTGTCATCTTATAGCTTGCCTGATCCATCCTCTCCTTGCCAAACTGTGAACCCCACCAGGACCCTTCCAACTAGTCCTTAACACAGGTCTTGCTCTCTGATCTCCCACCCTCCACCGGGCTCTCTACTCTCTGCCCGTTTGTTTTGCTGACATTATCACAGCTAATGCCAGGTGTCTGAGCTCTAGCATGGCTGCCCCAACCAACACTTCAGAGGCTCCTGTTCTCTCCGTGGACTTGTGACATTTTGCAAAAAGCCACTCTGATGCAGCTACCTGGCGGGTGGGTTTCAGGGTCATGGGTAGCTGTTATGTGCTTTACTGTGATGTTTACAACAACAAGAAAAGCGGTCTTACATTTTGACACCACTGTGGAGTCAAAATATCCTGCTTTGTTCCCCGTCTCCCTGAGTGGCTCTTATTTAGGAGCAACATTTCCCAAACCATGTTCCTCAAGACACTAGTGCCCCTCTGCCTGGGTGGCTCAGTCGGTTGAGCGTCCAACTTCAGCTCAGGTCGTGATCTTGGCAGTTTGTGGGTTTGAGCCCTGCATTGGGCTCTGTGCTGACAGCTCAGAGCCTGGAGCCTGCTTCAGATTCTGTGTTTCCCTCTCTCTACACCTCCCCAACTCGCACTCTGTCTCTCTCCCAAAAATAAACAAACACTAAAAAAATAAAAATAAAAAAATACACACACACAAAAGACACCAGTGCCCCTCAAAATGTTAGTTGGGGTTAGGTGGGGCAAAAAAAGGAGGTGGGGGAGGGGTGCGGTCATCAAACTGGTTCCAGAATTCTCGATTTAATGCACTCAGCTATTAAACTCAGAATTGGGTCTTTTATTTGTGGAGAGATTCTTAGGATTCCTTAAACCGTTACTCATCCTAGTAATAGCGAGTACATATGCCAGACACCATGAGAAGTCCACAAGTTCACAACCACTCCCTGAGGGAACTTATTATTACCCTCATTTTACAGATAAGGAAAAAGAGGCCCAGAGAAGATAAGAAATGTATGCACAATAACATAGCTAGTAAGGGGAGGAGATGAATCAAATAATCACTTGGCTATGCCGCTGTCCCCATAATGGTATGGGAATGCGAGAGTTGCTTTGACTCATCCTTCTGCCCCATTCTTGACATCTGAAGATCGAGAATTTGGAGCCATGACTGTGTCCCCAAGAGCCAATGAATGGCTCTCAGACTGTTTTCTCTTTGGCTCTTGGGATGAAATGAGTCCAAAGAAGGGAGACCTTTTGTTACACCCCTTTACCTAGGCAATGACAGACTTCCAGGGGCGGGTTTCAGTGGACTGCATCTGACACGGACGGTGGCTGATCTCCCAGAACTGCAGGACTGGGTCACATCACTGGACCTGCAGAGAAAGCCAACCCCCATAGGGGAACGAATCACTCACCTGTGCCATTGGAGAGTCGTTGACGTCAACATGGAACAGTTTCCTTGCTGGGGAAGTCAGGACTTGGGAGTGCACAGGACTGGGGTTATACAGTGAGAGAGTGGGGATCGGGGAGATGTGGTCAAGGGGAAAGGCACTGGTCCAGGAAAGGTTAGCATATCCATAACACCGGAGTCTCCTAAGGTAGGAAGGGAAGTCAGCCACAGATAATCCCATATTTCTCCCTGCCTCCAGGGCACATCTGCCCCAGTAATACCCCAGAAGCTGGGAATCAATGGACTCCCAGCCTGTAGCTGTCACTGCTGGGTGGTTCTGCTAGACATCGGGTATGTTCTGGCTTGATAAGTAGGTGGCTGGAGAGAGGGATGCATCAGAAATTGTGGAGGGGCCTAGGTTTCCCTTGTACAGACTGGTCTCTCATCGTCACCTATAAAAGAAGATCACGTCCGGTATTCCCAAGGACTCCGGGTGGAAAAGTTCGGCTGGGGAGGTGATTCCATTCAGAGTCATATCTGTTGTCACCCCTGCCAAATTAGAGCTCCTAATTAGTTGTCACTAGTAGCATGAGCCGGCAACCACTTCAATTCTTTCAATACCTGTCAACATCCAACCTTCCTCCATCTCATCACACCCCAGAGTGGCTCATGAAAGGGTGAACCAAGGTTTGTCAGAAGCCCCAGGGGGCACGTGGCATCCCAAGATGGAATGGAAAACAAAGGTCAGGAGGTTGGGTCCCTCATCTGGGGCCTTTTCACCTCAGAGCCTGGTAGCCTCACTCTCTCTTACACATATACAAGCCCAAACAGGCTGCAGCGGCTGATTTACTCACCGATAAGTCGGTCAGCCAGGCTGACAGGCTGCGAGGACACTCCAGCCTTGTAGCCTGTCACCTCCGGGGGGATGATGACCGCCTGGCAGATGTAGGCGGTGATGGATTTGGAGAAACCCGACTCACCCTCAGGAATTCGAAGGTCAGTGACATTGTCGGCACACACGGACATTTTCTTACCCTGGGTTGGCAGACACAGAGAGGATGAAGTGGGGAGCAGTGAATGGTCATAGAACTCCCAAAAGGAAGGAGGGCACAGCTTTTTCACATCTGAAATTTCAGCCTTCCGATGGTATGTTGCAGTGGAATGATTCATCCCAGATCTAATTATAAAACAGACTTTTTTTTTTTTTTAATGCTAAAAATAAGGCCTAGGTGTCCTAGTTTCTGGAAGCCTGGCCCAGGGGTCGCAAGCCTTTTTGTTTCCTTGCAATCACGTGGGAACCTTGTATAAGTGGTGTCGTGATGGTGGCAAACAATCTGGAGCTCTAATCTACCAGCCCACCTTACCCTGACCAGTTTTCTAGATAGCTGCTGAAATACATGACTGGTTTCCTGAAATTTTTGAACATTCCCTCTCTGTGTCTCCCTTAGTGCTCTGATTCCACTGTGCTTGTCTTGGGAGCACTTTCCAGACAGAGATTCCCAGCAGTTGAAACAGACCCCATAAGTAACTGCCTCCCTGCCTTGAGGTAGGACATCTGGGAAATAATTAGAACCTAGTCCATTTTAAAAAATGTATCAAGAGAAGAAAGTTTGTGTTTATATAGAGAACATGCCAAGAAATAAACATTCCATAACAACTCTCACTGTAGAGAACTCTGGAAGATGGTAGGCATAAGACTCCTTCCTCCTGGAGATTTTATAGTAGAGGAAACACTGAGATGTTGTTCTTGAAAAAAATGTTAAATTTGTGGAATATCAATATATAACTTGTCTGCTAATATAAAATCATTTGTGGGGCACCTGGGTGGCTCAGTCGGTTAGGCATCTGACTTTGGCTCAGCTCATGATCTAAACAGTTCATGGGTTTGAGTCCCGCATTGGGCTCTGTGCTGACAGCTCAGAGCCTGGAGGCTGTTTCAGATTTTGTGTCACCCTCTCTCTCTCTGCCCCTTCCCTGCTCACACTCTGTCTCTCTCTCTCTCAAAAATAAACATTTAAAAAAATTAAAATAATCTTTTCAATATTTTTTAAAAATTTTATATTTATTTATTTTGAGAGAGAGACAATGAGAGCTTGAGTTGGGGAGCAGCAGAGGAAGGGGGAGAGAGAGAGAGAGAGACAGAGAGAGAGAATATCCTAAGTACGCTCCATGCCCAGCATGGAGCCCAACGTGGGGCTCGATGTGAGATCATGACCTGAGCCAAAATCAAGAGTTGGATACTAAACTGACTGAGCAACCCAGGTGCCCCTGCACCCCTAAGTTTATTGCAGCATGATTTACAATAGCCAAATAATTGAAGCAGCCCAAATGTCCACCGATATATTAATGGATAAAGAAGATGTGGTATATACACACAATGGAATATTGTTTGGCCATAAGAAAGAATGAAATTTTGCCTTTTGCCACAACATGGTTGGAGCCAGAGAGTATAATGCTAAATGAAATAAGTCAGACAGAGAAAGATGAATACCTATGATTTCACTCATATGTGGAATTTAAGAAACAAAGGAAATGAACAAAGAGGGGAAAAAGAGAGAGAGAGGCAAACCAAGAAACAGACTCTTAACTATAGAGAACAAACTGGTGTTTTATCAGAGAGGAGGTGGGTGGGGGGATGGGGTAAATAGGTGATGGGGATTAAGGAGCACACTTATCACGATGAGCATAGGGTGATATATGGAAGTGTTGAATCACTGTATTATATACCTGACACTAATATAACACTGTATTTTAACTATACCAGGATTAAAATTTTAAACTTAATAAAATTTTTTCTGGGGTGCCTGGGTGGCTCAGTCGGTTGAGTGTCCAACTTTGGCTCAGGTCATGATCTCACGGTTTGTGAGATCAAGCCCCGCATCGGGCTCTGTGCTGACAGCTCAGAGCCTGGAGCCTGCTTCACATTCTGTGTCTCCCTCCCTCTCTGCCCCTCCCTTGCTTGCACTCTGTCTCTCTGTCTCTGTGCCTCTCTGCCTCTCTCTCTCTCTCAAAATAAATAAACATTAAAAAATTAAAATAAATAGAACTTAATAAAATTTTTTAAAATGTAAGTGTATTAAGCATTTACAATGTAGGATTTTCAATATTCTAAGTTTTGTTAAAAATGAAGCAATGTCAGTTGCTAAATCTGGTGGTTCTTAGTTTATTTTTTAGAGTGTAAGAAATAAGGAACATGAGAACAGAAAGAAATCTGTACCTTATGGTAAAACAAAGAGTTATTTTGTCTTTGAAATGCCAGTCTGTAGTGTGACAGTACACAGTAAGCATTTCTGAAAAGATAAAAGGAGCAAAGAAAAGAAGGCAATCTCTCCAAACTCCACATCTTCATCGCCCTTCCAGCTCACTGAATGAAACTTTTACTACATGGTCTTCCTTTAATCAGTCTCAATTCCTGAGTTATCACTAACTCACTATCCAAGCTTCATTTTAACTTCTTCAAAGACTTTGAAAGACAAGATAGAGACATGTATCTCGAACTTTCCATAGATTAGTTCTTTTCTTCCTTCCTTCCTTCCTTCCTTCCTTCCTTCCTTCCTTCCTTCCTTTCTTTTATTAAGACATAATTGCCATAGAATATTGATTAGTTTATTTCTTGGCCTGTTGTCTACATAAACACAAGTCAAATTTTTTTTGCACGCTACAGAAGGTGGTAAAGCTGTGCTGTGTAAAGGCCTCACTGCCTCACAGGGTCACAGACTAAAGGCTCAAGATGCTCTTTATTTTGTAATATTTGAAACTAATAACTCTCCAACTATGAATCCTGCCTTGTTTGTGATTTAGTTAAGTGCAGTAGTGGTGTGATTGCCCTTTAATTTCTGCCTTTGAATTTTTGATCCAAAATATTTGCAGCAGCATGAAATGGCTGAACATAACATTCTTTTAATATCCTGTAAAGCCTTTCACATTACTTTCTTTTATACTGTCAGCAAAGGTTCACAGGGATGAACTACAAACAGTTTATTTTATCCAGCCTTTAGAAAACAAATAACAGGGAAGCCTCTGGCACTGTTAGTGGGAATGCAAACTGGCACAGCCACTCTGGAGAATAGTATGGAGGTCCCTCAAGAAACTAAAAATAGAACTATCCCATGACCCAGCAATTGCACTGTTAGGTATTTATCCAAAGGATACAAAAATACAGATTCAAACTATTGACAATTTAGCAGCATTATCAACAATAGCCAAACTGTGGAGAGAACCCAAATGTCCATTGATTGACGAATGAATAAAAATGTGGTATTGGGGCTCCTGGGTGGCTCAGTCGGTTAAGCGGCCGACTTCGGCTCAGGTCATGATCTCGCAGTCTGTGAGTTCGAGCCCTGCGTCGGGCTCTGTGCTGACAGCTCAGAGCCTGGAGCCTGTTTCAGATTCTGTATCTCCCTCTCTCTGACCCTCCCCCGTTCATGCTTTGTCTTTCTCTGTCTCAAAAAATAAATAAACGTTAAAAAAAATAAAATAAAATAAAAAATGTGGTATATATACAATGGAATATTACTCAGCCATCAAAAAGAATGAAATCTTGCCATTTGCAGTGATGTGGATGGAGCTAGAATTTATTATGCTAAGCAAAATAAGTCAATCAGAGAAAGACTAATACCATATGATTTAACCATATGATGGAATTTAAGAAACAAAACAGATGAACGTATGGGAAGGGGAGGGAAGAGAAGAGAGGGAAACAAACCATAAGGTATTTAAAAAAAATTTTTTTTTTACATTTTATTTACTTTTGACAGAGAGAGACAGAGCACAAGTGGGGGAGGGGCAGAGAGACACAGAGACACAAAATCTGAAGTAGGCTCCAGGCTCCATGCTCCAAGCTGTCAGCACAGAGCCTGACGGGGGCTCAAACTCACAAACTGTGAGATCATGACCTGAGCCGAAACTGGATGCTCAACGGACTGAGCCACCCAGGCGCCCCTGTAAGGGATTTTTTAATTGATAGAGAGCAAACTATGGGTTGACAGCTGGAGGTAGGTGGGGGATGGGCCAGATGGGTGATGGGTACTAAGGAGGGCACTTGTTGTGATAAGCACTGGGTGTTGTATGTAAGTGATGAATCACTGAATTCTACTTCTGAAATCAATGTTGCACTGTATGTTAACTAACTAAAATTTAAATTTAAAAAAAGGGGGGGGGGAAGAAAACAAATAACAAGTTCCATGATTAGTGAAGACTGCTTTTTAAAGGGAACAGAATCTTCCTTCTGCATTGTTTTTACATATTCATTTTAAAAGAATAAAAGTCAGGTAGGAGTAAACGAACATCTTATCTTGAACACCTTTATTTTCCTAAATGTTTATAAACCAAACATCTGATTTTATAGGAAAAGGTCCTGAGGGAGAATAATAATCACTTAGAAACCTTTCAGTTTCCTAAACCGCCTGATGCCTGTTTTTTTTTTTTTTTTTTTTTTTTTTTTGGCTTTGCTCCTGTGTCATCTCTGGCTCTGACCCACTGATGTCCTCTTTCAATATGACGCCATCAGCTCGCGTACACCTTACCTGGTTTCCACACAGACTGAGGGTAAAGTGATGGAAGTATTTCAGCCCTTTGGAAGTGAAGCTTGGCCCTCCAGCCAGAGAGACGGTTTTTGCCAAAGCCAGGAAGTTGTAGTCCAAAACCCTGGTTGGAGTGCTGATCGAGAAGGTGCAGTCATTGTAGCACAGAGAGTGGATCTGAGGGGAAAGGGTCCGTCAGGCCCGCTGCGTGGGCAGAACTTGGAAGAGACTGTAGTGGAGAGGGGTGGCTATCGTCCCCGGCCTGGTCCAGCCCAGGGGTGAAAGAAGCGGACGTACAGATTGTGTGGACATTAAAACAAGGCAAATGGGCTAGTGGGGGTCATGTGCATCTCACAGTTCAATTATTAGCACATATATGATGTACAAACGCAAATCTACTGTTTTCCAGTAAGGAATTTGGTCAGATTTTTATAGCCTTGTCCCTCAGCCTGGATATAGAACTCTCTCAATACACAAGGTAGCCCTTCTTGCTTTTAAGCAGAAGACAAGAATTGCTAACTGGAAGAAGGGTGTTCAGGATGGCAGAGGAGGAAATACAAGCCTTGCTCCCTCCCCATTTAAAACTCACTGAACCCTGCCTCCTCTCTCCCAGGTTCTCTGCAGGACACTGAGCTTCAAAAGTGGACTTATTTCCCATAACCACCCCCCGCCTTGCTCTGTTTTAGGGTCCCCGTTCAGCAGCAGCCACATGCAACTGCCACTCCCTCCCACAACGGCAGAGGGAGCCCCAGGGGAGGAAGTTAGTGGCAAAAGTCTAGGGTGCCCAAAAGAGGTTGTCTGGGATCTGCAGAATTGTGGCTTTTTACTACACAGCTAAACTGAGCAGCATTCATGGGCTGCATAAACAATGCCTTACAGATGTTTGTGTGTTTGTGTGGTTGTGATCAATAAAATACAAATTCATTTAAAAGCATTGATGAACACATAAGAGCTTTCTGTCACAGAACTTTCTTAGCTTTAGAAAGTACATGGGGGCAACAGCACTGCTTTTCTACTTTAGAAGAAATCTCTAGGATAAAAGAGAGCAATGCCAATTAACTGCATGTCCCAGCAAAGGTGGGTTGCCTTCCCAAAGGACTCAGGGCAAATAAATACCCATGACAATTGTCTGGATTGAAGTAGGCTGAATGTGAACCCGAGCTCCTATTCCTTTCCTTTAAGTCTCTGCAGAGATTCCAAATAACCCTCTGGACCAGACAGTCACAGATCTCCCTAACCCATCTCTTGAAGATGAGACTTGTCCTTGACTGAGGCCTAGACCCTGAAAACCAATGTCTACAGCTAAGAACTTGCCGTCCATGGTCACAGCCTGGGTGGGTATCCTCAAGGACTTAACCTGGGAG
Organism: Neofelis nebulosa; assembly: GCF_028018385.1. NCBI lineage: Eukaryota > Metazoa > Chordata > Mammalia > Carnivora > Felidae > Neofelis > Neofelis nebulosa. Next base: position 128,956,442 of record NC_080783.1, read on the forward strand.
TAAGCTACAGGGAATGCTTGGGTATCAGCCCCTCAAAAATCCCACCCAGGTCCTGGAACCCTCTGAGGTTGTTCATCCAGAGGGCCAAGGTTAGGATGCATGACCCATTGCTGGCACCTTGTTGCTCTTGGTCCCTGGACCACAGGGCATGCAGGCCTGGATGCCATAAGGCTGGTGGGCTTTCAGGATTGTGTTAGGGGGGCAGGAGTGGCAGGTTCCTGAATCCCGATCAATGTAGTAGCCAGCAGGACAAGCGGTGCAGGAGGAGCCCATGTCAGAGGCTTCCAGGGCACAGGGACGGCAGTAGGAGGCCACCCCATCCATGACGTTGGTGACATTGATGGAGTAGATTTTGGCGACGTCATTGGTATACTTCCTGCCCTGGAAACAAGAGGAAAGAGGGCAGAGGCCTGAGACATCAGCAGCAATTGAGTTCTCTGGAAATAGCAAATTACTACTTAACCCTCTTTTACCCTGTAATACTTGAGAAAAGTCTTGGAAGAATCCTTTTTTTTTTTTTTCTCACTTTAGTAGCTCTTTAGCTACATTTTGTGTCACATTAAACCAAGACTAACCCACTCTAAATGTTGTATAAAAATATTAAGTGTCATGGGGGAAATATGCAGTAGATAATGATAAATGAAAAAAAGCAGGTCTTTTCCTTGTGAAAGGGGAAAAAAGTATTAGTACTTAGAGTGTCATCTTCCCTGGAAGTCATTTGGACAAGGCTGGGTGCTTCTCAGGGGCTGGAGTAGGCAGTTCCCTGATGGACTCCTTAAGATCCTTCTAACCCTTGGATTCTGAACCTCACACTCATACTTAAGCTAATGCCAGGGATCATCCTGACTCAGAGGTGTCTCCTGGAAGCCAGGGGTCTGCGGAAGGGGAGGAGCTTACTGTCTCATGAAAAGTAGTCCTCTGGAAGGCCCAGGTGAAGCTCATAGTAGCATTCTCCTCGATGATATAGGTGTAGGATTGTTTGCCCTTGGAACCTTTCCATGTCTCTACGGGAGTGTTGGTCCTAGAATTCACACCCTGAACCCAAGACAGACAAGTGAAGACAGTACAATTGCTGGGTGGCTGGTGAGGGGCAGGGTGCCCATGCTGCTGCCATCCCAGGGCCCATTACAGTTGGTCAGACCCATGTTAAACTGTTAAGTTCCTGATGGACGGTCCAGGCCCTTCCTCTGTGAAGTCACTATAAGCAGGTTGTCAGTTATGTTCATGTGCCAATGGGGCGGGGTGGGGGTGGGGGCAACCCTCCCCATAGTCCCTGGAAGCCCCATAGCAGACAAAGAAAGGGAAACATACCACCATGAAGTAGAGCTCACAGTTCACAGAACAGATGGTCTCAAAGACAAATGTGATCCTGGCCACCTCTTTATTCTCTGTGTCTGCCATCACTGACTGTGGAGGTCTATGGTGCAGAAATTAAAAGTCAGTTCCAGAGGTCAGGCAATGCTTATTGAAGAGCCCAGACAGCAGCAAAGGGTCTGCTGGGGGGACAGGATTAAGTTCTGAGTATGTTGGAAACAGCAATGGATTAAGTCCAATTCTGCCACCTAGCTATGTGACCTTGTCTTAGCCAAATTGTAGTTTTCTCATCTGTAGAATGAAGGTGATAATATCTTTCTTATTTACCTTCCATCATTGTGGTGAGATCCAAAGGCATACCAGATGTACGAGTGCTTAGTAAAATGCTATATAACCTCACTAGCAGAGTGGGGTCCCCAGACCAGCAGCATCACCCTAACCTGAGCTTATTAGATGCACAGAACCTCAGGCCTCTCCCCAGACCCACTGAATCAGAATCTGCACACTAACAGGATTCCTAGGTGATGCATAAGCACATTAAGGTTTGAGAAGCTCCACCATCATAAGATGTAAATTACCTACATTCACTTAGCAGCTCATTCTCTGGGGTGGTGGGAGCTTTTCCTGGGTCAAATGAGCAGATATTTCAATTTATCATCTCTTCAAGCCAAGTTTTCAGTCTGGTCCTTCTTTTGGGAAAGAGATCCATGCCCAAGGGGGCAGGTAAGGGGTGGTGGTGAGTGGGTGATTTGAGGAAGGACTTTACCATAGCAATCAGATTTGAAAATTGATACGTACTTTTAGGAATGTTATCCCCCCAAAAGCCTAAAAATTTTGCTCACCTTGCAAATGGGATATAACTGCTCATCTCTGAGTAGTGTAAATTAAGGGAAAGGAAATCAATACCTTTTGAGCAACCACTGTGGGCTGAGCACTGTGCTAGGGATGGAAAGGAGGGAGTTTGAAGAAGGTAGTGGAGAAGACAGACTGGAAATAGGGAACCTCTTCAGTGGTCCCCCCCTATCCTGAAAGCACATATGGGTACAAGAATTCACTTTGGCTTTGGAAATCCTTTTATGGCTTTTCTTTTGGCTTTGGCCATTTGCTCGTATTCTAAGTACCATCAGTCCAGCTCCCGTCTATACAGTTGTGCCAACCACTGGGCTGGAAGAATCATCTCAACCTGAGTTAGTCCAAAGTCACAGAATGTGACTTGTTTTACAGATGAGGAGTCTGAAGCTTATAGGGGGAGCATGGTGACTTTTCCAAGTTCACAAAGCCAATAATTGGCAAAGTTCAAGTGTCCTGTCTTCCGCCTATTATTCTTTCCACTGTACCACACTGTCTGTAGTATTTTTTTTTTTTTAATGGCAAACAAATTGCTTAATGTCCTAGGTCTTCTTGGGATATGGGGATCAATATGACAATGAGAACAATCCATCTCAGTCTTCTTACCCCAAATAAAGATGAACTGTCTATGGGTATTTCTGGCTCTCCTTTTTAAAAGCGTTTTTGGTTTTTTGATTTGTTTTATTTTGTTTTGTTTTTGGTAACATTTTATCTAGATGCCATGAGGAGGACAAATTTATTTTTAATTATTTATTTTGAGAGAGAGAGTGTGTGTGTGCACATGTGCGGTGGGGGAGGGGCAGAGAGAGAGAGGAAAGAGCACCCCAACCAGGCTCTGCTCTGACAGCACAGAGCCCCATGTGGTGCCTGAACCCACCAACCATGAGATCATGACCTGAGCCGAAACCAAAAGTTGGATGCTTAACCAACTGAGCCATCTAGGCACCCCCAAGGAGGAAGAATTTGAGTAGCATGTGGCCAATAGATGAGAGAAGCCAGATGAGACGGAGCGCGACCAGTAGGTCCGCCAGCATGGGCAGCAACTAAGAAGCCATATTAGCATTCAGATTATCTTTGTCAGACCATTACCATTGCTCTCCTCTATTCTGAACTCATACTTCTGCATGCCAGAAGCCCTCTCCTCTACAACATTCTAAGCTATGTGGGACTTGATTGTGGCCAAGGTGGTGTGGGATTCCCCTGGGTTTTGTATTCCTCACCTGAATCCTGGCACAACCAGAGTGAGAATCATGAAGTCATTGTCTGAAGCTCCAACTGCTGTATAAATGTGATCACCAGCCACCTCCCAGCCTGGAAAAAGAGAGGGGAGAGTTAACACCCCAGTGGTCGCAGATGAAGGGCAAGTGTACACCCAGATGACATGCTGAGAGAACACTGTCCTTTGAGGCATCCAGAACCACTAGCCCAACCAAGTCATGTTATTTATCCTGCTACTTGGGTCAAAGCCTCTGAAACTCTCAGAGCAAGCTCTTTGGAGTGTGCACCTTGCTTCTAGTTCTGGCTTTGTCTCTAAAACTAAGTTTTGGAGGATAAATGTCCGCAAGGAGTGGAACTTTAGAGAGAATGCATGGCATGATTAGCTCATTTCGTTGTAGACATCACTATTATGAAGAAATGTGAAGTGGAGGAGCCCCTGTAGGGTGAGCAGGGAGCCGACAGCTCACAGTAAGTGGGGACGCACTTACCGGTCATGCCCTTGTACTCAAAGTTGATCCCACTGAGAACGGTGGTTTCCATGTTTGAAGGCAACGTGTTCCACCATTTGTATTCGAATCCCACAGCAGGCTCAGTCCCGGCTGGGCAGTGGGTGCAATCTGGGGTAACCACAAGATCCACACCTTCAGCAGGGAGGCCGCGGCCACCCTGACCAGAGCTGCTGTCACACAGATTAAGTGGCGACAAGGGCAGGCAGCTAAAGGAGGGTGATGCTGAGCACCATAGCACGGTTATATCGAGTTGACTCAAAAACATTCTGACAATGTATTTAACAAACTCAGGACGTAAACTCTGACCCTGAATTCCAAAACTCCAGCTGTCCTACTTGCTCACCAAGTTCTTCATTTTGAGACTTAAATGTGTCTCCTAGTCTGATGCATGTAGTTCATATTATTTGTCACATTATTATCAGTAAATGCATTTACATGAATAGGCACACAAATCCTCCCAACTCCTTTCTGCAGCATGGCTTATGGCTCCGATTGTGTCAAGCTGGCCATCCCAGCTTCCCAGACCTTCTGGTTAGCATCCCTGCTGCATGCTAGCAGTCTCTGTGGTGAGGACTGGGTACTTCAAGCCCGAGTCACATTCGCAGTTGGAATAGGGAGGAAGGCAGGCAGTTCTCAAGTATGACTCTGACCTGCAGACAGGTCCCACCCTGCCCTCTCTTCTCCTGAACTTAGTCCACAGAGTGGCCCGGTCCTTACTGCATCCTTGGAAGGACAGAATGCACATTCAGCTGACCACCCATGTGGGTGATGTGGGAACGGGTAGAATGCAGATAAAGAGGTTACCAGAGCCGTTGGAGTAAGAGCCATAAGGGCAGGGCTCGCAGGCGCTGTTGTTGGTTTTGAAAAAGCCTGGGTTGCAGGGTGGGCAGCGGGTCTTCACACCAGAAGCGGGCAGTTTCACGGCCCCCTTGAGATCTTCACCACAGATTTTCGGCTGGGCCCATTTGTACATGAGCTGTGTCTGCAGAAATGGATTAAGAACGCTCAGCCTGTGTGGCATTTGGCACATCTTTAGGAATTTATCTCGAGAATGGGGTGAGGTGGGAGGACTCTGGGCTATAACGAAAGTTCCACCAGGGTGGGGAACTTGTTTTGGTTACCAGTGCCTCCCATGACCCTAGCCCAGAGCCTGGCACATGGTTGTGCTCGACAAATATTTGCTGAATGTTGACTGGATGAAGAGGGAAATACTTAATGAGGACTTGTGTGACAGAAGGAATGGTCATGGGAGGACCAGCTGTCTCCAGAGAAAGCTCTGATTCCAATGTAGAATCTTATCACTACTAAAGTCACGGGAAAAGTAGCTGATGAAAACCCCAAAACATAGAAAGGGGTGTCCCAATTTGTCTTCCAAATATTTTCTTTGCCTTTTCATTTACTCAATAGACATTTTAGAAAGCCTAATACATCTGTGTGCCAGACCTGGTGGCTCAGAGATGAATGAGACATGGCCCCCTGCCCTTAAGGTGCTCACCATCTAGCAAGGGCAACAATCACATAATAACAATCTATGGCTACTGTGTTCTCTGAGACATCAAGGCAGAAGGGACAATGTTGGCCAAAGGGTATAAACTTGTAGTTATAAGACCAAAATAAGTTCTGGGGATCTAAGGGTGCATCAAGGTGGTTACAGTTAGTAGTACTGTATTTCTGTATATACTTGAGAGTCGCCAAGGGAGTAGATCTTAAATGTTCTCACTGCAAAAATAAAAAGGGTAATTAAGTGATATAGTGGAGGTATTAATTAATGCTATGGTGGTCATCATCTTGCAATATACAAATACATCAAATCAACACACTGTACACCTTAAGCTTACACAATGTTATATGTCAATTACATCTCAATAAAGCTAGGGAGGAGGGAAGAGGAATGGTCAGCTATCACATCAGTGGGGAAGGGAAGCACTGTATCTGTCATTCACTAGGGCCATCCCTACTCTTCTGATGGAGGCATCTATACAGAAGAGGGGTTGACCTACAGGAGGCTCCTGGTTCAGCAGCTCCAAGCCTCCTATGTGGTCCTTGGGCTGAGTCAGAGACAAAAAGTACTTCTGTGGATTATGCTGATGTGATAATCTGTGCAGCACTACCATATATGTGAAAAGGTGGATGAATAAGGCATCTTTCCATTCTATTCAGGATAAGAAGTGACAAGTCTTAAAAGGAACCTGTGCTGTCTTTGTTGACAGTGAGTGCTAGAGCTCCTCCTCTCCCTGCTCAGCTCAGCTGTGAAGACATTCTTCCCTTGGAAGAGAAGCTAATGGCCAGAGCCCTCGGCTTGTGCTCTAACCTAGGCGCTCTCAGCCTGTCCCCTTGAGTCTCATGGAGAGAAGGGTCTGGGGAGCAGGAAGACTGACTTGGGCCATCCCTTAGAGCAGCACATGCAGCAGCCCCAGTGAATTGGCCAATCTAGTCCCTGAGAAACCCCCGAGGCACGGCAAAGGTCACCAGGGCAATCATGGGAGTCAGCTCGAGTTACGAGTTACGTCCCTTGATTTAAAAATACAGTTTAGGGGCGCCAGGGTGGCTCAGTCGGTTGGGCGTCCGACTTTGGCTCAGGTCATGATCTCGCGGTCCGTGGGTTCGAGCCCCGTGTTGGGCTCTGTGCTGACAGCTCAGAGCCTGGAGCCTGTTCCAGATTCTGTGTTTCCCTCTCTCTCTGACCCTCCCCCGTTCATGCTCTGTCTCTCCCTGTCTCAAAAATAAATAAATGTTAAAAAAAAATTTTTTTTAAATACAGTTTAGGGGCACCTGGGTGGCACAGTGGGTTACGTGTCCGACTCTTGGTCTCAGCTCAGGTCATGTTCTCATGAGTTGGAGCCCCACGTAGGGCTCTGGGTTGATAGCACAGAGTCTGGGATTCTGTCTCTCCTTCTCTCTGCCCTTCCCCCGCATGTGCTCTCTCTTTCCCTCTCTCAAAATAAATAAACTCTAAAAAATATTTTTAAAAATACAGTTTAGAAGGCAAAGTGAAATCATGAGACTCAGCAGAACCAGTGTGGGCATGAGGCACAAATCACAAGAGCTCTGTAAAGCATTCCTGATGAACCCATGTTCGTGTGCACTCACGCTTCAGGGCTCCTCCCCTGAGCCTTAGCTGGGCTGCTAAGGCAGAGCACTGGTTCTGGCCCTACTGAGCATCCAAAGGCAAAGGCAGGCAGCCAGGCTGGCAGGCAGCAGAGCTCACTACAGATTTAGAGGGCCTTGGCCTGGGCCTGGGAGGGGAGAGACTGGGGCAGAAGGAAGCAAAGAGCCACATTCAGTCATATGTTATGCCAAGCGGGGAGAAGAGGAGCAGTATTAAGTGTCCTCATTTAATTAGTGAGTCAACTGATGCCAATAAAATGAAAATAATTTTTTCAAGGTCATACAGAACCCCAAACACTGCAGAACTGAATGTAAGGTACAACTGATGACATGTGCAGCCATTCTCCCTTGGCTGTTGGGCAAGGGAATGATGCTCCAAACATGAAGAAAGGGGTGGGGGAGGGTGGAGAGTAGGAGATGATTATGAAAAACAGCCACTGCTAAGGACCAGACTTTATCCCGTGCTTATTTGGCAAAAGGAGAATCTATCCAGCCATCCAGCCGGCAAACACCTATGCACCCTAAGAGCCAAGCACATGCTTAATGCTGAATGCAGATTTCCCAACTTCTCATTCTCTCTGTCTGAGAGGCTGTGGTTTAGGGATACAGATACAGACAACTCATCTAGAACGTCTAATCTAAGACAAATCGTCTTAGGACCTCCACACCTGCTGTGCCCTCTGCCTGGAAAGCGCTGGGGCCCCCACTCATCTCACTCAGGTCTCTGTTCAAATGTCACCTCCTCAAATGTCATCCCAACCCTCTCTAAAATAGTATCTCCACCCTCTGTCATTCTCTGTCTCCTAATCTTTTATTTTTTTCCCTCCACTTACTGATATAGTCTAATTTGTTGTTCATCTGTTGTCTCTCTCTCTCTCTCTCTCTCTCTCTCTCTCTCCACTTGTGCCCCAGCAAGAATTAAGTTCCATAAGAGTAGATGTTCCCTCTGTTTGGTTGACTGTTGTATACAGAGTGCTTAGTACCATGACTGACTGTTGAAATGAACATGTGACCAGTGAAAGGCCTTCCTGGACCCCCAAGTCCTGGTCACTCCTCTCCCGGTTTCTCCCAGGGCCCTGCGCATCTTTCTTCTTGCTTTGGTCAGGCCCTGTTCTCCTCCCTCACCCTCTTTCTTAGGACTGCGAGCTCCCCGAGGGCAGGCACTTCTGTCACCGCAGAGTCCCCAACTTGAGTACCAAGCCTGGCACTGCATTAATACTCAAAACACGCCTGCTGACTCAGTGGCGATGCAGACTACAAAGGAAAGTCTTTCTGAGGCAGAAAGCCTGGGGGAAAGAGGGAACCAGCAAAGACCGAACAGTCAGGCCATTCTCCAGTGAGCCAGGAAGTAGGAATCAATTCCCTTTGCCAGCCCACAAAAGCAGCACCAAGGGGACAAGTCTGATGAGTTCCATGAGGAAATAAGTGTGCATGGACAGGCAGTCATTGCCCAGAGGGGCTAATAAGCAAATGGAAGAAACCAAGCAAAAGAAAATGAAATGGCTTTTTGCAACAGAGCACATGTAACTAAGGAGCGGAACAAATGGGGCAAAAACGAGTCTCTGACCTGAAAATGAATGAGGCCGTCTTGTTTTGCTTCCCCCCTTGGCCCCAGGGTCACTGCGGAGGTCTGTGGGGTTTTCTCTGGTGCCAGCTTCGCTGACCTCTGGAACTCCAAATGTGGTAAAGCCCAAGGAGCAGGCAAAGGAACTATCTGGGACAAAGGGGCTCCAAGATCATGCTACCCACCTCTCCGTTGGCATCACAGGCTGTGTGAGTGTAGAAGTAGTCTTTGTCTGTGCAGGCTGGGCGTACTTTGCAGGAGGAAGATCCTTTTTCTAAGTTGCAAAAGTAAGGACAAATAGTTGAAGTTATATAAGAAAGCAGAGCTCTTGCCCACTTGCTCATGACCTGTGACCTCTAAGACCCAGGGGTATAGCACAACACAGGTACTGACGGGGGGGTAGAACACCCTGCATACCCACCCTTCCCTTTGTTTCACTTCCGGTCCCTAAAGCCCTGCTCAGATACCCCCTTTGCACTTCTCCCTAGTGCTATCAGAAGCCACTGGGCCCGCACAGTGGGGAGGGGCAGAGAGAAGAGGACCGGCCAGGGGACCAGTGAGGAGGGCGACTAGCTGGAAAGAGCATCTTACAGGTTAACCGCCACTAATGTAAGTTCCTGAAACCCGCATCCTGTTTTCCCTTTTCCATGCAACCATCCTACACAAATGAGCTGATAATTTCCTCTGACTCCACTTAAGACATGGAGCTCTTGGGGTGCCTGGGTGGTTCAGTCAGTTAAGTATCTGACTTCAGCTCAGGTCATCATCTCACGGTTCCTGAGTTCAAGACCCACGTCGGGCTCTGTGCTGACAGTTCAGAGCCTGGAGCCTTCCTCAGATTCTGTCTCTGTCTCATTCTCTGCCCCTGCCCTGCTCGCGCTCACTCTCTCTCTTTCTCAGATATAAATAAACATTAAAAAAAAAAAAGATATAGAGCTCTTTCCACTTTCCCTACCCCCAAACATCCTGGTGCCATCTCTAACCCTGACCTGTTCCTAATAAAAACCGTCTTAACTATCATTTTATTTATTCTACTCTCTGTATGTCAGTTTGCTTTAACCCTATGAGTGCCTCGATAGCAAGAACTATTTCGGTGTATCCCTCTTTGAAACAATGAATTTCACCTTTTCTGAATTACAAACACGTTGAGAATTTGTAAAAAGACCTGTTTCTTCTATCCAGAAAAATATACATAACTTTTGAAAATAAATTTTTAAAAATTTCCAGGGACTTTACTTCCCCAAAATAAAAGTCATGGCTTTATAGAGTGCCAGTACAATACTACCACTACACTTGTCTCCATCATTTCCACAGTGACTATTGTTGTCACCTGCAGGTAAACATTTAATACAAGCGAGACCTCCTCACTCTATATATTATCTGACAGGCTGTGTGATAGAGTGGACTGAGATTTTAAGTTAGACAGAATTGGGTTTGGATCCTGCTTTATTTCTTTAAAAAAAATTTTTTTAAATGTTTATTTATTTTTGAGAGAGAGAGAAAGAGAGAGACATGGCATGAGTGGGGGAGGGGCAAAGAGAGCCGGAGACACAGATCCGAAGCAGGCTCCAGTCTCTGAGCAGTCATCACAGAGCCTGATGCGGGGCTCGAACCCACAAACCCTGAGATCATGACCTGAGCTGAAGTCAGACGCGTAACCTACTGAGCCACCCAGGCACCCCAGATCCTGCTTCATTTACCAGCTGTGTCACTTCAGGCAAGTTACTGAACCTGAGGCTTAGTGCTCTCATCTGTAGAGCAGGAATAATGATATCCACCTCACTGGAGCCAGCACATCCCTGGCACATCGTAAGTAGGGACTCACTAAATGCTAGTAACTATTATTACCTGGGTTTGTGCGAATGATTTCTATCTGGTAACTGTCATGGGATTTTAAATAAGGATTGAGGAATTTCTTTCTCTCTTTCCCAGCGAAGGCTTATTTCCCAACTGATCCCTTCTTCTTTCCAAGGCACCAAATGAGTTCCTAGATCAGAGAATCTCCTAGTTACAGCTTCCTTGGCCTGCCCTGGGGAGCTTCCTCAACCACGCATTCTCACACCTCTTCTGTCCCCGTCTTATTAGTCTGGGCAAGAGGGAAATACTGCCTGAGAGACAGCTGGAGTCTTCTCAGCTCATTGACTTGGCTAACAAGCAGAAGGCCTCATTCAGCACAGAGAGATCCAGGGACTCCTGTTTTTGACAAACTGGGCCAGGAGAAATTTGGGGGGAGATGCTGAAAACACACCAATTCCCAGGACCTTGCATATTGGGTCTAGCAAATTGCAAGCTGCATGGAAGAAAGTACATTCTGCACAAGGACCTTTCTCTGTCAAATATTTGCTCAACCTGATGCCCTAGCTCCAGGTTTCAGCAAAAAGGGTCCAGCTGTTTACACACTGACAACTGCTAAGGTAGTTTTAAGAAATGATTAACCCAAATGCTGAGACGGACCTTACTTCCCTAGCTCAGGTTTCATCAAAGTGTTTAAGTTGGGTACTAGTCAAGTTTGAAAGATCAGCCTAGATGGTTGGTGAGGGAGTGAAAAGTGATTCCTATAGCATTGGCCCCAGGGCAAAACTGTAAGAAGATAAAGTTTATCATGGGGACTCCAGTGTCTCTCTTTGAGCCTCCCACCTCCTTCCAGGACCTTCTCCCCGCCTCTAAGAGTACAAGGTCTTGTCATCCTGATCCACTGCATCACAGGAAAACATTTCCCCTGAAGGTTCAAGCATCTAATGAATGCTTGGCCCAGGTCAGACCCCACTTCAGACTCTGGGCAAATCCCTCGAATTCTCTGTGCTGCCCTTGGTTCATTTACAAACAGGGAGATCAGTCCTGCACTCTGCTGTGAGTAATACATGAGAAAATGTTTGGTAAATTGTAAAGTACCATCCAAGTGACGTCTTACTGTTGTTACCTATGCTAAAAGTACTTTCATATTAAGCGAAGACAGCTGGGACTAGCCTTGACGGAAATGAACACAGTTGACCCTTGAACAACACAGGTTTGAACCAGGCGGGTCCACTTATATGCAGACTGGGTTTATATATATATATATATATATATATATATATATATATATATATTCAGTATATATACTGAATATATTCAGTATATTCAGTATATATACTGTAAACGTGTTTGCTCTTCCTTGTGGTTTTCTTTTTTTTCTTTTTTTATTAGTATTTTATTTATTTTTTAATTTACATCCAAGTTAGTTAGCATATGGTACAACAATGATTTCAGGAGTAGATTTCCTTGTGGTTTTCTTAATAACATTTTTCCTCCAGCTTCTTTTATTGTAAGAATACAGTATATAATACACAAAACATACAAAATATGTGTTGATCAATTGTTTTTGCTAGCAGTAAGGCTTCCAGTCATTAGTAGTTAAGTTTCTGGAGACTCAAAAGTTACATGTGGATTTCTGATTACCTGGGGGGTGGGTACCCCTTGTCCCCATGTTGTTCAAGGGTCAGCTATGATAAAATACGTGCTTACTACATACCGGGCACTGTTCCAAATCCTTTATCTGTAGTAATCAAATGATCCACACAATAACACTATGAGGTAGATAGGATTATTGCCACTCCCATTTTATACATGAGGAAACTCAGGCACAGACAGGGGACTTGCCCCAGGTGACAGAGCTAGTAAGTGGTGGAGCAGGGATTTGAACCTTAGTAATTTAGTTCTGGAGTCCATGCTCTTAAACCCAAAGCTGTTCTACTAGGAAGTAAGTCCCTAATATTCAATGTAACACAAAGGAATTCATCTTAATGATCAAATTTTAGTTATCAATAAGAAAGATGCGTTTAGTCAAGTCTTTGTCCTTAACAGATACAGTCCCATCAGCTCCTAGTCTAGGTCCTGGATACCGGCAATGATGCCTGTTGCAAAATCTCTGGACTGTGGCGTCCACCTCCAGTTGTTCCATTCCTCATCCATTTTCCAAATGGCAGCTAGAGTGGTCCTTCAAAATCACAAGCCAGATCATGTTACTCCCCAGCTAAAATTCTTTAATGCCCCCCCACCCCATCCCTGCTGATAGGATCAAATCTCAAATGCTTAGCGATGGCACAGAAGGGCTGGTGGATGGCCTGTTGCCTGCCCACCTCTTGGCCTTGGATGCTAGGTCTCTCCAAGTCAGTTCCTGCCATGCCAAGTTTCTTCAAGATCCCTGAGCCTTCTGGCTTTGGCTACACTTCTAGACCATCCGTCAAATCACCAACTCATCTTTCAAGACCACAGCCACTGAACCCTTTCCTGTCTCCACAGTAAAGGACTGACCAGTTCTCTTCTTTGCCTCTACTGTGTGCTACACTCAGAGCTCCTATCCCAGCAGCTACTGCACCATGGGGTTACTAAATTCAGGTGTTCCTATAACGGCGTTCCTACTTTCCGACATAAGGTAGAGGGTAGGCACCAGCTCCAACTCTAGCACCAAGCCCAAGCCCTGGCACCTGGCCGGCACTCAGGACTTAGTTGTAAATGGATGACTAAATGTTCACAGGGTCTTCTGACCTCCCTTTACGCACAGTCCATCATAGGCTCTGATCTCTCCCCCACCCCCACCCCCGCCTCTCTCTCTCTCTCTCTCTCTCTCTCTCTCTCTCTCTCTCTCTCTCTGCATTTCCCCAGCCTCCCACTGACCCTGTATTCTGGAAGAGTCAAGTCATTGTAAAAACTCACTTTCTAGTCAAAGAGGTGGATTGAGAACCTGGTGTCAAAAGTTCAAAAACTCAGACTCCCCACTGAACACTTTTGTAACAGTTGTCTGGATGACAATCAGTTTACATACAGAGTTGATCAAAACATTCCCAGGCGGTTTCTCTAGAGCCACCTTGCCATTCAAACTCTTGTACAGCTGCTGGGCTGGAAAGGCAGCTGGAGACTAAGACCAACAAAGGCTACCATTGATAGAGCAGGGAAGGAGAATGAGAAATGCAAGTGGAAAAACAGGAATTTAGGCTTATGGATTAAAAACATCCCTCAAGATCTCAACATTCCTGTTCTTGCTGAAAACTATACTCATTTGGCAAGATCTGTGTAGATAAACAGGACTGTTGTTTTAGGAATAGTGTAAAAACCAAGCAGTTCACATGGTCAGTGGCTCGTCTTGGCCAAGCAAACACATAGTGTAACACCTGCTGAAGGGTGTGTCTGTGGACAGGTTTGAGTGTCTGCTTGAGAGAAAGCCTTGAGCTGGGTGTGTATGTGAGTCTGGGTAAGAAAAGGAAACTGGAATAATTATGAGTGTTTGTAGGGAAAGCGAAGGGACTCCTTCTCCCTCCCGGCTTATTTGTTTAGAACCTGTCTTAGAGATTGGCCGCTGTGCTAATGCCTGGGGTGCCTGAGCAGAGGGTCCTCTGGGGAGACTGCCCACCTTACACCATAGCCCTGCTACCCTGGGACTCCCTCAAATGACCAGTTCTGTTTCTCAAGTTGTGATGCTTTAGGAAGCTACTCAGAGACTAGCAACAGCCTGCTACACCTGTCCCCTTATTTTCCCTCAGAACACTCGTTTTTAAACTATGTTCCAAGGAACCCTGGATTTCCTGAAAAGGCCTCCCTTGAATTCAATGGATGCTCAGGCTGCTAAAAGTAGTAAAAAGATTGTAACTTCCATCTTTAGCCCTTGCTATCAAAATGTTTTGCTCATCAACACAGCCTCATGGCTCTTCTAAATTAACTTTGATAATAATTGTTATGAATTAAAATATATAAACATATACCTTTTACTTACAGTATCTATTATTTATAACTATAATCTTTTTTTAATGTTTATTTATTTTGAGAGAGACAGCATGAGTGCAGGGGAGGGGCAGAGAGAAGGAGAAAGAGAGAGAATCCCAAACAGGCTCCGCACTGTCAGCGCAGAGCCCGACGCGGGGCTCGAACCTGTGAACCAGGAGACCATGACTTGAGCCGAAGTCAAGAGTCAGACGCTCAAATGACTGAGCCACTCAAGCACCCCAACTGTAATCTTATATAAGGTTTTGTGTCTACAAATTTCACTGCTTAGGAAAAAAATAAAAAGATTGCAACCCCTTTCTCCAACTTTCCTAATCCCTGTAACCCTGAACTGCTTTTTCTTTTTGCCACAGCCCCCTGCACGTTTTACTGTCTAATGTACTATAATTTATTATATATTTATTATCATTACTGTTTATTGTCTGCCTCCCCCGCCCCCCCCCCCACCAGAATGTAAATTCCATGAAAACAGGGAGCTTTGTCGATTTTGTTCACTGGTGTATTCCAAGCACCTAGGGCCTGGCACATAGTAGGGGCTCAATAATTACTTGTTGGACGATTTCATTTTTGTTTCCAGAGTGATCAGTGGAGTGTGGATCAGCAAGGCTCTTCCAGTGTCCAGGAAACCAGGGTTTAAGAAGCATCGTCTTCAGCATGGTCAGAAGGATGCTCTCCTTCCTGTTTTCTCCCCATGTTTGTTGGTTATCACCCCCTCCCCACCTCCACCAAACTCTACCCACCCTCAGAAACATCACCTGAGTATTTGTCAGGGTCACACTGGTGGCAGGAAGTCTCTCCCTTATTTGAGTAAGAGTTGGCTGGGCAAAGTTCACAGAAAGAGGAGCCCTGCTTGTCTGCATATGTGCCAGGTTTGCAGGGGAAGCATTCTGAAGTGTAGGCCACCCCTAGGGAGGACGAACAACATAGAAAAGCAACGGTTGAGCCTAGAGACTGAGGCCTGGGGACCGGCCCTCACCAGCCCCCCCCACAGAGTTAGGAAATCAGCAGCAGATGCCGGACCCAACTCCCCCTTGGTACCTGTTATGGCGATGTTTCTCACCAGCACAGGCTTGGAAACTTTGGACCACACTGAGAAGGCTGTGGTTCTCCAATAGAGGACATTATTGCCTCGGTTTAGCTCGACCTAGAAACCGCAAACAGGAAGTTCATTTAGCTGCAGAGATGGATATCCCTAATCCATCGGATTAGCCTCTTGTGGGGATCCTTCCCCTTACTGTCTGCGTGGAGGCACCTCTTCTGATCCCTTCCCTCAACTTCCTCAGCTCTGCCCTTCCTCCCAGATCAGTTTAGCTCCTCTCTGCCTTGAAGTCTCCTCTTACAACCCTCATGGCCTCTCCCTCACCCACATATACTACGAGCATCTCCAAGGTAAGACCCATGGAGGAGCCTGAAGGTGCTGACAGGAGGGTGAGTGGACTTCCCTCACTCTTCTCTGATTCTGTGTATCCCCAGAAGACCTGGCCCTTAACCCTGCGAAGCTGCTGGTCCTTGGGGTCGAGCCATGGGAGCAAGTCGGCCCACACCCATATTCTGTCAACTCAAGAGGACAGAAACTATGGCATCCTCATCATGTCAAACCCCTGCCTTCTAGGGACAGAGGGGTGGGAAGCCCAGACCAGGAGGAAACTGTCCTTGGAAGAAAAGCCCTTGATCCCTTTTCTGGTAGCCCCAGGAAAGGCTCCAAGAAGGCTGGTATGATACTTACACTGTGGAATTCCCACCCTTTCTCTGTGGTTTTCATCCACCTGGAGTCATCCACGTTGGGCTGGCACTGGTCATTCTGAACCTGAGGTGGCAAGAGTTTGGGGACAGAGTCAAAGCTTTCCAAGAAAATGGGTTCTTCACCCCCCCCCCCCCCCATGCTGCAACAGCCTTCCAGAGGGCTCTTCTTATGGGGGAAGAGTTTCCAGTTTCTTTTGGGGACTGAGCTCAAAACACGAGTCCTGAAGCAGGGCAAGAGCTAGTTATACACACAAAACGTCAAAGCAGGGGTGCCTGGGTGGCTCAGTTGGTTAAGCATCTGACTTTGGCTCAGGTCATGGTCTCATGGTTCGTGGTTCAAGCCCCGCATCGGGCTCTGTGCTGACAGCTCAGAGCCTGGAGCCTGCTTCCGATTCTGTGTCTCCCTTTCTCTCTGCCCCTCCCCTGCTCACGCTCTGTCTCTCTCAAAAGTAAATAAACATTAAAAAAAATTATTTTAAAGGCAATGCATCAACACCGAAAAAATAACTCATAACTCAGAAGCCTTTACATGCTGTTTTCATGTCTGAGCAGGCAGAATGCCTAGGGTCTCCTGCCCCTGCAGAGCCCCCGAACTTCTGTCTTTCTCCCCACATCTTGAAGTCTCAGCCCATTTGTCCATAGTTCTCTCCAGAGGGAAGACAACTGTGGAAAATCCCCAACCGGAAATGTGCTTGTGATCCTGTAAATGAATCTGAGCCTTGGAGAGACTTTACCTCCCAGCCTCCCCCATGGCCAGGGGCTTACAAAAAACTCGAAGATGATGCTGGAGTCTGGGTAGTAGTACTCGAAGTTGACGGAACCAGACTGCTTCAGGTTGACAGCATACATCAGCGTGGCTGTGCATTCGTCCGTGTTGGAGGAGATGTAGTCACCCAGGGGAACCCACTTGGACCTGTGAGGGAACGAGAGCCAAGTTCACTGGCAGGCGCACGGCCCATCATGCTTTGTGGGAAGTGCAGGTCTCATGTCCTGCTGGGTCTCTGTGGAATTCCAGACTTGTGACTCGCAAATGGGAATTTCATCACGAACATTCTCAGTAAAGAATGACCTCTGGATCAAGGAGGCTGGAGATACAGCCGACATGAGGAAGACAGGTAGGTGTACCCCCACCTGTCTTCCTCCCAGGTACTGAACTACACGTTTTATATTCATGATTTCCTTTCATTCCCATTTAATGGATGGTAAAACTGAGGCTCAGTGAGTACCCTCCCCGGTATCACTCAGCCAGCAAGTGGCAGGGCTGAGATTCAAAACCAAGTCTGCCTAATTCCGAAGCTGTCAACGAAATTTAGCAGACACTGCTGTTTTTCAGAAACCGAGAGTCCATCCAATCTATCCCACCTGTTTTTCTGGAAATGCCCACTTTTAGATGCTGCATGTAACTGGCAACTGGGAAGAGGAAAGGCCAGAGAACCTTCTAGACTCTAGCCCTGCAGCATTTCTTTCACTTTCTCTGCCAAACTTTCCCTCCCCCTGGGTATTCCCACATGCTGTTCACTCTTCCTGGAACAAACTACCTCCTCTCCCCCTCGATTTACTTCCTCCTCATGTCTTAAAATAACGTCACCTCATCTGAGAAGTCCCCCTTGACTCTACTGGCCTCTGCTATGTGTACCCTGAGCTCTCACAGATTCTCTTCTCGTAGCCATAACTCTCCTCTACTTCACTTACACATACTATGAGAGACTGAAGACCCCCACCCTGCTTAAGAAATACAATATAGCAGAAGCCTTGGTGTACACCCAGCTAATCTCAAGCCCTTGACTACCACCTGCTCCTTTCAGCCAAGTAACAACTTTCCAGAATATGGTGCTTACCATCTGCACATGGTTCCTTATCCTTTAATAATTATGCAGGTATTTCTAAACAATATGCCCTACGATCATGGTTTTGCACGTTTTCAGACCTCGTGTAAATGGCATCATATTTATGTGTGCTGAAACTTACTTTTTTTGTTCGTTTCAGTATGATGATTGTGGGATTCATCCCTATTCACACAGAGCTATTTTTTCATTTCTGCTACTCTATAATATTGCCTTGCATGGTTCTACCACAGTTATTTACCCATTACTCATTGGTGGACTTTTAGGTTGTTTCCAGTGTTTTGCTCTTGTACCCACTCCGTTAGAAACACTCTTGTTCTGCTCCTCGTACGCGTGTCTGAGGGAGGTGGTTGGGAGAACAACCGCTGGGTTAGAGGGCATGTGAACCTCCAGCTCTCCCAGCTCCTGCCATACCGTCTCCAAAGTAGTTGCTACCAACTTGCGCCCGCCAGCACGTGAGAGAGTTCCTGTTCCTCTACGTCCTCCCCAAATTTGGAATGGTCAGACTGTAAAGTTGTTGCCAATGTGATGTAGTAAGAGACAGTGTCTCATTGGGCTTTACATCTTATTTCTTTGATTATTAGTGAGGCTGAGCATCTTTTCTTTATTTGCAATTCGGCTTCTTCTGATTAGATAGATAGATAGATAGATAGATTTTTTTTTTTTTTTTTTTTAGAGAGAGAGCATGAGCAGGGGAGAGAGGCAGAGAAGGAGAGAGAGAAAGAGAGAGGGAGAATCTTAAGCAGGCTCCAGGCTCAGCACAGAGCCCGACAAGGGGCTCAATCCCATGCCCCTGGGATCATAACCTGAGCCAAAATCAGATGCTCAACCAACCGAGTCACCCAGGTGCCCCCTCTTCTGATCATATTCTAATTCTTCTTTAATTCTTCTTTAATTGTCTGTCTTCCTGGCTGGCTTACAGATGCTGTAAGGGCAGAGACCAGACTTATCTTGCTCACTAATGTAGCCCCAGGACCAAGCCCTGTGCCTGGCACATAGGAGGGCCTCAGAATTATATAGATTAATGTAGAAAATGGTGACCAAAGATAATCCCACTCTTTCATTGTTTTGCCTGAGACCAGCCCAGGCAAGTATTAACAGTGGTCTGTTAAGGGGATCTATGTTTGTTAGAATAATAGCATGTATTTCAAGTTCCTTATTTATTTTTTTTAATGTTTATTTATTTTTGAGAGAAAGAGAGAGAGAGAGAGAGAGCAGGGGAGGGGCAAAGAGAGAGGGAGACACAGAATCCAAAGCAGGCTCCAGGCTCTAAGCTGTCAGCAAAGAGCCCCATGCAGGGTTTGAACTCAAGAACTACAAGATCATGACCTGAGCTGAAGTCAGACACTCAACTGACTGAGCCAGCCAGACGCCCCTCAAGTTCTTTAATAGTGTTATTCTCAGGGCACCTGGGTGGCTCAGTTGGTTAAGCGACCAGCTCTTGATTTCTGCTTAGGTTATGATCTCACGGTTCGTAAGATCAAGCCCCGCATTGGGCTCTGCCCTAACAGCCTGCTTGGGATTCTGTCTCTCCCTCTCTCTCTGAACTCCCCCACTCTCTCTCTCTCTCAAAATAAATAAGTAAACATTAAAAAAAATAGTGTTATTCTCAAATACCTACGCTGAGCTCATCCCAGACACCACAACTAATCGAATGGTATTGATTTCTCCTGCTAAAAGAGACAACGCTTAATGCTGATGTGCTCCATGGCATCTTCCATAAATAACTCCTAGAGTGAGATGAATAATTAAAAGGATGCCATAAGTGGGCTACATTTGCAAAAGGCATCACAATTCTGGGTTTTGTCAGAGTTGTCTCTGGTGAAGATCATTTCACATTCAATAATAACAACATGTGTTGATTGATTTCTAGTGGCAGGGATTGCTCTGAATTCTTCACATGGATCATCTCATTTAATCCTTACCACAACCTACAAGAATACTATTTTTAACACTGTTTTTGTTTGTTTGTTTTGTTTTTTTAGGATGAGGAAATCGAGGCATGGAAGTGATTAGGAAACTTAACTAATCACACAATTGATCACATAGTAATAAGTCTGCTAAGTGCCATAAGGAGAAATACAAGATGGTGCAAGAGTGTGTATGTGACGGGAATCTGTGGGGTCAGGGCCGGCATCTCCGAGGAAGTGACCTTCAGGCAGAGACCTGAGTGTGAAGCAGCAGTGAGCCAGAAGAGCTGGAGAAGAGCATGTCCAAAGACCCAGGAGGGAAGGAGTATGGTGGCCACGTGGCTGGAACACAGTAAGCCAGAGGGAAGGCATTTGGGTGAAGCTGGAGAAATGGGCAGAAGGCAGAGGCCAGACCAGGCAGGCCACGCAGGCTGCGACAAGGTATTGGATTTTATTCCAGGAGCAACAGGAATCCACAGAATCTGGAGTTTCGAGTGGGGAAGTACGGTGGTTGGACTTGTGTTTTTTCGGTCTGGCTGCTGGCAGCCAGTGGCATGCAGAGGCTGGAGCAGAGGCTGAGACGAGTTGGGGGCGCCGGAGGCAGAACAGCGGGGAGGCTGGCTCTGGTCAGGTTGGAGACAGTGGACATGGGTTCGGGTAACATCTCGGTACTAGCTCAATTATTGCCTTTCTGAGGGCGGTGAGGAAATCACACAGCCTCTCTAGATGGCCATTTCGTCTCCATTTCTACAGAGGAAAAACATTCTTTCTCCCCTCCCAGGGATGTCTTGGATGCCTTAAGATGCAGGCCCTGAAGCAGTGTGTGCTATGGAAACACAAGTTGTTATTAACTGGCCCACATCCTGTCTTGCTGAGAGGTAATGATTTCTGGACTCTCAGTGACGTCCCCAGAGAGAGAAACCCTTTCTTCAAGCGGGTAAGAATTGATTGGGTGACCGGGCCTGCACCTTGTTGCAGGGGTGGGGAGGTGGAGTCAATTACATTCTCTATTAGGATGTAAATGGCTCTCCTTTCAGCTTTAATCCTCCCTGGCTTTATCTCTGTTGCCAACGTTGTCATGCCAATGATTTTGACACATAATGTTAAACTCTAAAGTGACATTAAAATCGGACTATAAAATACCTGTTGCCTGGCTCCGCTAATGGGCCTTCTTTTTAAGTGTAGGAACGGGACACATTGGTCCCAGTTTTAGAGACCCAAGTGTAAACAATCATTAACTCCTTTTATCCTTTTGATTACTTGGGGGTAAGAGAAACTTTCATGTACTTTCCTCGCATCTTATCTGTCAAAGAGCATCTGTGCACCCCTCTGCTTCTCCTCCCTAGGACCCGACATTGCCTAGCATACACTAAATGTTATCTGAGGGTGGCTTCATGGGGCAGTAGAGAGCTTGGGACTGGGTTTGAATTCCAATGTCACCAGTTCTAAGCTGGGTAACAAAGGACAAGTCACTTAACCTTGCTAAGCCTCCAATTCCTCATTTGTGTAAAGGAAATAATGATAACCAATTTCAGAAGGTTCTTGAGAGAATTATAGAAAGTAATATATGTAAAGCATCTAGAATAGTGCCTGACACATAGAAGGCACATCATTTAATTCCTGTCCCTGGAATTAAATATCAAAAGATATGATAAGGATCACTCACCAGTTACTCAAGCACCTGGGGCTGAGCTTTTCAAGTACTGAAAAGATCTCCTTCTGAGCTAGAAAATTTTTTCTGGTCACCAGGGTCTCAAGAGGTTTGGAAGATCCCACCCACCACTGACCAAAGATCTGGCCCTAGTCTATCTCCCTCAAACCTATAAACTCAGGTTGGACTGACCAGTTTTAGAAGTTAACACCAAAGCCAGGAAGATACCTAGCACTTTACACATTGGGTTGCAATCAAGTTGAGGCAGCTTATTGCTGATCCAAAATCCCATGGCAGAAATCCAGTTAGGTTCTATTTTAAGTGGACGGGGCCATTTAACCCTTATCCACCATATCCACCCCTCTCTATTTCCCCCTGTTCTTTACCCCTCACCAACGCCTGTCAGTCACTATAAGCTTGGATCAGTAAGAGTGGGCTGAGGTGGGTGTTATGTCCAACAGTCCTGTGGGAAGCTGCTCCAACCTAACCCTTGGCTGCTTGGCTCCCTGGTTTCCATCCTCCCCAGCCCAGCACAGGGGAAGGGACTATAGGGGGCACTCACGCAGTGCAGTTCTCAGTGGACTCGGTGGTGGTGTCCTCGATCTCCATGTTGGTTGAGAGGCTGGCAAAGCCATGGGGCAGCTCATCCCACTCGTCAAACCGGATTCCCGTGCCAAGGGAGTAGCGGCCCTCAGCGCATGGCTTACAGGACTGGTCCTTCATGTCCAGAAACTCCCCGGCTTTGCAAGAAAAGGCTGGAATGCAGAGAAGGGACAAGGGCAGGATGGTGAGGCCACTGCCACCAGGAGGAGTAGGCAGCCTGTGGGCACCCTAAAATGAGGAGCAGAGGATCAAGATCCAGAAGTTGACCCACTAAGATTTAAAACATCTTGTATGATTCCCATTATATGGAAAGTCCAAAATAGGAAAATCCACAGAGACAGAAAGCAGATCTATGGTGCCAGGGGCTTGGGGGGAGGGGACGTGGGTAGAGATTGTTCACGGATATGATGTTTCTTTTGGGGGTGATGAAAATATTGTGAAGTTAGATAGTGGTTGTACAACTGTGAATATTCTAAAAACTAGACTTTACACTTTAAGGGGGGTGGATTTTATGATATACAAATTATATCTCAATAAAGCTGTTATTTTAAAAAATAAAATTGGGGGCGCCTGGGTGGCTCAGTCGGTTGAGCGGCCGACTTCGGCTCAGGTCATGATCTCGCGGTCCGTGAGTTCGAGCCCCGCGTTGGGCTCTGTGCTGACAGCACAGACCCTGGAGCCTGCTTCAGATTCTGTGTCTCCCTCTCTCTCTGACCCTCCCCTGTTCATGCTGTCTCTCTCTGTCTCAAAAATAAATAAACGTTAAAAAAAAATTTTTTTAATAAAAAATTAAAAAATAAAATTTAGGGCTGTGGGAGCTCTGCTTTAGTGAACTTGTCCCTGACGGTTTCGTTTCCTGAGGGACAGCCTTGGCTATTCTGAGAGCTCTCCAGTAGAACATACCATGGTCTTCTGAACGGTGCCCAGCCCTTCAGCCATGAATTTCCCCGAGTCTCTGGTCTCTGTCTCCTTTCTGGCTCCACTGCCACCATGCTGGTTGGGATTCTCCTGGCTGTTAGCTCAATGATTACAGAGTCCTCCTAACTAGTTCCCTGTTTCCTGCTTTTGCTCATTCTGTGGTCAGAGGTATCTTTCTAAAACACGGGTAGGTACTATTATTCCTGTTATTTAAGAGATCATCAGGCACTCCCCTTGGGTTATAGAATCTAAGCTCTCAGCCAGGCATTCAAAATCTTCTGCAATTTTTTCCTCAACCTAACTTTCCAGCTTGATCTCCCACTACAGGCTTTGCTCCACTACAGCCCCATCTGTCACCGTCACCTTCCATGCGTTGCCTCCACCCCAGACCACATGTTCTTCCCTGAATGTGTCTGGTGTTCTTCCACCTGCAAACCTCTGCCCAAGTAGTTCCCCGAGCTGTTCCTGAGCCCTAGGCACCCGTATCTCCTGTCCTTTGTCATCTCATATGAATACATCATATTGATGTGTGCCTCCTGCTAGGCTCTGAGCTCCTCTGGGGACAGTGACTCAGTAACTGGCACAGACATAGTAGGGGCTCCGTATAGTTTTGCTGAAAAAATGAATGGAGGAATGAATGTCTGCTTCTTCCACCAGACGTTAAGCTTTTAGAGGCAGAGACTGTGCCTTATATATCTCTGTGGTTCACAGTGCATGCACATAAGAAGAGCTCGGTTAAGCTGGTGGAGTTACCTGAAGATGGCTCACTTGTTTGCAGCAGTCACACCTCAGTCCCGCTCAGATCTTCACAATATCCGTTCAGTAGTTTAACAAGCATTTATTTGCTCACCGACTGAACCAGGCACTATGTAAGTTTTTGGTTTTTTTTTTTTAAAAGAATTTAAATGCCCTCGGGGTGTCTGGGTGGCTCAGTTGGTTAAGCGTCCTACTTCAGCTCAGGTCATGATCTCGCGCTCAGTGGGTTCGAGCCTCGAGTCAGGCTCTGTGCTGACAGCTCGGAGCCTGGAGCCTGTTTTGGATTCTGCGTCTCCCTCTCTCTCTGCCCCTCCCCTGCTCATGCTCTGTCTCTCAAAAATGAATAAATATTAAAAAAAAAAGAATTTAAATCTCCTTTCCAAATCTCCAAGTATTCCTTGATTCTAGTCCCTGTTTTATCCCTTTACACTGCTAAGAAGAACAGTGGAGGGGAAACAGCTGCCAATTGTAGAAAAATTGTGACTACAGAGTCGCAGAGGTGGGGACAGAGCTGCAGACAAGTCACGGCTTTTCTGATCGCACAGTCAGCTCCACAGCTGGGCAAGGTTCTTGTTCCCTGAAGTGATGCCCAGTGCATTTTAAAGGTCTGTCTGTGCAGAAATTCATCTTCTCTGGCTTCCTTTTCAAGAACAAAAGCAAATCACAGTCTTTTCCTAATGCCTGATTGTGGCTGGTAAGTACAGACTGGAGAGAGATGCACAGGCACAAAAGAAAATGTATGCAAACAGAAAGAAATCGCTGACTGGCACACAGCTGGAATTGCTCATACTTTATCCCCTGATGGGATTTAAATTTAAAAGAAAGAAAGAAAGAAAGAAAGAAAGAAAGAAAGAAAGAAAGAAAGAAAAGAAAAGCAAATTTAGATACCCAGTTTGCATCCATGAAATCACATTTCTGTACCAAATCTCAAAGGGGCTGGGGACTAACTGGGGGAGAGATCTGATTCCTTAAGGCAGCTGCGCTGTCAGAGAGGGCCTGGCTTGGATGGCAGGAGGTTCGGGGCAGAGGCCAGAGGTGAGCGGCAGGAATGCTTACAGCACTCAGTGCCCTTGACAGGGTCGGGGAGGCTGGTGCACAGGCCCGGGGTGTGCGGCACGGCGACCCTCCACCTGGATCCCGTGCTGTCACACGCGGTGTACTCGTAGTGGTACTCAGACTGCAGGGGAGACAACAGTGGGCAAAACGTGCATTAGCAGTGATCAGACATTAACAGCTTTCCACCCACTTCCCGCCCAGCACGGGGCTGCCGGGCTGCCGACACGCGCCTGGGGCCCCAGCAGGGAGCAAGGATCATGGTGCCCGAATGTTTGTTAGAAAGCCCACAGGAGCTGCAATGATTTGGATCACTCTTCTCCACCCAACCACAGTCCAGTCCTTAGAAATCCTTTCTGTGTGGTGACTCTCTTTGCTGTTGTATATAGATAATGACCCAACGGACCAAAGGAATGTGAGAAGGAAACTACAGAACAGGCTGGAAACAGGTGCTAGCTTTCTTGTCCTAAACCGTAGAATTATGAGCAAGAACTGGTCTGTGAAAAACGTGCAAAGGATTGTCACAGAAGCTGTATTTTCCTGTTCTTCACACTCCCTTCTGCCTGGAAAGATGATGAGTTCCCACCTTACATTTTATGAAAACATCCTATCTCACCCAGGCAGCTCTCATCACCTGAACCTATTCATGCCTAATTTCTCTGTGCAGTGGGACACTCACAGTTCAGTTGCTTTACTGAACTAACAATAACCTAAATAAGAGCCACAAAACAGCCCAATCAAGTATTAAATAGAACAACAGTAACAACAAAAGTAATAAAAAGCACTACTTTGGAGGATTAAAAAAACCCACAATGGATCCATCAAATGCCCTTAAACATTTCTCACTCTTTTAAATCTCGTAATAAACAACAGATCACAGAACTATTATCATTTTGGCTCTGACAAGTATTTTATAATCCGCCCTTACCTAAATCTATATTCAAGTGCAGGGAAGTACTTGGTACTATTGTGTCCATAAGAAAAATCGATTTAATGTCCCCTTTCAACCCACATAAGAGCATGATTGCATACCACGTGTAAATGCAAGGAGCTGAGACTAAAAATGAGACCATTTTGAAGTTTGCTAATCTAAGAATGCATCAGAACCAAAAGCAGAAATCTTTACCTTTTGGAAGAGGTAAACACGCTGCATTTCATTTATTCTAAAATGCATATTTATTTCACATTTTAACATCTGTGAAGTCAAAGTGGCTTATAATTGACACAATAAGGAAGCACTGTGTCATATTTTAACTGATAAAGCTTTTCCTCTCTTTGCAATACGTAAAAAACGGTGGGTCTAAGAAGCAATGGCATCTCAGATTTGTGGAAATATAGTGAACGTGTTGTTTCTCGAGCTGTAGTTTCAGAAACTCAAGATGATAAGAGAACAATTTTATTTCCCTCTATTTTAAATATTTACCAAATATATATTCTATGCCCAGCCATTAGAGTTACTAAGTGCTGCGCCCAGTATGGCTCAAGATAGCAACATACAAACTCAGCAATTTCATCCGAAGGGAGAAGATGCAGAGAAGGGGAAAATTGGGGGAAATGTTTTGGGAGTTCTAATTTTTTTATGTTCGTTTATTTATTTTGAGAGGGAGAGAAAGTGCATGCGAGCAGGGGAGGAGCAGAGAGAGAAGGAGAGAGAGAATCCCAAGCAGGTCCTGTGCCGTCAGCGCAAAGCCCAACACAGGGCTCAATCCCACCAACTGTAAGTTGACATCAAGAGTTGGATGCCTAACTGACTGAGCCACCCAGCTGCCCCAGTGAGCCTAACTTTTGATGAGAATCTTTGGCTTTGGACTTAGACGTCAGTGTCATCTAGGAAAGAAAAACATCAGGATTCTTTGTGCCCTTGGGCTACCAGGTCTCTGGGTCTATTCCCCCCACCCCCAATTCCAGTCTTTTCCTTATCTCAGAGGACCCTAAGGTGAAGAGAGCAACTACACATATAGCAATTCCAGGTCTAAATATGATACTCCCCAAAGGGTTTTAAGGCAAGAATGAGGGGTAAAATTCACAGTATGTAAATTAAATGCAAATTGAGTGAACCGGGCAGAAAGGATTTGATGTCCCCACTGTAAGCATGATTACGCTGGTCATCTGCGTGGTGATTTTACGGTTCCCAAACGCGGTCTCATTTGATCTTCAAATTCCCCATAAGGCAAGCAGAGCAGGAGTGCTTCCCTCACTGTACAGGTGAGGAAACACTCACACAGGGGTGAAATGGCCTGTGTTCACACGGCTGGTAAGTCACTGAGCTAGAACCCAGGCCTTCCCACCAGAAATCCACCATCCTCATACACCCAATCAAACACAGACTCACACTGGGCCAAATTTAACAGCCAAATCTAAAAATTACATAAGACAGTGTTGGTTGTGTGCCAGCTGACAGGCTTGCTTCGGAGGCCTGAGAATGGGTGTTAAAATACCTAATCTGTTCGAGCAGATAATTTCAGTTCACTCAGACTACATTTGGCGTTTTGGAGACACACGGGCCAAGTGCATTTCTTTTCATCGCCTTTCATTTGGTGTCCCCTGGGTGCCACTTGGGTGGGGGGTTTGCCAGGAAAATGGTGATTCCAAGCCTTAGAAAATTCCCTTTTCAATATGTGCTAATTTATTTCATGTCACTTGGGGATATTTCCACCATCCAAAGTGGCTGGGTCTACTGCAGCTGTTTCAAATCTAAACTATCCTTCGAGATCTCACTATTCACAATATAAGCTTAGACAGATAGTTAAATCAGAGATATAAATGGCAGCACTCCTGGACTCTATTCAGCATTCTGTGAACAAATCAAATCCCCAACAGTACCTCAATTCACCCAGTGATCTTTGAAAGCGTATAGTCTGCATAACATACAGATTCACAAAGGAGACCCACAAATATATTCAGCATGTATGTCTAGCACACAGTTCCTCACTCCCCCGTGCACATATCCAACTCACAATTTCAAACAGGGCACAGTAGGCAGTGGCTGCTGCCTGTCATCAGGAAAAGAAGGGTAGGGTTTGGAAATGAGGGGTGGGCACCTTAGTTAATCTGCCCCCACCCCAAATCCTCCAGCCACATGCGATACTCCTGGGGAATATGAGAGAAGAGAAGAAAAAAATCCCTAAGTTGGAACTTCCTTGGTCAAATGCTGAGCTGTCTGTTGGTACAGGAAAATTATGTCAATTGTATTAAGCCACTCACCAAAGGACAAATAGTGTATGATTCCACTTATATGAGGTAGCCACAGTACCTCTCAAATTCATAGAGAGAAAAAGTAGAATTAGTGGTTCCTGGGGACTGGGGCCCTGAGTACAGAATTTCAGTTTTGCAAGATGAAAAGGGTTCTGTCAATGGATGGTGGTGATGGCTGCTGAATGCCTGAGCTGTTCAGTTAAAAATGGTCAAGATAGGGGCGCCTGGGTGGCGCAGTCGGTTAAGCGGCCGACTTCAGCCAGGTCACGATCTCGCGTCTGTGAGTTCGAGCCCCGCGTCGGGCTCTGTGCTGACAGCTCGGAGCCTGGAGCCTGTTTCCAATTCTGTGTCTCCCTCTCTCTCTGCCCCTCCCCCGTTCATGCTCTGTGTCTCTCTGTCCCAAAAATAAATAAAAAACATTGAAAAAAAAATTAAAAAAAAAAAAATGGTCAAGATAGGGGGATCTGGGGGGCTCAGGCAGTTAAGCGTCTGGCTTTGGCTCAAGTCATGATCTCGTGGTTTGTGGTTTCGAGCCCCACTTCGGGCCCTGTGCTGACAGCTCAGAGCCTGGAACCTGCTTCAGATTCTGTCTCTCTCTCTCTCTTTCGCTTTCTGCCCCTCCCCCACTCACGCTCTGTCTCTAAGATAAATCAACATTAAAAATTCTTTTTAATGTTCAAGATAATTTTATGCTATGTGTATTTTACCACAATTAAAAAAAAATAATTAAAAAAAAGATTATGCCACAGGAAAATGCCCAACCTCTGATTTATCCTATTAAGTACCCCAGAGAGTAGAAATCTGTGATCTGGTAGTTGCATTTAAGAAATAGCCTCCCAGGGGTGCCTGGGTGGCTCAGTTGGTTAAACGTCTGACTTCGACTTAGGTCATGATCTCGCGGTCTGTGAGTTTGAGCCCCGCATTTGGGCTCTGGGCTGCCAGCTCAGAGCCTGGAGCCTGTTTCAGATTCTATGTCTCCCTCTCTCTCTGCCCCTCCCCTGCTTGTGCTCTGTCTCTCTTGTCCTCAAAAATAAATCAAACATAAAAAAGAAATTAAAAAAAAAGAAATATCCCCCAAAGTGTATATCTATCTCTCTCTATATATGTATATATATTTTTAAATATATATATTTAAAAAGTATATCTACCTATATATATATGTAGATATATATAGATAGATAGATAGATAGATAGATAGATAGATGCCAAATTCAAAAGACACCAAGAGGGAGGAGTAGAGGAAAAAGTGGAAGGCAACAGACAGAGCGGACATCGTGACAGTCTCACTGGATATGCCCATGGCAGTTCCCTGGTGCTTATGTGTTGGCTACTGACAACTGTTTGGAAGCATCGTGTTACAGTTGTACAAATAAATATTAAGTGCTAAAAAATAACTGTTTTTCAAACATTCTGCTCTTTTGGAACTAAAATGTTTAAACTCTGGGAATACCGTTAGCTTGGAACATGTCGGGTCTTCCACATTCTAGGAAAATGGTGTTTACTCATATACTGCGTTCAACAAGTAGTTACTGAGGGTCTCTTATGTGCTAGGTTCTGGTGAAGCAGTGGTATCCGAGACAGTCACAGCTCTTAAGGGTGTAGATGTGGGCATGGTGGGGAGTGTGCTGGCAGGGATGGGGCAGGGAGGAGACAGACCATAAACACGTAGGTAGGCTTATTTCTGGTCTTCCACCATTCTCTACAGTTAGTTATCATTGCATACTCCTGCTTGCCCCCACGATCTCCAGAGAAGGTTTTGATAACTGTTATGGGCTGCACATTTGTGCCCACCCCCAACCAATTCATATGTTGAAGCCCTGATAAGATAGTATTTGGAGGTGAGGCCTTTGGTGGGTAATTAGGGCCTGAGGGTAGAGCCTTCAAGAAGAGATTAGCGTCAGGACACCTAGGTGGCTTAGTTGGTTAAGCGTCCCACTTCAGCTCAGGCCATGATCTCATGGCTGTGGGTTTGAGCCCCGCATCGGGCTCTGATCCTCTGTCCCCCACCTCTCTGCTTCTCCCCCGCTGGCACTCTCTATCTCAAAAATAAACATGAAAAAGAAAAAAAAAAAAAAGAGGAACAGAGCCATGTGAGGATACAGTGAGGAGAGGGTTATCTGCAAACCAGGCAGAGTGCTCTCACCAGACAATGAGTTTGCCTACACCTT
Organism: Neofelis nebulosa; assembly: GCF_028018385.1. Classification (NCBI taxonomy): domain Eukaryota; kingdom Metazoa; phylum Chordata; class Mammalia; order Carnivora; family Felidae; genus Neofelis; species Neofelis nebulosa. Next base: position 128,986,602 of record NC_080783.1, read on the forward strand.
GATCTTTGACTTCCTAGTCTCCGGAACCATGAGTAAGAAACGTTTGCCTTTTAAGCTACCCAGTCCATAGTGTTCTGTTATAGTAGCCAGAATGGACTAAGACCATGTGTAAGGACTCTGGCAAAGACCGTAACACGTCTCTTGACTCCAACGTGACAGTAACCATTGAACTGCACTGTTTCTTTTTCAACTCATGATGGCCTGAAAGCCACAAGGCCAGACCCCACAAACATTTAACCTCACTCCTTAGAAGTAACCACAGCAGAACTGAGTAGGCAGGGAGATAGTTGGCTGGAACTGTCAGAGGGAGAGGCACTGAGTGATCGGGTGGCAGTTGGCCCCTTGCTCCTCTGGCCTTCTTCCTGTCAGGTCATTTCTGCAGCCCCGCTGGCCAAGGACGCTGGCAACAGGTGGCCTAGACTGGAAAGACAAAAGGCTGCTCCCCAAGCGGGGCCTGCTGGGGTTAACACGGCACACTCTGGAGCTGCGAAGTTCCTGGGAGGGAAGTAAGGGCTCCGTGTGGTGCTAAAACAAGCAGTCTGAGAGACTGACAACAAACAGCCGAGGGGGTTGTTTGACTCTTCTGGGCCTCAGTCTTCTCATCTGTAACTGAGAAATTTGGATTTGAGCCATTTGCAAGATTCCTTCCAGTTCCAGTACCTTACTATTTTACGGCTAGGACCTGCATGGAAATCTGTTCTTTCTTCCACCTTTTCCTCCTGCTTCCTTCAAAATGGCACTTCTCAGTCTTTAAAATAATTGTCAAAGTGCTCAATGTGCATTGTAGAAAAGATGAAAATATAGGCTAGAATTAAAATGAAAATAAAAATCTACAAGCCCAGCAAACAGAGATCACTACTTTAAACCTATGATTGTATTCCTTTCCACATTCTTTTTCTATACATGCACATGCATTTCTAAAAACCAAATGAAGATCATACAGTGTGGAGTTTTGTACTCTTTTTTTTTTTTTTTTTTTACAATTTTGGTCACAAGCACTTTCCCGTGGCTTTAATGATTGCACTGCAGTTCCTTTAACATGGAATTTTGTCCAACTTTTTCTTATTTTAAATAGCATTACTATGAAGCCTTCTGTGCATCTCTCATTATTTGATTTGGATACATTCCCAGAAGTGGAATTACTAGGGTAAAGGGTATGAGTTTCTTCAAGATTCTTGAGTGGGGAAGGGGCATGTAGGGAGACTTCTAAGAGAAAACAGACATCTCTAAGTACTTTTTTTCTTTTCATTGTGGTGAATGTCAAAACAAGAATTTTGGAACAGAATATGATTATTCTATACCCCCCAGCTTCAATTCTTAATTTCTGTCATTCTTCATCTACCTCTACTCATTTCCCATTTACTTCCACCCACTCCTCCCTTCTGGAAGTTGTTGCTGTTTGTTTTGTTTTGTTTTTAGGTAAAATTTATACACATTGGAATGCACACATCTTAACTGTTCATTTTGGATAAATGGCTCCACTTGAGCAAAACATTGACAGGAGGAAGGATTACTGCAGCAACTACAGTGGGGGGAAGGGGATACATCCCCCACCACAGGCAGGAGAGACAGAGCCAACCAGGGTCTCATATCCCAAGTCCAAGAACCACCAAGTCATGTAGCATAAAGTCACAACCACCCAAGGAAGCAGGAGAGAAACACGACTTGGGTTTGTCTTGGCTGGGATAGGGCCTGCGTCAAGAAACAGGTTCTTAAGTAAACCCGGATTTTGACTACAGGCCTTGGGGTCTGGAGGAGGCTGCCTCCTGCTCTTCCCCCAACTGCAGGTTCATCCTCCTGTCCTCTCGCTGTCCCTGAAAACCAGATCCTCCGAAGAGAATGTCAGGATGGAGGCGAGGTAGACCAGTGAAAACGCCCCAAGCTTGGTACAGCGGGATCAATAGGTTATTTGTTGACTCAGTGGCGAATGCTTCTTTGCTTGGAAAGCACCTGACCCAGATGGGAGCAGATCCCATTAAACAATCCTGACTATTAAGGAGACACTAACCCTTTGCTAGGAGGGAGGAATGACCTCTCATTAATACAGAACATGGAAAACCACAAATATCGGAATTTGAACATCAGTGTCCCAAATGATACTCTTTCTTAGGCCCAGTCCTAGCTGGATGGTGTCCTGAAGTACTGGTCTTTGTTCTTTTTGCTTTGGAGTGCCCTCATTTGAATTTTGAGTGGAGGGCCTGGCTGAGGCTCAGGGGCACAAGTAACCTCAGTTTCCTATTACGAAGGGCAGGATGGAGAACACAGGGTCTTTCCTATTCTCCAGCTTGTCAGACTAGAGAGGGAAAGCAGGGCTTCTCTCTCTCTGCCTCCCTCTTCCTCACCCTCATAAGGGCTGCCAACTCACAGCAGTGTCTCCTGGGCCTTAGGGGCTAGACAAACCACCTCCAGAGCCCTGATGCCCATGCCTACCTGATCATCACAACTGCTTGGAGATCATGTTAAAAATACAGACTCCATCCCCAAGATTCTGATTCTCCTCCCTCCCTCCTTCAAAACTCACTCTTCTCAAGACTTAAGTATTGTCCCATTTGGAAGTAAATCAGATAAACAAATGTCCTGAAAGACAGAGAGCTCCTTAATCTATGGTCTATGGACAACTTCCCCGATACAACCAGATGCAGAATTTCATGTATGTGCATTTTCCTGGGCAGAGGGTGTACAGATTTCATCAGATCCTCAGAGGAGTCTGTTCTCCACCATCCCTACCCCAGCAGAAAACCATGAAAATCTATCATAACATATTAGTAATTTTAAAATAGCTTAATATTGGGGCGCCTGAGTGGCTCAGTCGGTTAAGCGTCCGACTTTGGCTCAGGTCATGATCTTGCTGTTCCCAGGTTCAAGCCCCATGTCAGGCTCTGTGCTGACAACTCAGAGGCTGGAGCCTGCTTCAGATTCTGTCTCCCTCTCTCTCTGCCACTGCCCCACTTACGCTCTGTCTCTCTCTCTCTCTCTCAAAAATAAACATTTAAAAATAAACAAACAAAATAAATAAACATTTAAAAATATAAAATTAAAATAACGTTTTTTATTTATTTTTTTGGGACAGAGAGAGACAGAGCATGAATGGGGAGGGGCAGAGAGAGAGGGAGACACAGAAGCGGAAACAGGCTCCAGGCTCCGAGCCATCAGCCCAGAGCCTGACGCGGGGCTCAAACTCACAGACCGCGAGATCGTGACCTGGCTGAAGTCGGACGCTTAACCGACTGCGCCACCCAGGCGCCCCGTGGCTGTTCACTTTTTAACAGGGGGCTGAAATACTTTAAGCCAAGGATTTTCAAATTATGGTTCAGAACCTAGGGGTTTAGAAAGCCCCTTCAGCCGGGAGTGGGGATTCCCCCCTTTAATGAAGCAACATTTTCCTCCCTAAAATCTCTTCTGCATAGTCTTCTCAGTTAAGATTTTGTTTTAGCCCCCAAAAAGTTTGACACCACAGACTTTGCTTGAAGGAGCAAATTGCTAAAGGTGGAATTGCAGGCCCTGAGGCCGACTCAGAGTCAAGGATGGCTTTTTGGCTTTCCTTTAATAACCCTACACAGTCAGGTGTTTGCTTCCAAGTGACACAGCCTCTCCCCCGGAACAGGTACCAGACCCAGCAGCAGCCAAAGCAAACAGACCCCAGGCAGGCTGGCCCCTGCTGGCTGCCCTCAATCTGTGTGCTGTTGCCTAGCAACACGGAGCTGGGAGCCCCGGGGCTCCCAGTCTGAAGGAGGATGGGGGAGCCTTGGCCTTCCGCTGCCCCTTCTTTCAGCATTTTCTATTCGACTCTGGGGTTTTCAACTCCCATTTTGATCAAAAACCGCAGACGGCACTCGGTCACCCCAGCTCATTTGACCATGGGCACATTACACAAAACTGGTTGCTGGGTCTTCACACCCAGCTGGGGCACTTTGTGCCACCAGGCCCTGGGTCAGGCAGGCCCTGCTGTCCAGCCTGTCTGGAACTAGAGCTGCCTGTCCACTTTGGGCACAGGAGATGGAACTGGTGTGGTAACGACAGCCGCCATTAGTGACACGTACGAGCACCCTTGCACCCGGCTCTGGGGCTCTTCTCTTTACATGCACCCTCCCCTTCAGCCCCTACCAAGGCCCCTGATATTATTCCTCCTGCTTCCACCTCCCTATTTACAATTGTAATTCCTCCCCTCCCACCCTATCAATTTTCAAATCCTAAGTGACTCCTTTCTTCTATACACTTACCACCTTCAAACACACTTTCTAACTTAACTTTTCGTTGTGTTTATTGTCTATTTCTGCCCTTGCCCTCACTCCAGATCAGAAACAACACAAGAAGAGGCATCTTTGTTTTTGTTCACTGATGTAGCCCAAGGGCCCAGAACAGTGCCTGACACAAACACTATCAATTAGTATTTGTTGAGTGACTGAATGGTGGCAAAAGGGCAGACTCTAGAGTGGTTCTGGAGTTGTGCAAGGCGCTCTGGATTAGACCCCAGGGATCCAGACTCTCATCTTGTCCTGCACAACCGCGGACCCGTGGTTAAACCCTGTGCCCATAAAACAGGGATGACAATGCCCTGCTAAGATGATTGAGTGGATCCCACCCACCCACCCAAACTGAGTAACATCAAATTCTCAGGACAATTAGGAGATTATGTTCAGCTCTTTGTAAATTGGCTAACAAAAAGAAAAAAGAAAACAAAGTCAGCTGACCCTGCCTGCAGAGAGCTCATGGAGGGAGTGCCCAGGCTCTTCACTCCTCTTTCTGTGAGGGCTATGAGGAAGGAGCCATTTCTGGCCTAACAGCAATGATGACAGCAGCAGTTAGACCTCCCTGGTTCCCCTTGCTGTTTACCACCCGTCTTGACTCACCCCCTAATCCCAGTCTGCTCATACATATGAAATAACATCTGTCCTTTTTCCACTTTTTCTCCCCCAACAACTCCTCCAAAGCTAATCTCTCCAAGAGAGAGGCTGGTCGCTGACATTTAGACACTTGGTACCTGCAGCCAGTCTGTCAGGTGCAGAGAGCTTTTCGGTATTGCTTGTAAATATCCCTAGGATTGAAATGGCTTTGTCGCCAGGAAACAAAATGTCCCTTTATAAATTTCAATCCCTTTCTGATAGGTGAGAATTTGGTACACACATCTGTCTACAAGCAGGGTTTTATGAGATTATATTTCAAAGATGTGCTTTTCTTGGTTTTTAATGAGATCAAAATGTTCCATCAAATTTTTTTCACCTGAGCTTTTAATCATGCATGAAAGACACAAGCCAACTAGGCTTGGCCTATGCAAAGCTCTCCAAGGACAGCTTCATATTCAGATGTGTTAGCTGTTTGTGACGGAGAACTTGACCTGGTGGAGAGACTTCCAGCCTGGAGAGCCAGGTCAGCAGTCAGGGCTTCAGTAATTCCAATGAAGCAAACATATCTGAACAGCTGCCATGCCACAATCTCTTAGAATATTGTTTCTCAAACTGGGGGTTAAGAGTCCTCAAAATCTTACCAATCAACATTCACTCTCCATCTTCCCATCCCCCAGCTCCTGGCAACCCCCAGTCTACTCTATGGGTCATGGATTTATCTATTACTGACATTTCACATAAATGGCATTATACAATAGGTGGCTGTTTTATTTCATTTCATTTCATTTCATTTCATTTCATTTCATTTCATTTCATTTCATTTTCATTTCATTTCATTTGTAATCTCAACATGGGGCTTGAACTCATGACCCAGAGATGAAGAGTCTCATGCTCTACCAACTTAGCCAGCCAGGTGCCCCCAATAGACAGCCTTTTGTATCTGACTTCTCTTACTTAGCGTAAGGTTTTCAATGGTTCCTCCATGTGGTAGCTTGTATCAGTATTTAATTTCTTTTTATGGCCCAATAACATTCCATTGTATGGATATACCACATTTTATTTATCCATTCATTACTCGGACATTTGGGATGTTTCCACTTTTTGGCTATTGTTAATATTGCTGCTATGAGTATTCATGGACAAGTTTTTGTGTTAACATATGTTTCAGTTCTCTTGGAAATATAGTTAGGAGTGGAATTGCTCGGTCATATGGTAACTCCACGTTTACTTCTTGAAGAACTGCCGAACTGCCTTCCACAGTGGCTGCACCATTTTATATTCCCAGCAGCACTGTATGAAGGTTTCTACACTTGATCTTGGCCAAAAGGCCGAGAAGCGATGTATGAAGGTTTCGATTTCTCCACCTCCTTGTCAACACTTGTTGTCATCTGTCTTCACAGCCACACTAGTCGTTCACTTTATCTTCAATGTATCCAACACCACTCCCAGATAGAACCCTCCCTCTCCATCAGGACTGCGTTTAGCTGTGGGCTAAGTTCACTTGCTCACAACATGAGCTTACAACAGCTGATTGTGCTCATCTGTTCCCAACCCCATGCTCAGTGACGCTGATAGCTTGACAGTGACTCTAATGGGAGCATTTATACCACGGAAATCAGCAAACACGATAAACCAGGGTTTCCCTTCACCTCTGAAGAGCAAGTTGTTAAACATTGGCCAGCGCACGGCTAACAGTATCCACTTAATCTTAACACCATAGCTTTCTTTGCTTTGCTCTTTTCCTCAGTTTGTAAATCCATCCTTCTACCTACACATCTTCTAGTTCAATTAAAATCCTAGACTTTCCTAAAGCTCAGTTCAAATCGCTTACACAAAGCTATTTCCAAAGTTTCAATTGCCTTCATGGACTGATAATTCCAAGTTTATACCTTGAGCTCAGCCCTTACCCCAGAGCTCCTGATCCTTATCCTTATTTTTTTTAAGTTTACTTATTTATTTTGAAAAAGAGAGAGTGCTCACATGAGTGGGGAAAGGGCAGAGAGAGAGGAAGAGAGAAAAATCCCAAGCAGACTCCGTGCTGTCAGAGTAGAGCCCAAGGCCGGGCTTGATCCCACAAACCTTGAACCGTGAGATCATGACCTCAACCAAAATCAAGAGTCAGATGCTTAACTGACTGAGCTGCCCAGGTGCCCCCAACCCTTAGCTTTAATTGCCTATGCAGGTTTTCGTCAGGCGCATCAGAACCAACATTTTAAAATAGTTCTCAGGGTGCCTGGGTGGCTCTGTATGTTGAGCATGTGACTTTGGCTCAGGTCATCATCTCATGGTTCGGTTTGTGAGTTCGAGCCCCAAAACAGGCTTGCTGCTGTCAGCACATAGCCCACTTCAGATCCCGTGTCCCCCTCCCTCTCCACTCCTCCCCCACTCACGCCCTCTCAAAAATAAATAAAACATTAAAAAAAATAATAGGGGCACCTGGGTGGCTCAGTTGGTTAAGCATCTGACTTCAGCCTGGGTCATGATCTCATTGTTCCCAGTTTGAGCCCCGCGTCGGGCTTTGTGCTGACAGCTCAGAGCCTGGAGCCTGTTTCAGATTCTGTGTCTCCCTCTCTCTCTCTGCCCCCCCCCCCCCACACTCATTGTCTGTCTGTCTGTCTGTGTGTCTCTCTCAAAAATAAATAAAACATTAAAATTTTTTTTTAATAAAAAGTAAAAAAAAAATAGTTCTTAACTACCCTCCCCACCTGGTGTTCCATACCTAACTGAATGATACCATAATCCACCTGTGGTAGCAATAATGATCTTTAGGGTTTGTTGAATAATACTTTATTTTCATTAATTTTATCTGCTAACAATTTATATGAGAATGATAATGTTTATATTTTTATTAATGTGATTTACTTAATGTGTTATAGAAGGTGCACTTGAAAAGTCTGACTATTTAGTGGGGTGCTTGGGTAGCTCAGCTGGTTGAGTGGGGGAGCCTTGATTTCATCTCAGCTCATGATCTCATGGTTTGGGAGATCAAGCACCGAGTTGGGCTCTGTGCTGACAGCGCAGAGCCTGGTTGGGATTCTCTCTCTCCTTCTCTCTCTGCCCCTCCCCAACTCATGTGCACATGTCCTCTCTCTCTCTCTCTCAAAATAAATAAAACTTCAAAAAATGTTTAAATATTTAGTTTTACTTATTTCTTTAAAATATTTAATATATTCCAAACACTTTTTAAAGTAGGGTTTTTTTTTAAGTTTATTTATTTCAAGAGAGAGAAAGAACATGTGCTTGTGCACATGTGTAGGAGGGGCAGAGACAGAATCCCAAGCAGGCATCACACTGCAGAGTGAGTCAATGCAGAGCCTGACTCAGGGCTTGATCCCATGAGCCATGAGGATCATGACCTGAGCAGAGTTCAGGAGTCTTATGGCCAACTGACTGAGGCACCCAGGCACCCCCCCCAAACACTTTAAAAGATAAAATACCAGTCTTGGCATTGTCTTTTTGCTCTGATATTGAAACTGCTACATTCAGTACTTGTTCAAGCCAGCAACTGTGTTCCTGACACCTCTCTTAGGCCCCACGTAATCACTGAGACCTATCTGTTTTCTACCTCCACAATATCTTTTGAGTCAGTCCACCTCTCTCCATCCACACTGCTACCAATGAAGACAAAACACAATTACTTCTTGCCTAGAGAAGCCTCCTCACTTGTCTCCTGGGCTTGGCTCCCTCCTTTCCTCCAAGCCACTCTCCAGGCCACAGCCAGAGTGACCCACTTGAACCACAAAACATAATGTACCACTGCCCCACCATTGCCCTCAGAGTAAGCACCGGACTCCCTGCAAGGTTCACTTCACTCCCTGGCCCCTG